>NC_056727.1:845092291-845159791 GCF_019279795.1 Protopterus annectens | reverse complement strand
TCTCTTTTTTGAGAAGGTAATTGTCTAGTGTTCCTGTTATCAACTCAGTTGCACAGTCACTATCAAGCACACCCACCCACACACACACACACACGCACACACACACACACACACACACACACACACACACACACACACACACACACACACACACACACACACACACACACACATGCGCGCATATACATACAAATGCTGACACTCGTACACAAACACACACACACACACACTCATACACATACATACATACATACATACATACACACACACACTCACACAGATGGCTTCCTAGTACTTTCTGGTTGTGGTGTTAGCAGGCCAGCTCTACACACACACACACACACACACACACACACACACACACACACACACACACACACACACACACACACACGTGCGTGCTCATATACATACACATGCTGACAATCGTACACAAACACACACACACACACACGCACACACACACACACACACACACACACACACACACACACACACACACACACACACACACACACACACTCACACAGATGGCTTCCTAATACTTTCTGGTTGTGGTGTTAGCAGACCAGCTCCTATCATAGATGTGAATAGGTATGCATTGTTAAAAGATGGCATACACTTTTTTCTTACTTTGCTGACCAAATAACCTGAACACGACAGGTTAGCATAGCACATCATGTCTTTCTGTATCACAGTGAGAGTGTAGGTGAATCAGAAATACAGAGAAGAAAAAATAACCTGAAAAACAGCTGTGTGAAGCTCCCACTGATATGCTTTTTACAGAGGAGATGAACAGATTGTTGTACTCTCCAGTAAGAGTAGTATTAAAAAATGATTGAGATTATGGTGGTAAAAAGATGCCTGCCAGTTGCTGGAAATCTGGCAGAGATAAATACTGGACAACAAATGAAAGGTTTGTAGAAATCATTTTGAAAGCTCTGACAAGTCTTTGGCCTCCAGAAAACAGAAGGAAATCTGCAAAGATGAACAGACCAATTTCGAGCAGTACAATGGTATGCATATCTAAGAACTGAAGAGAATGCATTTGGATAACCAGTCAGTGAACTTTATCGAACTTTTCCTGGGGAGCTTGGACAGCCACTGCAAAATATAGAAAGGAGTCAAATCTGTGGCCACAACTCATTCATAAGCATTAAATAAGAATGTGTAGTCAGTTTTGCAAGCAAATGGTGGACCTGAACTAGACATCTTCACACTTTACACATTTTCAGATAAATGTTCTGGGACATTTGAACAAGTATTTTCTTAGGTAAGTATTGTAGGTGAACAGAAAGCAACAGTGAGAGACAATCCCAGGGATTCATCAAACTTACACCAGGTGCAAATGTAGCATTGGTGATCTAACACCAAATATGGCCGCTGAGCGATTCAGGTACAAGCTGTTTCCACGCGCACTACCTGCGTACACTACGCCTGCACAACTCCTGAGCCTTGTATGCTAATTACCCCATGTGCAGCAGTGTAGCATGCAAATGAAGGTATATAGCGATTCAGGAAGTGGTGCAGGATTAGTGTAATCAAGCAGAAATGTAAACCGTAGAAAACGATTTACATTTTTGCAAACATAAAATTGGAGCCATGACAGCCAACCAAACACATGTATTATAATGTTAATATATGCCAATGGCTAAATATATAGCCATTGGCATAAAAAAGTGTATAAAATATAAAATTAACATTAAATATATATAGTCGCACTATCACGACGTGGAAGCACAGGACAGTGGTGCGCAAAGGGGATCACAAGGAATATATAAAAATATAGAATAAAACCGCACTGAAACACATATCACGATTTCCCCATAATAGTCAATGGCAGGCATGCTACACCATACTCATGGCGCAAGGGTTGCTAAGGAGCAGTGACAGTGTTATGCACAGTAGCTAGGAATTAGTAGGCAATGCCATGCAAATGAGAGGAGTAATAGTGAATCACTGATTTCCTGCTGGTGTAAGGATGCACAAAACAGCGTAGCATTATAACACCAAGGTGAGCCCTTGAGATAAAGATAACATCAAGAGAGGGGTGTATCGCCATTGTTGTAAGCGCATTGGAGCATTGCTAAACTGGTCTGCCCTTAGCTAGGCAAAGCTGCAGGATAGGGGTGTGTCGAATTGCCCATAGCTATGCTTAGCTGAGAGTACACAAGGTAACTGAATATGCATGTGAACGGAGATGAAAACGCACGTAAACCCGGTAAAAGGGTATGCGCGTTGTGCATTGCAGCTGAAACAGGAAGGATATAGGAAAGAAATAAGGAAATGCTGCAGCAGTGAAATTGGAATACAAATGACTAATTAACACCTAGGGGCCTACAGTGGGCCATTGACAACAGCTAATAAGGCTGCAAGCAGCTACCTGTAGAACAGGGAAGGGGAGGGTCTGTACTGCAAAGAAAACAGCAAAGTGTCAAAGCTGAACAAAGGTGATATGCAGTATATTAGCTACAAGGCACAATTTGCCATGACTGGGTAGGGAAAGTACAAAACAAGAAAGACGGCAGGTGAATGCATGCCTGATAATGGGAGGGGATCCAGGTCTAAAAGTGAATTTAAGGGCAACAGAGTAATCAAGGCAGGCAAGTAGATCTCCACAGAAAATGCCCCACACTTGCAGTACTCATTGCAAAACCCATAATTAAGACATGCAGCAGCTGGAATAGTTCATACACACCCACTTACATCAGCAGCATCCATAGCACAATACTATGAAGTTTGAAAGCACCTCACACACATTTGTGTATTCCCATACAATCTGCACCAGTGGTGTATACAGATGGGGAAATTTTATTATGTACATGTTAGGGGTGCCATAGCTTTGATCCACCAGCATGTGTTGGAGACTGAAGGTGGTATGGAGGATGATGCACATGACCACCGCAAGCACCAGAGGGGGAGGAGACTGTTCAGACCCAGGCTAACCTACCAGGGGCTACATGATCTGGAAATAGTAGAGCATTACAGGGTGGACAGGGACACCCTACAGCAACATGTGGAGCTGTGCCGGCCATGCCTCAGAGCCAGAACAAACAGAGGGGAACCCATCCCAGTGGATATGAAGGTATGTGTAAGCCTGAGAATACTAGCTACAGGTACCTTTCAAAGTTCAACTGGGGATATCATGGGGATCTCACAGGCATCAGCATCCAGGGTACTACACCAATTCCTGGATGCCATGTTACCACATCCCATTGAGTACATGTACTTCCCCTGAACGCAGGAGGAGTTGGCCAGCAATATGTGTCTCTTTCACCCTGTAGCAGAATACCCAGTGGTACTGAGTGCAATAGACTGCATGCACATAAACATCAAGTCACCACCCAGTGAGCAGGGAAGGTGCTACATAAACAGCAAGGGATACCCCTCCATCAACTGCCAGGTCATGTGCAATGCCCAGGGCATTATCATGGATGTGTGTGCTAGCAGCCATGGAAGATATCACAACTCCCACATATGGCATGCCTCACAGCTGTATCAGTTATTTAACAGGGGAGACATCCCAAATGACCACCTGGTGGGGGATGATGGCTATGCACTAGAACTGTGGATGATAACTCCCATCAGAAGTGCACACACACACCCACGCAGGAACGCCATAATGAGGCACATGCACAAACCAGAATCATCATAGAGCGTGTGTTTGGGATGCTGAAATCATGATTTTGTTGCTTGACATATCTGGTGGAGCCTTGCAGTACTCTCCAGGCACGTGTGACCACATCTTCATAGTGTATGCCATGCTACACAATATGGTCCTGTGAAAACAGCTGCAGCAGGGACAGAATGGTGAAGGCCCTCACAGCCCACCACCATTGCCAAGGGCCCCACAGGCACAGAGGTACTTAGACCATGAACACCCTGTAGGCAGATGGTGGCGTGCCCAGTATGCCCATGCCTTGGCAAAGAGGGACTGACAGTGTAGGCACCTAGGGACTGACACCCCTTTCCACCTGCACACACAGTAAAAATGGATGGCACACAGACAAGACTACCTGTACATTGTCATGTATAGGCAGTCTACTGTGTGCATCCAACATAGGCAGCCCTCAACTATTGCACACACAGCAGCCAGTGGCACAAGGTAAGTCAACACCTGAACAGTAAACTAAGCTATCAGCATATGCAGATACTGTATGCATAGATTCATAGGTAGGTACTTGGCCAACTGCCAGAGGCCATTCATAAGGCCAGACAAAATGTGTCAGCGTTTGCCACCCCATTGAGTCATTTACCATCCTTCTGTGGAGCAGAACCAATGGCGGGATCCCTGGGTGCATCTACTGTTCCCCATCCACCCTTCAAGGTTTCTCTTGCAGAGTGTTAGTGAGGGGCTCTGTAAAATGTAGTTAGGGATGTTGTTCCAAAGTATGGGGAGTGTCTGTGACAGGAAGCTGTCTCTCCAGCATCTTCCAGTTATTGTTGTGGCAAGGTCAGCTCACTACAGTGTGTGGCTCACTGTGACATGGATTCCCATAGGTGGAGCATATCCATCAAGCCAGAGTTTGACATGGCTGTGTTGGTCAGTGGAAATCATCTCTGGGTAAACGAGATGCCACTGAGTAAAGCAGGAGTGTATTCAGTCTGTTTGCATAGGCCATATGTTGGAGGCCAGTATTCCCCTCGGTGAGGTACATTAGTGGACTCCCCCCCAGCTGTTGGACGTGTCCTCTGAGGTACATCCCACATGGATTATTATACCCTATGATGGGAGTGATGAGTGATGAGTAAAGGGGCACTATAACCCCAGTATGTCTAGATGGGAATCCTTTAGTAGTCAGATGGCCTACATAGAAGGATGTCCTAACTACTGTGGAGATATGATTGTCACAGGGGAGATCACTATCTACCTTAGTCCCCAGATACCCCATTACCTCATCTGTATTAAAGTGGCTGCCGCTCATGTGTTAATATGTGGGTGACAATTCCACAATGGAATGACCATGCAGTTAGTGGCACTTGGCTGGAGGCCATGTCAGTGGCACCCTGTGATGTTCTCTGTGAGGCCCCCGGAGGGATGTCCGTGTCAGCTGGACTATCAGTCATGGCTCCCAGTTTGCAGTCATTGCCAAGTATGTTCTGCCGTAGTCCACCTGTGTTTGCCTGTACATCTGAGACGTATATGCCAAACTGTAGTGCTCCCAGGACTGAGTCCTGAGGACACCAGTCGTGAATGTTCAAGAGTTGGACCTGGAGACCGCTAGTCATACCATGTGGGTTGTGTGTGTAAGCCTATTGGCAACCCAACCTGTGATGTATGGGTGAATGTACAGGCTGGTGTGTTTATCAATAATACCTGAGTGGGGCATGGTATCAAAAGCCTTGGTGAGGTCCAGGTAGTATGTTGAATCACCTCCCCTGTCATCTAACATCTTAGTGACTGTATGTAAGACGTAAAACAGGTTCAGTAGGCATGACCTGCAGTCAACCAAGCTGACCTGGGTTGGGTCACGTGTCTGAAGGTTACCAATGTCATTGATAATGAGTGCCATGAGGATGTGAACCATACCATTGCAGACCAGGCTAGTCAGGCTTATGGGGTGGTAGTTACCATGGTTAGTTGTGATTTCCCCGTGATGGAGTGGAATAACTGTTGTCAAGCACCATTGTATGAGCATGTAACCTGTGGAGAGGCTGAGGTAGGAATGCATAATTAGGAGGGGGCAGGTTGTCATGTCCAGTTTGCAAGATGCAGTCTGGGTCAACATCTGCCTTCATTGATGCTGTGTTCTGCTGTTAGAGTGGGCCATTTCCACCTGTGTGTGTCTGATGGTTGGGATACTTTACCTTACGGGTAGTGTTGTGGGGTCTTTAGGGGGAGAAGTATGCACCACATGCATCTGCAAGGATGTTGGCGATATCAGTAGTGTCAGCATATTTTGCGCTATATTTCACTGGCACGGTGCAAATCTGTGTGTCACCATGTAGATCCTTGACATAGCCAAAGAAGGCTTTGTGGTTATCTTTTGAATCCTTGTGTATTCTCCTGCTGAAGTTAGCCTTGGATGATGTCATGAGGGACCTAAGTATCATATTAATAGTGGTCATGGATGTCAGTCCTTTGTGGGATTTGTTGTGTGTCTGGAACACTGTCCTACATCTGTAATGCGGCCTATTTATTGCAGAGGTCCACCAGACTGTTGTCCTTGTCTAGGAGGAGTGAGTCTTGGTTTACCAGTGATGGCACGATCTATACATCCATGTAGGTGCTTATAGACTGCATTTGTAAATCTGTCTGTATCTGGAGAACTTTTTCCCCTTAGCGTGGGGGTTGTGAAAACCCCCACCCCTGTTACTGGTAGTGTAAATTTAGCTGTAGGAAAGGTATACACTGTGGTACCCATGGGTGGGGGCGATGATAGGGTGTGGAAACAGTGAATAGTTCATGGTCAGATCTATCCAGTGACTGGTAAACCTCCACTGTGGTGCACCTGTTGCCCATGTTGGTGATGACCACATCTAGTAGCTTCTACCCCACGTTAGGGAGGTTACCACCTGATACAGGGCATATGAGGTGATGCATTCCAGGAAGCTCTGGTCCCGGAAGTGAGTACTGGAGTATGTTTCCCAGTTAATGGTATGGTAGTTGACAATGACCAATGCAAGGGTGTGTGTTAGGACTGTCGTCTTCTTCACTGTCTCCAGGTAGGAGGAGTGGAGCTCCTAGGTCATGGAGAGTGATCTGCAACAGGCCACATTCAACACTGCTGTTGTGACTGATGTTAGCTGCACATGGATGATCACAGAGGTATCATGCTGCCCCACTAACCTGGAGGTGTAATTATCCCTGATGAATATGGTACAGCCCCTCCATGTCAGTCAGTCCATGTTCCGTGGCTGAAATGTGTGGTATGGGTTGTAGTCTGGTAGTGCTGGTGTGCTCTCAGCAGCCTTAAGACAGATTGCCTTTAATGCACAGATGTTGATGTTGTCCATCCTGAGGAGTGCTATGAGTGCATGCATGTTGTGATCTCATCCCCTGGTGTTGAGTAGCATAAACCACATTGAATCTGCTATTGTGCTGTTTACAGAGCTGGTATTCACCTTTGGGACTCTCCTAAATAAGGCACCATGGGGGCGCCAATAGCCTTGGCCAGTATTCCAAAGTGTAAGGCAAACACATAGGCCGGTATGGTATCATTGCATGCATGTTCCCCATCTGTGCTTGATTTTCATCTCCCCTGTAGGTAACCTAGTGGTAAGCAATAGAAAGCCTTAACCTTATACAAGTCTTCTTGCTTCCAAGATAGGCATTTGGAGTGAGTAAGTATCAGTGTTCTGTATGTTCATGCTGTACTTAACTGTTTCCTGACTACATGGTGAGTTCACACTGTATATTGTGATCTGAAGGTCACTTTATTTGCATATTATAGCTGTGATAGCCTACACATTAGAGGTGCACAGATAGCCTACTATCTATCTGCCCAAGGGCAATTAGAAGCATAGCAACAGTGTGTTGGCCGTCCCTGCACCATTGATGAAGTAACTGAGCTTCTGTCAAGCATAGCCAATGAAGCAATTCCAGGTAGAGTTGCAGGAAGCTGATGAAGATGGGATTGTGGAGGGTGATAGGGGCACTTAGTGATCTAATGAGAGCATATTAATGTGGCAATTCAACACCATTCAATTCCCCTAACAGGTCCTGCAGCTATCAAACTGGACAGGCTCCCCCACCCCCTGGCTGTATGGTTCTGGGACACATGATCCCAGGGGTGTATAGTCTGTTACCCATTCACACAACAAGGTTTGTCTTGAAGTGTGTCAGTGAGGAGCTATGCCTAATTTAGTTAGGAATGTAATGTATTGTCTCACAGTACTTTTGTTATATGTTGTTATGTCATGAGTACGTGAAGCTCAGTGAGTTAGGGGGCTACCACCCTTTGCTTAACCTAGCTTACACATAGAAATCATCTAGATAGGAAATAGGTGGAAGCAACTTTAATGTCAACAGTGTAATGGTTACAGCATCCACATAGTATCTGTGCATTCAATGTTATAATCCCGATAAAGACAGGGATGTTTATCATGTGCAAAAGTATACCTTAACCACAGCTTGCAGATATAGGTAGTAATCATCTGTAAAATAAACATTCAAATCACCCAAATAAACCCATGTATGCAGGAGAGTACAGTCAACAGAGAATGTAATGTCATGACAGCACATAGTGAGATGTTATGTCACTGACAGTTATATATCTGGAGTAGCAGATGTGGCCGTGTTTGCGCACACAGGTTATACATCACAGCAGTTGTTTAACTGTGTTTAACCACTGCTATAATGTCACACAAACACTGTTAAATATGCTTACTACTGCGTAAATTAGCCTTACTCTGCAGTAAAAACATTCATAAAGCATCACAGGTGTCGAACCCTGGACCATAAATACTATAGTCATGAGACATACCACTAAACCATCCGAGGTGTACACATGTTTCATGGTCCTGAGACTACACCTTATACCATATGCATTTCACTGTAATGATCACAAATGGGACAGTGGCCTTGTGAACATATGTACAGTACATTGTAATGTACTGTAGTTTGTAAACCAACATATTCCAGTCTACAGATGTATGGCTGTTACAAACTAATATGATATATATATATATATAGATATATACATATATATCTATATATATATGTCAGTGATGTCTGCATAGATATAAATATATATATATATATATATATATATATATATATATATATATATATATATATATATATATATAAGCATCTATGAACACACTTCGTGACACAAAAGCACTCCAAAGGAATTGGAGTGTACACAAAACACATGCAACTCTGGTATCATAACAATTAATATTAAACTAAGTCACCATAGAAGGGGTGGTTGTTGTGTATGTGAAGATTGGTGTAGGGGAGGAATGATGGGTAATGCAAGCATGCATCAAGGAGGGCCTGGATCAGATGTCCAATAAGCGAACTGGAGGGGCATACATGGAGTATGGGTACAATATAAAAAGGACACATAACAAGAACCATACTCATTCATAATACACCCTGTCATGTCACATTGCAACACCTACTTCCACAAAATATGAACATTAACATGTATCAGACATATGTACACCAACTGATTGTCACATATGTTGTCAGTAGTGAGGAATGTCTGTAGTACAATGTATATTCTAAACACCATAACATTCGTGCATATCTCATTTGCCATAGTGGTAAGGTCTGTGACTGTGGTGTTCATGGTCCCGGGTTCAAGGGTAATAGGTTATTTTGAGGGCCAGAATAAGGACTTTTGGATACAGGTGGATAAAACCACTCTTAAGAAGTTGTAAGCGGGTTTCCATGTATTTGCGCAATGGTAAGCGGCGCTGCTACACTTAAATGAAGAAGAGCTTCACACGTTTGATCTTTGCTTAATTTCACGCAGACCACGGGAAAATCTGCTCATAACCACGTAAATGTGCATTATTCACACTTTCACTACCAGTGCCTACTCTGAGAGGTAAAATAATAACACCTTCCAGGAGTAGATGTACTCCATCCTCTGATTAACCTAACACTAAGCTACCTGGGATGTACCTATCCCAGTTGTGTATGCAGACAGGTTAAAACACAAAAGGGAGAAATGTGTTGAAATAGGACAACCCACCATGTACCAAATTATATATATATATATATATATATATATATATATATATATATATGTATATATAGAAGAGAGAGAGATACATAGAGACATGTCAATATATACAGGTCTACACATATGTATATATATATATATATATATATATATATATATGTAGATGTATAGATAGATTAGAAACATCTACACATCTATGGAGGTACATATAAACGTATGCAATAATGTATATATCTATATACATGTACATATACATATATATATATTTATATATATATATATATATATATATATATATATATATATATATATATATATATATATACATACATACATACATGTCTGTAGACAGCATCCGAAGTGGTCATATCTGAATATAACATGGACCATAGCAATCACACATTCACCCCCCCCCCAAACAATATGAACATAACATAGGAAGAGTATATGCCAATACGCTATTACAAATATGTTCTATAGACACAGTCACCAACACAACTGCATTGCCTGCAAATATCTATGACAGAATTACACAGACAGCTTTCATTTTGCAAATCTTTATTACATTCCAATGTATTACCAAAAGGATTCAAGGACTAATAGTACCTGCATGCTACACAGGAAGCATTTAATAGTGCCTTAATGAATCAGCCTGCATTTACCATAGTATTAGTCCACTAAAGGATAGGTGTTCACATAGGGAAAGAACACCCACACACATATAGACATTGTATAAAAGGGGTTCCTACACACCTGCATGTGCTATGTACACCCACCAACATCTATCCCACAACCGAAAAAATTACATCAATACATACTGTCATACCATAACCAATTATGTGACTGCTGTACAACATCTGCTGAAACCATAACATACCTGGGCACAGACACACTAACATGGCCCTATGTGAAACAGTTGCCTTTATACAATTGACCAACTGCTGATGAAACAAGGTTTGTATGAACTAATCCCATTTCAGAGGGTTGAAAGGTCCGTACACCAGGAAGTTTTACCGAGTACTGATTATAAGCACAGTATGATACACAGTAACACCAAACTAAATATGTCTGATAAGCAAACTGTAAACCCCCTAACATTATACGCATAGATATCCAGCCTCAAACAACCAGTCCAGACTGACACATATGCAGATGTATTAGGTACAGACAAACCCTGCACAAATAGCAATGTTCAGAAATATAACAGCAGTACTCATATTTAGACCAACTCCTCTAGGTATTACACACAATATATTACTGTTCATCTCAATACAGCTATTGCAATGGAGAGGGACAATGCCCAAGTGGAGTACTCAGTTATACTCCACTGTAGCCATGGTATTGGCTAAGGCAGTAGCAGCACAGTTGATGTGCATGTAATTAGCTACTTAGGAACACCAATTGGCCATCGGGATAGCACATGTTACCGATCTGTAACTATAAAACGTTGTCTTGTCACAAATTCAAACCATCTGTATATACCTGTAGGACAGTAAAACAGAAGGAAGGATGAACCAAAAACGAGTAGTACACTAGTTAATAACACATCTGGTTACTAAGATGGTATGTATAACATGTAGTATGTCTGTGTATGTAGTATCTGTACTGAAAGAATTACAGTATAATCAATGCATATAGTGGAAAAAGCTATATTGTAGCAATGTATTGTTGAGCAGTAGTAATGTTTGTAGTATTCTATGTGTGTACTGCTGTAGGTCACATGGCACACTCCACATACACCACAAGGGATGCTATGGGCTTGGAACCCACCATTTTGCTTCCAGCCACTGCCAGTGTCAGGATTGGTCCAACAAGTATCTGCTATAACAGGGGATAGTATATATTGTTATATTGTAACAGTCAATATATGTATGGGTGTATAAGTAAGATGAACATGTTAAAGGTGGGCTTACAGTGCAAATATCGTGTGCATTGTGGGATATTGTGCCAATATCTGTGTAATGTACAGTTGTCTAGGCAGATCTGTATTCTAGTCTACATAGCAGTTCTGATATGTTATGCAAACAGTAGTTATATCTATTGGCAATTACAATACTCAATGACAGGATACATAGCATTAGTATTCATCTGACAGGTTAGCAGCATGATAGCAAAGATAATTGGAAGAGCTAGGTAACTATCCATGCACATGACACATGTAATATCCACCTCTCTACTATCGTTTGCAAGCAATAATGGCTGTGCATGTGTACATGTTATGCAAATGTGTAGTGACCCTTGTTTCAGGGCTGGGCCAAATGGCTATGTGCACATCTACTTATAGTGGATATTGAGAGTGCAGACACACTGGTTGAACTACCAGGTTTGTGTAGCCCAACCTAACAGCTACCTGCACATACTGTATGTAAGGTAGTGCACAGCACTGGTAATGAAACAGGTTGCACATCATCGTTAACTCCAGTGTAACATCTGCAGTAGGAGTGTAAGATGCAGGAGACAGCTGCCCATGTGTAATAGCCACATAATAGGTGATGGCTCACATTATCTGGTTATATCCTGATCATGTTGATATTGGCATCAGAGCCTATTGATACATGACTCTGGGAAGTGGGTGCCTGTGCCCAGCAGAGCTCATGGTCCTGGTGGATATGTGAGAATATATCCAGAGAAGGAAACAGACCTGTAGACACGTGCATCATCTGTAATCAACTAACAGGATGCAATGTGCTCCTCAAAGGAGGTTTGCTGCCAAGGGTAGCACTGTTTCCGTAATAGCCAGTGTTGTCACGTCCATAACACAAATAATTGCATGTGAGCATCGCTGTCTATAACATCTTCATAGGCAATATGTAAACTAAAGACAGTACTTGGTACTTGTAGTACTGACTGCTCATACAGGCATGTCCACTAGTCAGCTACTGGTGTCTCATAATGTGAGCTTTGTCTATGTGGCCATCCTGGGGGAATGTAATCTCTGTGCCATGTACACTGCCAGACCCACCTAACACCATCCCCCACACATTGTCTGGGATGCAGCTACAGGGATTAGTTGGACAGCAGCCCAGTCTACAGCCATGACTGGACTGGACAGTCATGAGGTGTAGGTTAACACATGCAGCTCATCAACACAACCAACAAATACCCTTACCAGAACACAGTAAGGACACCCACACACACTACCGGAAATCACACACATTCACAGATGCGTCTAAGTATCTGGCCAAACAAGTAACTCCTCAAGCAGGAAGAAACAGACGCTGATATACACAAACTGTATGACATAGTTGTGCCACACCACTGAACACATGACTTGAAAAATGACCCACAGTACTCATTTGTGAGTGCAAACCCTAGCACTATGTTACACACCGACCTATACGAGGGCATACATACTCTCAGCTGCCTGTCTGACATGATTAGCCACATACTCATACACTCAGACCACCTATTGATCTATACACATGGCTGTGGCATATTCCATGTTGTTGTGCAGGGCCTATGATGCAGTAGCCTGGACAGCATGGAAACAGATATAGGAACTGTCAGGTCTTGTAGGCCATGCAGGAATGTCCCAAGGCCTGGGTAGCATTCTGCCACTGGCCAGAATGATACTGTAGTACAGAGACAAAAGGATTGTATTCCACAATTGTGTAGTGTAGTGGTGCATGTTGCAGGGTATCCAGTATCTGTCATTCTGGGATAATATGGTTGACAGACCATGATGCTTTGCCAGACAGGGCCTGCACCTGTCACCCCTGGGAATCTGGATACAGCCTAGGACTCATGCTTCCCCTATAGTGCCTTCATCTTGCACGGTTCAGGTGAGGGTCCACTGCTGTTACAGGGACAGCCAAGCAATACACTGCGGGTCTTGCTACACAATGATACATGTCAGAAACACTATACGGACACACATATGTCAATCCTTAACATGGAGAACATATCTGTGCAGTGGCTGAGACATGTTTCAACGCTCCGGAGAGCACACCTGCATGACCATGTTATAACACATACCTCATCTTTTGCCCATTATCCTTTATTGGAACACATGGGCCGTAGGTGTGTCCATATTCCTGAAGGATATGTACACCCCCACGCTAACTGCACTCATATAACATTAGATGCATTATGCTGAGCAACTACCTTTGTGCCACAGTGGAATTCAAAATGCACCTTGAAACAGATCACCCACCAGGCCGCTGACTTCCCAACTGCCATAATGTGCTTTAATGGGGAAAAATAGGTCTGAGACAAAACCATGCTATTGTCTACTCTCAACTATTCTATTATGAACTGTGAAGACTCCTCATGTACCAACAACTGCGCTCAGTGCATGTTGGATTCCATCGACTCCACTGACCTAGATCACAGTAGTCACACAAACAGGGCTAACAGTATGCTTAACATAGTTAGTCTCCAATGCCAATGTTATGTTCCCTAAGAGCAGAGTGGCGAGCGCCATGGCACCCATGCAGATGGACAATGCATGTGCAAATGCTGAATACTACACAAATGAACCTTAAGCAGTCACATATGTGCAGTGATTGTGCCATTGAAACAGAACCAGGAGTCAACCCAACACAAACAAACAGGAAAACTAGTGGTACCATGCTTTAAACTGTATCACAGAAGGTAGTAACTGTTGCAAGAGTGAACACACATGAGTGTAGGTGATCCCTGGTCAGCCTCAGTAAGATGCAGATACACCATATGAAACCACTCAAAGCTACCATGAAACCAATCAGCTACATAGTATGAGGCCAAGCACAGAGCATTCTATAGCTGTGTTGTTAATTGTAATGGCAACAACAAGACCTGCCGTGCTGCACAGCACTATGGCATGGGAAGTACTGCACCTACAGAAATAGCACCCGCTCATCCTGATAGGGTCTCAGAGAACCTAAACCCACTCCCACCTCCCCCCACCCCCAACAGGTACACTTAGTAATATATCTATGTACACTACGACTATGCAGGTACAAGCTGCACTCTCTAATGCCATATATGCAGCTTTCATGGGCCCTGTCACCATCCTAGTATGTATCCTACACAAATGTAAGAACATTCAGCTATCCACATACTCATCATGTTCAGTCATAGCTCCATGTCAGGCTGTGTACACACCAAATGGTGCACAGCAACAGTTTTCTCACCCCATAAAGGGGGAGACATCATTGATAATGGGACATAGTGCACAACTACCCCATTGAGTCTGGTGTGTATGGCCATGAACCATGGTCATTGTAATTGATGTACTCCATACAGATTAAGATGACAGTAGGGTTGATTCACAGTGCATATCATGACCTTGCCAGGTCGTAGGACACCATCACCCATACTGTGTTCCAGCTACACTCAGTAAACTACATGTATATACCTATGTCACAGGGCTGGTTGGCAACTGGACTGCTGGCAGAACCCACACTACAATGGGTGTGATGAATACACACACATCAAACCAGTGCCAGACACAGTAATACAGGGTTCATTCCTGGTACGCCCCCTCTTTGGTATCTATACCACATAGACTAACACAGACGGCATCAGCCTATTGATGTCTGCAAATGACTATGAACTAGGAGCAATAGTCGACTCATTGTGTGCTGCGTTCAACATACAGAAGGGCCTTAGTCTGTCAGATGTGTGGTGTGTGATGTATGGCCACAATCTGACAGCTAAGTATTGCATTGTCATCCCCTATGTTACAAACGCTGTACCCATTAACTACCACCTAGGCAGCGGTCAACATAATGGCATCTGTGTGTATGAGATGCAGCTGGACAGTACTTCCCTTTGATAGTTATGTCACCACAAAAGACAGGTAGTCATATGTGGCACCCGTAATCATGACAGGGTACCATCCAAGAATATAGATATAACTGCTCAGCCATACTCAACACCTATGTGGCCAATAAATAGATCACATATTTCCTTTAAGGGTTATTGCCCATGTGTAGATGGCCTACACTGCCCTTCACAGTCCCTAGCTGCACTATGTAGCAATGCAGCCTACCCTGAATAAAGCCATGTCCAACCCAGAGGTGTTGGACATGCTACACTTAACACATCCTGATACCAAATAAACGAATATGTCATGGACATCCACCTTTCTATTACAAGGATCACAACATGCCTGACAGATCCTTGTCCCATACACTTAACATACTCTTGCCATACTATGCATCCCTGTCCAGCAAAGCTGCACATCACCCCTCTCTGTGACATGGTGTGATGACCGCATGCCAAACATATCAGTAACCATGTGTATCAGTTCTGTAGCACTGCTTGAACTGGCCACTGAAGAATACCTGTCTGTTGCCTACAGCTAGGTAACCTGTCTGCCTAGGCTCATAAATGGTCCAGGGCATATAGCCTACCACATCACTATGACCAGACATGCCATAGTTGATCTCCGATCCTGCAAATACCATCAGACTAGCTATTGTCCCATGTGTTACACATGCGCAACACAGGCAATACATGGCAGGTTGCTACACAGCTGTACAGTGCCATGTAGATGTATATGGCAAAACACATACATGCTTGCAAGTCTGCACAGTCACAGGTCATGTCCCTAACAGGTATGTATGACAATATATGTGGCATATAAACAGCATTAAGGTCAATTGCATTAATGTGAACACATCCAGGCATGTGCTGATAGGTAAAGACACCTCTATAGGAAAACAGACATGCCCACATCAAGACAACATCAACATGGTATATGAGCAATGTCATCACATGGCAAACACATATATGGTGATAACATCACATCACCAGTAGGTGTCAAATGTGTGTGACTTACACATGTCAGTGGTGTTAGCGTCATGTAGATCTACAAAGATGTATTTGTAAACTTAATAAATGTGATACACATGTATGTTCAGCTGTACTTCCCTGTGAGTTATTGTAACCTGTCTCCATCTTTATGTCTTGCAGGTATGGCCCGTAGCCGACTGCCACCATACAGCTGCTTGGAGGAATAGGTCCTCATCCCATACCTCCTCGACAACTACACAATGCTCTTCAGCCATGTGCCACAGGATGCACAGCAGCAGGATGCCCTGTGGGAGGAACTCTGCAGGAGGGTAAATGATGTTGGTGGTCACAATTGCACCTATCAGCAGGTGCGCCGACACGGCATTGACCAGATAAGATGAATGAAACAGCATGCAAATGCAATCGCTAGGGAACAAGGTTCAATAGGTGGGGGGGGGGCACTCTGCCAGCCTCCACTCACATGTACCAAGGAGCTACTGGCCAACCTGGGGACAGCTGTAGACCTCCATCCACAAGCTGGTATTGTGGAGGTGGGTGTCTCTCAACCACCGAGCCTGGAATTGCCTGGTAAGTCACTACTGCACATAAAACACAACCATATATCACATAGTTACATGTGTTACTGTACAATATGTAATGTAACATCATATGCAAGGCATGTATGCACACATACCACATACTATAGTCTGCTACTCTATGTATGCACAGATGTCCATACTCCATAGTATAGTGTATTGTACTGGCTTATGTGCTAACATAGACATGGCACCCTGTAGCTACCACACAGGTGTGGATAATCTTACAGCTGTGACACCCCTGTTTAGGTACCTCTGGCATTTTGCAGTGACAGCAGCCTGTGTCAGGTGAGATTGTTATTATTTACTAGGCTTGATACTGCACAGAACATATTAATTGCATGCTATCTGCCATAACACACGTACACATAATGTATGGTGGTCCTGGCAATGGACACTGGTCAGACCTGCAATGCATCATACTGTTTACCAATGTGAAACAATTGTTGACTATATGCAACACCTACACTAAACCTTCCAAACTGTCATTGCCAGATGTGTGGACAGCAGTGAATACGATGGTAGAGGTGTGTTCCACTGTAGGGACAGGTACTACATATCAGCATTACATATGTTGGGAATATGAACAGTACTGTACAGAGAGCATAAGTGGGCACACACACTAAATATGTTGGTGCTGGAGTATGCCCGGCCCACAGGATACACCTCTGTGGAGTATACCCTTGCATTGAATATCACACACTGTCATGTGATATCAGACATGTCCATGACATTTAGTGGGCTGACTGTAACACTGCTCAACTATCCTGCAAAACATGTCTCACATCCCATACATGCCAACCTTTGCCTGCATAACCCTGTCCTCAGTGGAGCATATGACATCTATGGGTGTATGTCATATGGGATAACACTGACATGTGAAATAAGATGGCCATCACAACCATTGGACTGCTCATGTGTACACATGGCCATGGAGGATGGCCAGAAACATGAAGCAAAGCACACAGTAGAAGTGATGTACGTGTGTGTACACCCTGTTGTACATTGGCTCAACACAATACAACTATGGCCTTTGTGTAATGGTGATATTGCAGATGTGAAACATTAAACATCATACAGGCCTGTGCACAGCTTGTGTAGGCATAACATGAAACCACCACATAACATGTCTTGAACATCTGGAGTGTGTCACGACATGGAAGCATACACCTATACAGTATCCAAATACATACATGTGTTGCACAACATACACATACATCCACATCAAGCCACAGATACAGTAGATTCACCTTGCTGGTGTCAGACATCACTGTCATGCCTGCTCCTCATGTGTGTGAGATACACACATGGCATGTGGAACATAGAGAACTTGTACGTTAGCCATGTGTGGGCATAGTTGGCAGGTATCAGTAATATGGCTGCAGATGTCCAGGGGTGTCATCAATATAACCTTCTGTGAACTGTGTCACACATTCCACATTAGGGTTTATTGTGTATACACCTCAGTGACGTTGGTCACATTCCACATTAGATATGTATTGTATGTGAACATAGTCATGGCTATGAAACGTGTCAGTAGCTCACACTGTATAGCAATTGTGAAGCCACATGATGCCCTGCAATGGCTATGCACATCAGCTCAATGTGCAGTATATCCCTGCATATTTGTAGGGTGGACAGACAGCATTGCATCAGCTGAAGGCCCATGTTAGTATAACACATCCCTGCATTGGGACACCATTACCATACTGTAGATTGGAAAGAACACCATTGTGTTACACATGTATGCATGTCATTCAACTTGTTAGCAGAAGACATGTCATACTACATGTGATTGGCAAGGTCATACGCCACACAGCAGGCTGGTGTACTGTAAACCTGTGCTGGTCTGTGACACCATTGCAAAGTAGGGACAGCCATGTCAAACGTGTGTACAGCCACATGCACAATGTCTACACTCAGCTCAGATGTAGGCGGAATAATGTTGAACAGACATGCACTGCTTTGGGGGAGATATGCAAGCTAGAGCTCAAGCAAACATAGTATGCAGTTGACATACCCTACTGCTCATGTCCTCACACATAGGGGCGGTGGCCGGCGGTGGCCAACACAAAGCATCAGTGGCAGATGTAAAAAGGGTGACGACGGTCCATTAACATATGGTGTATGTTGCACACACCATGGCAGTGCAGTGCAATGGTGCAAAGTGCATGCATTGTTTTGCAGGTATGGGGCATAGGCTACTAACACAAAGGGTGCAATACAGGTATGTATGCTAACCACCACTATAATTATGTAAGGTGCATGCCATCTGCTATACCACATGCATGCTGTTGTGTGCAACTCAGGGATGTATGATGACTGCCATTATAATTGCCTAAGCTGAAACTATAATTGTCTAAGCTGAATGCCATCTGCCATATCACATGCATGTAGCATGTGTGTGTGTGTGTGTGTGTGTGTGTGTGTGTGTGTGTGTGTGTGTGTGTCTGTGCACGCACACGCATCTGGTATAACTTGTAATGCACAGTTCTTGTCTTCCCCTCACAGGTGTTGATGTAGGTGCGTTGCCCTCCTGTGGTCCACCTGATGTTAGTGTCACCACAGACTCTAGCAGTGATGATGATAATATGATTGAGGCATAGGCAGGGTTGTCAGGGGCTGAATCTGTGCCATTGGTTGCCATTCCACCTGTCTCCCCTTCATCCTCACACGCAGTTCCCCTGCCTGCACGTACCCCATCACCACCGGCCATAGAGGAAGGACAGTTGGCAGATGGTAGCATGGAACAGGGAAGTGTGGTGACTATGGAAGGTATGCCTGCACAACATGCTCCCAGTCAACAGACAGGTGATGTCCCACACAGGCATGTTCCCAGTGCTGCTCATAGGAGGATCACTGGCAAACATGCCCCTGCGGGACCAAGCACATCAGCTAGTGTCAACAGACGCATATTTTGGTCTGTAATGGAGGTACAGGCATGTGCTGAATGGCACAACAGAGACAGACTGAGGCTTCAGAGGGCTGCTGTCCATTCATTAACCTACAACATCCAGGCACTTGCAAATGCTCGCCATCATCTTGCAGATGTTTTGGATAGACAATAGGGTGGCATGGTGGGAGTCCTTGTTTGTGGCATGTGAATTCTCAAGCATGGAATATCTGTGCTGGAACATCTGGTGGGAGTGAGGTGTTGGGCACATGGACGTAGGCCAGCTACATCACCTGTTGAAAGTTTACGTGAACATGCTACTGCACATGCCCCCTCCCATAGTGGCGGTAGCAGCAGCAGTGCTGCTGGTGCTGTGCAGTCCACACCAGGATGCAGCAGGCCATGTGCACATGGTCCTGGATGGTTCCAACAGGAACACAATTCCAGTGGACATGTGTCATCTGATGGTACCCAACCTATGTGCATATCATCATTATAGTACTATGCAATTACAAGATGCGCCACAGAGATTACACATGTACAGGTAGTTAGAATGGCTTAAGATCAAGGACATCGACAGGGATACTAATGTTCAGTGAGTGTATGTGGGGTGGGGGTCCATCAATAGGCTATGTAACAACAGGTCACACCCCAGGGCATAAATGTTAACAGGCGGTTAGTATGCCCATCTACGACTGAGGTTATCAACAAGCATGCTACACTGCTTTGAGTGGATGGGGGGATGGGGCATTATCTTTCCACTATGGTAACATACAGCCTCACTCCAAGAACCAGACAGCCATACACATAGACAGCCATACACACACACACACACACACACACACACACACACACACACACACACACACACACACATATGCACTCACACACACACCGGCATTCCCAAAGATATACACCTATGTCACACTCATACAGACACTTTACATATGTGTGGTTTAACCACCTGCCTATGGCTTTCTTTCTACACTTCACTCTGTACTGGTGTCACCAACAAGGTTCAGGAGAGTGATAACATGTGGGATATACTCCCAACCATACGTTACATATATGGACACACACCCACACGTGCCAGTACTGTGAATCAAACACATGGCTATCTCATGATAGGTACTACAGCAGTACAGCACTATCACACCCGGTACAATGCTTACTGACTCATTCTTATGACAACTGTGCTGATATATGCACAATATATGCACAGGGGAGGTATTACTGTTACAGGTGTCATGGGGTTTGCCTTCAGTGTCACCCTTACAGCATTCTACATTGTCTGTCTTCCACTTCAATTACTAAACCTGACCTTAGCAGGTACACAGGTTATTGTAGGACTGGTTGTAACACACCAGTGACCTGTCCTCAGTAATCATTCATCTGCAAAGAAACCCCACCACTTAGTATTCATGTCCAAACATCCATCCATACCTCATATACGGCTTACTGTACTTAGAGCATATCACCATATATAGTTGGCAATGTTGAGACTGTATTGCAACAGCATGATGTACTAAGACAACAGTCACCTTCAGACATCAGACACTGCACACACATGGAATCTATACAAACAGCAATACATGTACACATATGCGGTCTACATCAGTACGTGCAATAGCAGGTCAAGAGGATACATTCCACACCTTCCCCATGCCATGTGTGAAACATAGCCAAGCATCTGTGGCTTGTAAACATCTCACCCCAGCATGTACTGGCTATTGTTGTACTAAGGCTAATGTCCAGACAGCACACAGCATGCATGGGTTGTAATTTTTGACATGGGGTATATGTAGGAGTTGTGGCCACAAATGGCTGTACATGTCATGAACATATCACCTCTGACTACTCAGAGACATACAGTGCAGAGCTGGATTTCCCTGCATCTGTCAATACAGGCCTTGTGTAGGTCTTATGGTCCTGTTATTTGGGTATGTTTGTAGGCATTGCATTAGGTGGACATGCCTAAAGACATGCATGCCACATGGGGTATTGTATGATATGATAGGTGTCATGGGTGACCAGTAGAGAGGAGATATTACCTCTGTCAACATAGATATCAAACCTTATGTACTGTTAACATGCTATCTGCCATGTGCATGTGTGTAATGACTGTAGCCACCTGTATGCAGAAAGGTAAACAAAAGCTATGGTAATGTAATATATGTTGTATGAGTGTGGGATGTACATATCCAGGGCAGGTACAGTTAGGTCATATCCAACCATGAGGGTGTTGGTTACTGGTGTACAGCAACAGTCGACCATGTTAATGTTGACAACATCCGAGGGACCCTGGTATGTGTATAACTGAGCAGGTTACAAACAGTGGTTTTATTGCATTGCATAACGCATTATGCAGCTGTGTCTGTACATGGGTACATTGCACATTTGATATAGGCCTAGGTACAGTCCACCGATCGAGGGTTATCTGGTCTACCATACTATGTCATACCATGTATGGATGTGTGTTGGTAGTCTGGGAACAAGGTGGTGGATGTATATGTGGATACAACCTAGAATGCAACATTTGCCACTGTCAAATGTACCTGACTCATCTGTGATGTGTTATTTCAGAGTAGTGGTCCTTACATGTGAATAGCCTTTATGAATATGTGTACACCACCACCTGGTATGGTCCATACCACTGTTATGGCCCACATGTCTGGATCTGAGTTATATGGTGGTAGTGCAATTGTGCACTACAGAGCCTTCAGCCAGGTGTTCCTCACTGCACAGATGTCGATATTCCCCATTGTAGGTTCTACATTGAGCTAATGGATTACTAAAGCCACACATCTAGCACAGGTTAGCATAGGCATCCATTGCAATTTCCATGTAGGTGCCAGGGTGTTACTTCTGTGTATAGGACATTTGCCTTGGAATGTGGCTATATGGGTAAATGCGACCTAGGTATTATCCACAAACACGTGTAACATGGATGCATTTGTTCTGTGTTAAAGGCTCGTCATTCAGTCATGACAGCCTGGAATGACAGACACTGGACGACCTCATATTAAAAGCAGGACATTGGCTCATTGTTTTGGTCTAGCAGTTGCCACCCGTACCATGACATCACTGTGCGTGGCATTAATGTGCTTGGTAGCAAATGCCCCATGTACGATGACAGACAGCGGCAGAACTTGTATATATGACCAATGTGACATGTACGTAGGGCAGCAGTGCTGCTAATAATGACAACTACTACCACAGCTGGAGAGGTCATCTTGTCACCTGCACCTCAGTACCATTCCACAAGGTGGCTTACACATTATGCTTGCACATACCACTGTTCCATGTATAATGCCACTGCCCACAACCTGCTATCAATGTATGCCTTTCAGGACAGCAAGGTGTATGACAAATGCTGTAGGTTGCATCCACCTGTGTGACCCAGGTAACCTATAGTCTGTCATGTCCACACATGCATGAATGTGTATACATAACATATATATGTCAGTACTTCATGTACATGTATGCATGTGTATCACACAGCACTGACACAGATATATCATTTACAGGCCACATACTGGTATCAGGTAGTAAACCAGTATGATGTGCATATATACTGACAGTTAAGATGTACCTAGCTGTAAACCTGTGTGTTTACAATAGCAGATCATTACAACATGTTCTGTACATGTAAGTGTTTGAGCATGCACAGTGTGGTCTTCAGTGGTTAGAATCAGAGTGCATCCCAAACAGCCCTGTGCTACTAAGTGTATGAGTGTACCCACTGCCACCTTGTGTAACTTTAGTCAGTGCATCCAACAAGCCCTTATTTACTAAGTGCATGAGTATGCCCAGTATAACTTTGTGTAGTTGTAGTCATAGTGCATCCCAAACAGCCCTGTGCTACTAAGTGTATGAGCATGCCCATTGTAACCCTGTATAGTGATAGTAGCCGTCCATTCCACAGATGGCCATACTCCAGTTCAGGTTCCTGTTGTGCCACAACTGTACCTTTCAGGCCTATCTGTGGATGACGTGCCTTGTTTGTGCACACAGGTTGTAATGGACACCTACTTTAAACACACAGGTCTACAGCTATGCACCTCTTGACTGTCAGTCTCCCTGTTGTTATCCTCAGTTGTAGAAGGACAGTCTGACTGCCTTGGAATGTGTAATCTCTGTGGTGCATCTCATAACTGCATAGTGCTGTAATAGTGAACTTTAGATAGGCAGGAGTTCTGATCCCACCACTGGCAACTGTGTTTTTGTGTGACAGCAAATGCCTGTGTGTGTGTGTGTGTGTGTGTGTGTGTGTGTGTGTGTGTGTGTGTGTGTGTGTGTGTGTGTGTGTGTGTGTGTGTGTGTGGGTGTGTGGGTGTGTGTCTCAACAAAAGCCTGAGTGTATTTGTCAGCAAATGGCTGAATGTGGTTGTGTGTGTATTTGTGTCAGCATCCTGGCATAGCAGCGGGTTTTGCTGCATTCCAAAGTGATACCTCCTTTTGCACTGGCCTTTATCCTTGTCAACCACTAAACCTCACTCTTCTCCCCTCACCACTGCAAGTAATCGGTCCTGTGATGTCACCCAGCTCAGACGTGGTGGCTCATATCCCAAATACATACCACTGTACTAGTTACCTTTGCATAGACAAGATGTGTATGTACAATACTGGCATGTGGGTGTGTGTGACTACGCTGTAGCCAGGCATACACATGATATAGATATATATATATATATATATATATATATATATATATATATATATATATATATATATATATATATATATATATATATATATATATATATATATATATATATATATATATATATATATATACCTATTTACATTACTATATACAGATATATCTGTATATGTATGCATACAAGTATATTTATATTTTGCTGTCTATATATATATATATATATATATATATATATATATATATATATATATATATATATATAGATATATATATGTATATATGTCTGTGTATATATATATATATATATGTATATATATATATATATATGTATATATATATATATATATATATATATATATATATATATATATATATATATATATATATATATATATATATATATATATATATATATATATATATATATCCCACAACATATGGGTCTATATGTGTCTGCATATGTATATATTTATATGTGGGTATGTATCCGTATTCTGTCTCTGTATGTATACATCTGTACTACGGTGAGGGATAGGCTTATCTCTATGTCGCTATGAGTAGATATACACACACATACCTCTACATATATACATCTACATCTGGTTATTCCGTTCCTTGCCATATAGATTACACTTTGCTGCAGTGGGACTCGTAGTGGGTGTGGCTGCTCGTTGGGTGACGCCTCTGGCCAATGAATACATTTGCTTACATCCCTAGGGCTCTCCATATAGGCCCACATCAGCCAACATCTGCACACCTAGACCAATAAGTAGCTAGCCATAGTTCCCCCACCTGTACCTCCTCAACAGCACCCATCCATACTCTGGGTCCTGGTCTGTTCTGGACACACCACTACATGCTGTCCACTCTCCACTTCACGGGACCCATTTCATGCAATTGTCTCAGCCCATGGGTCATCAGGGTTTCCCACCCTTGTATTGCGGGTATGTATACACCCCAGCCAGAACGGTCAGTCTATTGCCTTGTTTTGGTTTTGCCAATTTTTGGGGTGTCCCGCAAGGGACGCTCCTGTCTGTGATCCAAGATTAGAATTTACAGGTGCACAGTGTACCCCCCCCAGTTGCATCCTGTCTGTTGTCTGGGGAGCAGTGGACTCTTTACATTGT
This sequence comes from Protopterus annectens, assembly GCF_019279795.1. Lineage (NCBI taxonomy): Eukaryota > Metazoa > Chordata > Ceratodontiformes > Protopteridae > Protopterus > Protopterus annectens. Next base: position 845,134,154 of record NC_056727.1, on the reverse strand, counting down.
TTGTGTGTATGTTTCCTGTGTCTGGCTGTATGTGTGGGTGGGGGGGTGGAATGCTATGTGTTTCATGTTTCTTGCTGGGGCTCCTCACTTCCATTGGCATTGCTTGGGAACATATGTCATTCTTGTGTGCTGTTTCCTATCATAGCTGTATATCTGTGTATATCTACGCACACACACACCCACACACACACACAAACACACATTATATATATATATATATATATATATATATATATATATATATATATATATTTATTTAGTTATATATATATATATATATATATATATGTGTGTGTGTGTGTGTGTGTGTGTGTGTGTGTGTGTGTGTGTGTGTCTGTAAAGCAATACATACTCCATGCAAATGCACCTACACATGCTTACTGGTGTTTATATATGCTTGACCAACTTACTAGTGTCTTATTCATTATAACACTGACACTTCACTCCAGTTAACTTTTAATTGATATTTTGCAGGTTATACAGCGGACAGATGTCGCAATATCTTCATGTACAGATTACCGATGGTAAATGGTATGTGATACAGTGGGATTCTGTACGGGAATGTCTGTTCGTTAGGCGGTTGCTTTAACCACAACACTATTGCTGCACTGCTTCATTTGCATATATACCCTTATACTCATGGCTCCTGGTTCCCCAAAAGCACACCCCAACACCTCCCTAGCACTGCAGTCATCCATTCTCCAGTAAGATTTGCGGTTTAGCCACACCACTACATATTGGCCACTCCCTGCTCCTATAGTCCCATCCCATCAGTTGACTCACTCCACCTATCCTCAGAACTCCCAAATGTTTAGTCCACAAACATTGGTGACATGAGCGACCAAAAGAATACTAGTCACAATTTTTGGGTTGTCTCACATGGGGCATGCGTGTGTTTATGTCAAGATTAGACTCTATACTTCATTACATCCTCACTCCCATTAACATGACACTACAATAAATTATTATGTATGACATTGTGGTAATGCACACGTTACATATGAGAGCCTAATTATGTATGCGTCCGGCATATTTCTTTTACAAATAGACCGGTTTAGTAATTGGTGTTGCCATAGCAGGCAGATCACAGGAATGATTCCATGTGTGGGAAAGTCCCCACATTTGATTATTTTCAGCATAGCACTGACTTCGGACATTGTCCACACTTCTGCATTTTAGCAGTTTCATCCCATCCCTTTTCTGCACAACCTATTATTCTATCTACTGTCGAGGTTTATAATGGCAAATTCATGTTATTTATGTCTGCAAATTTAATGAATGTTTTAGAATGTACTTCTACATATAGATGTCTGCATGTGTGTATGCATATATACTTATGACGAACTCGCTGACCTCCACGGGGCGGTCCATTTAGAACCAGCCCATCCAACTCTGGCATGTCTGGCTCCATAATTTCATACCCATAGTTCTTCCACACCACCCATGTTCAAAATACATGCATACCATCCATTGTCCCCTTGTTATCGCAGCCATGACACACCTCCACACATTGCCCTCTCTTGAGCATTAGAGGCCCTACATGTATCTTGTCCAAACCCATGTATTCTCAGCCTCTCCCACCATTTAGTCCTTGAACATACCTGCCCTTGCTTTTGTAATGGTTGGATGGCCAAATGGTCTATCAATTTTTGGGTAGCCCCACCAGGGACTACCCTCTGTGTGTAAAGTAGACTTAGCAAATCAGCAATGTTACTCCCACTGGTAATATCCTTCCTGTGGTGTGAGTAGCAGTGCTTTGCTCACTCCTGCCCTGCTGGATATGACATACGCTGACAGCGCTATATAATACTGGGGTTGCTGTTGATTCCCTTCTCATTCCTTTTGTATGCTTTATAGTTACGTCATTCTTTCTTCATATTCATATATATATATATATATATATATATATATATATATATATAATATATATATATATATATATATATATATATATATATATATATATGTATATATATATATTATATATCTGTATATACTTATATAAATATATATATATATATATATATATATATATATATATATATATATATATATATATATCTATATATTATATCTGTATATACTTATATACATTTCCTATGCTGGGCACTGCTTAGACCCGTGCAAGTGCACTCAGACTTGCTTACTGGTACTTATATGTGTTTACTGCTGCTTATTTGTGCTTACAACTGCTTACTAGTACCTTATTTATTATGATAGTGCCACTTTGCTTGAATGATATTTAAGTTAAATATCTCATGCGATACTCTTATGTTGGTTTTATGGCAAAACAACATTCATTCCACATGGAAAATGATATGTCCTATTGTTGGGCTCGAACCATGAATGCCTGTTTGTTAGGCGGATGCTCTAAAGAATACACTATTGACACTTACGTTGATTCCGCATGTTTTTCACTATTTCAATGAATATGATGTGTAAGCTATGCTCGGCGGAGGGCAGAAACGTGCAGACATTTTGCGCTTTGCTTACACCTTCGATATTGCAGCAATTCGAATGTATGATAGGGACACGGACAGGGAATCTAATTGTGAAAGTTCCAGGGACAGGGCTCAACATTCTACTACGTTCTTGTGTGTTTACTACTTCAAGTTTATTTCACTGTTCATGGAAACTCTTGTATGCTTAGCATACATTTCGGTATCCACGGACACTGAATTACTGACTTACTGTTAGGGGCGGGCTCTACTAGTAGGCATAGTAGGTTTTGCAAGTGTCGGGGCATGTTTACGCCTTTGTAGAGCACTTGTACATACCCCCTGCACTTGCACACGTTTCCTGTGCACATCGAGGTTGCGGCGGCGCATCCTCATACATATTCATATGGCGCTGCTGCACCATCTGTAGTGAGAACGCTCAGCACAAGGCTAAAACCGTCCTTGCACCGAGCTTCTTAAAACCTGGGGAATGTGATTTCCAAGACACAAAATATATTATGATGCTCTTTGCAAAGTTCTGTGCTTTATACTATTAATTTTCTTTAAACTTTTGTTATGAAGAAATCTGCTTAACACATTGTATTTAATAGACATTGCATTTAAAATCTTAACCTGACTTCTATATGAAACAGCATGACAATGAATGAGTTATGATGAAATGTTTTCTAAGAAATTATGTGTTAAATTGTTTTGAATATGCTGTCTTTGGACAGGGACAATATAGTCTATGTATCTTCATTATAATTTTACATGTATAAATTTATTGCAGTCCCTTCACAAATAAATGATACAAAAAGACATGCACAACATCTGCTTACTGTTTATTACCCATGAGATATTTTAAATTGCAATGTGTATCCAATATTGTTTCCTGGCAGTACTACATAATAGACTATGTTACCTGAAATAGCTATTGGCTTTACTTTATACTTTAGAAAACCAACATAATCTTTAATATACTATTGAAGCACAGCACACTTTCCATACTTTGTGATAAGGTAATTGTTATTCATTAACTGTACAGAGCTGTTTGACTTCAAAGTATTTATTACAAAAAATTGTTCTTCCTCTGCAATCATGTTACATTACAGTTTAATAAAACTGTGTTAGGAAAACAGGCATGGAGGTGTTTTAATTTTAATTTTTGATTATCTACAGAAAAAGCTTCTGATTGTAGAGAGCCAAGATAAAAGGTTTGATAATAGGTAATGATATGCACAGAATTGTCGGTGGTATTTTACACAGACCTTCTACATCATGAACTCTGGACCTTTCGAAATTAAGCTAAATTAATACATTACATATAAATGGAAGCCCTGTAAAGAAAATGTTGTCAAATTCATATAACTCTGTTCCTGTTGCATGTTCCAAGAACTTAACTGCATGCCTGGAAATGAAGAAATTATTGTGCAGTTACTCGGAAATACATAATGACTGTGAAATTGCTGTATCCTGAAATATTCAATCTTTTGCAAGTTACAGTGATCTCAGAGTTAGTATACATAAGTAGTTGAGATGCAGCCCCCCCAACTACATTACAGTTGGGGTTGCTTCCTTGCAAAAAAAAAAATCTTTCCTTGTATAATAGTGACTTTTGAAGTTCACTTAAATGTTTATATGTATGGGAAGTCTATTCCAGAGACAGGGCAGCCTCTGGGAGACAAACTTGTCTCTCCAGCAGATTTTGTTGATGTCACATATTAGATTCAAGCCTTTTGAGTTAATAATGCGTGAGGAGTTAGACTTATGGATTTGGAGCATCTCTAGTAGGGCAGGGTCCGAGATTGCCTTATAGGTGAAACACAGATCAGCTCTGAGCAGTCTGTATGATAACAAGTAAAGTGATAATGGCTTGAGTCTATCCACATAGGACAGGTGTTGGAGGCCATGGTTTCTTTTTTTGAGGTATTTTTGTGCCCTTTCAAGTTGGTGCAGATGTTTGGAGCGGTACATACCAGATGGGCTATTACGTTTAATTATTGGTCTAATGAGGGTGGAGTATATTGAGGTAATAACCTCTTTTTTTTCTGGATGCAATCCCTTTACTTATGAGATAAACCAAATAAAAGGCTTTTCTGACCACTGCTGCTACATGATGGTCAAATGTGAGGTTGTTGTCAACCTGAGTACCCAGGTCTCTCACCACAGTTTGTGGCTTAGGGGGTTGCCATTGATGTGGTAATCAATAGGGGCCTTGTTTTTGCAGAATGGTATGATGATAATTTTTTTACATTTAACTTGAGGCCATGACTTTGGCACCAGTCATTTGTTGCTGTGTGACCCTCTTTCAGTAACTTGGGGAGTCAGTGACAGTACCCAGCTTACAATCATCTGCAAATGTGGTCAGCCACAAGCCTTTTTATCTTTGCCTGGATCTCTATGAAGTAGCCACCAAACAGTAGGGGTCCCAGGACAGATCCCTGGGGAACACCACTAGTGACAGGTCTGCTATCGGTGGTGGAGGCACATATTTTGACCTTGTGGGTCCTGTTGGTGAGCCAGTTGGCCACACACCTGATGAGACACTGATTTACTGCAAGTTGTGTTAGCTTTTTGATGACTCCCGAGTGGGGGATTGTGTCAAAGGTCTTGGCCAAGTCAAGGTAAACTGTGTGTACTGACTTTCCCTCTTCCTGGGCCTTGGTGACACTCTTAAAGAAGTCAACCAGGTTCAACAGGCAAGATCTTCCCTTGGTGAATCTGAACTGGGTGGGGTCAAGTGCTTGGAGATTGCCTGTGTCCTTGTTTATGAGATCCATAATAATACGCTCCATGGCTTTACAGATCAGACTTTTCAAGCAATTGGGATGATAGTTTCCAGGGTCAGTAGTGGCAGCACCTTTCTGCAAAAGGATAACAATGACAGTTCTCCACTGTGCTGGAATGAAGCCTGTACTTAGGCTGTGGTTGAATAGGATGCTCAATGGCAAAGCTAGTCTTTGCTGGAGAAGGTGCAGAATATAGCCTGGGTGGCATCAGGTCCCATGGATACTGTGTTCTTTGCCTTGGATAGGGCCTTTAACATTTAATCTATGGAGATGTGAAGTGTGGGACAAGTATCAAGGATGTCAAAATGGCCTGGGGGGACAGGGGGTGAGGTTTGCACTGAACCTATCTGCTAGCAGGTTGGGTAAGCCAACAGGAGCAGTGTAACTGATACCATTAAGTACTAATTTGGAACAAACCTGGGCTTTGCCATGGTGGTTCCTGACATAAGAAACAAGAAACATTCAAGTTTGCCTATGAGCAAACCTGCTTTGTGAGATTGCACAGACAGCCACAATGATTACCAGGGTTGAAAATACTGCAATAACCGCAGTAATAACACAGTAAAGGAAAGTTTACTGAGTGCAATGTACACAACAAAAATTGTTTTCAGAAAGAAATAATGGTGGTGGGGGGAGGTTAAACAGCAAGACAAAATGCAAAGAAATACACACTGGTCAGGGAAAGTGTGTTGATGAAAATGGGCATAGAAATGAATGGTAGAAATGAATTAACAGGAAGTGAGTATGGTGAATATGGAAATATCCCCAAGACAGGATACGTCAATATATGCAGATTTCCAAGAGAAGTCAATAGTAGAACTTTAAGTACATATGTAAATAGCATAGTACATACTACTGTTGTCATCTCCTGTTGAGTATATTACATCATATCACATGATTGTACATATGTGATGGCCACCCAAGATTACATGTCAGTAGAGGTGAATGGTTGTGATATAAACATCACTGACCTGCTCACAGGAGAGGACATTTAGCAAGGATGGTATACCCAATAGAGGGTATGTGCATATTCTGAAGATCTGCAAAATGACTTGCTTGAATGTGACTGATGTCATCACAGCTCTTAACCAATCAGGAACACATAGCAACAGAATCCTGTACAAATGTTGACAGAAACAGACAACATCATGGACACATTTAAAATACTATGGCCATTAATCAGTAGCATTGACAGAATATGTGATTGTAACTTATTATACATGTTCTGAAGGAGCAGACATGTACAACTGTAATGATTGTCAGTACTGTATATGGGGAATTCACCACCTCTTCCCCAAATACAACCACATTTTGGAGAGGTTAAGAGGGACAGTGTTAAACCAGGAGATGAAATCAGGGGGAATCCTGGACAGTTGAGAAGCCTGCATGACACATAATGTACAATCCACACCTGCAAGAATCAAACCCATGTCATCAAGTATCTTGTAAAATACCTTGAAGGGAAGTCTGCACTGTCAAATCCTAATGGGTATGCATCCCAAACAATAGTTGTGTATGGTTAAGATGTGTGGGCGCACACTGTGCCAGTTGTGATACACTTGACTAAAACATCCCTGACTGACATAGATATCAGCCATATGGATAACAACACATACAGACAGCACACTATTATGAGTGGATATTTCATGCATCTGTCATGTATAGCAGCAATTGATATTGTCTAAAGGATTTGCAATTGCTGTGTGAATTAAGAAGTGATTGGTTGTAATGAATGGTACAGCAGTATGTCAGACTAATGTGAATGCATCTACACCCATGTGTACAGAAAGTACAGCAGTGCAAAGTCAAGTATTCATGATCGAGGAAGCTGTCACTGTCATACTGTACACATACCAAACAATACATGAACCTCTATAAGTACATGTCAAAACTCAGAACGTGTCACATGATCACTGTCCCCCTGACATTGCCAGTGAAAATGTTATACTGTCATAAAGTCCTGACATACTTCCATATGTGTTCATGCAAACTATAAAATGGTGATACTGATGTGCTGTAGTGGTATGCAGTACAGTCACACTACAGCTACATCTTTACTACAACAGGACTTCAGACCTCCAGATAAAACCTTGGGTATGAATCACATGTGACATAGTGGAAATGCTAACACAGTCATACAGCTTTACATATTTCATGTCATTACATCAGTTGTACATCATATGCCTATATGTTTATCAATAGAAATGTGTGGGTGAAGGCCATGACACCATATAGGGACACATTACAACTGAGGTGGATGTGGTTCATACAGAATAGTTAATGACACAATGCTAAATCTTACACAGTGCTGCTGGGGAGCACCAGTTTAATCTTTGTGAATAGCAACACGATAGTGCATACAATGAATTTGCCAAGGGTGCAATGAATCTCAACATGTCATATGTCTGTCTATATAACAGCATTACATATTGATGAACCCAGGTATATGTGCCCATGTAATCAGTATGACATAATATTGCTGTATGTCAAATAACATTTCCAGATGCTAGATATACACATGCAGACCTGTGTTATACTGCATCTGTCACTGTGATGGTTGTATGACAACTGTGTAGAGTGTTGATACACTCCACTACAAGAACACATGCCTTAGTAAGTCAACAATATACATAGCATCATCCTATGTTAACAGTCCTCAGAGGCATTATTACTACAGCTGTTATGGAAAGAACATGTAACCAAATGGCAGCAGTGGCCATCAATATATTACCTCAAATTACAGATTGGAATACATTGTTGTAGGGCTAATGTACATCTACACCTCAACATAGCACATGTGGATAACAACAACATTGACTAGTGCAATGTTTATAGGGTCATAGGACAATAGTAGGTGAACTGTCAAAACCATATAAAATCCTAGCCACTATTATCCCATTTAAACTCAAATTACTATATCTATGTGATGCAAGATAGTAGGGTTATGTGCATATGTGTGTATGTGTTTGAGCTAATGCAGACTGCCTCTGTCCATATGTGACATGCACCACTCAATGACAGAATTAGCAATCACACATCTAGTGGTCTAGAGATGGCTTGCAGAGGGGCAAGAGGGGCTCTGCTTCACAGTGTGTGTGTGCTTGTTTCAGATGATGACATCCTCAATGTTCTTCAGAAAGGATGTTATGCAGACAGAGGGTAAAAAGGGCATGTACTCATCGCTCATCAGACCAATGATTGAGTACAATGCCCCATTCAGAATGTATCTGATCCGACACCTGCAGCAGCTGGAAAGGCCCCAAAAGTTCCTCACCAAAAGGATAAAGGGTCTCAAAAATATGTCTTATGCTGCCCGACTGAAAGAACTCCAGCTCTATTCAGTCACTTACCGCTTGCTCAGAGGTGACCTGTGCCTGACATACAAGACCATGTCAAACCCAGATTTGATGAACATGCTTCACCTCAAAAAATCTAGATCCCTCAGAACTACAAGGGCGGGAGACTTAAACCTTGACACGGTTATTAATAGGACGTGCTGGAGGGACAGATTCATCACCCAGAGACTCCCTATGCTATGGAACAAAATCCCGGTACATGTGAGGCAGAGCACCTCGCTGGCCGTGTTCAAGAGAAATCTTGACCAATGGATGGGAGATCGAAGATATACCCCAGGGATTACCTCAGTGTCACTGCTTGACAGAGGCACAGCAAAATAACGGGCATAGTTTTCTTCAAACTAAAGGGGTGGCGAAAGCCACAAAAACTCTGGGCTAGGCTTGTAAATGCCCTTGGGCAGATAGCCTAGTATGAACCTATGAACCTATGAACCTATGTTAGATTCTAGGGGTTATGTAAAGGGTTCTTCAGAGTGGGACTCAAAGGAAACAATATTCAAAACATCATACAATGACTATAATATACCACCAACCACACACATAAGTTGACTGAGGTCAGATTTGAATGCCACACCTGAGTAGGTGTAGAAACAACATTCCATATTGCTTAAGACTAGCACCACCACAAATGTCTAACTTTAACAACATCAAAGTGCACTTTATGGAGGATGTCATCATCAGTGTACACTGAGAAGATATTTGGGTAGGGCTGTCTGACATAGCTGTGGACTCAAATCCCATTGTAAAACTGTCTCCATAATGGTAGTTGAATGAACATACATACACACTCAAGATGAGTGCTGTTAGATTAGAAACCCATGCATATGTAGTTATGCAAGCTGTAGAACACAATACTTAACACTAGCACCCTCACAGAATCCTGCATTTAATAGCGTCAGAATGCACTTTATAGAGGATGACATAATGAGTGCTTGCTCAGAACAAGATGTTTGGGTAACATGTCTGACATAGTTGTGTATTCACACCCCAGAGTAAAATTGTCTCCAGACTGGTAGTTGAGTAAACACACACTCAAGTTGACTGCTGTGAGATTAGAACACCTATCTAGTTACAGAAGCTGCAAAATGCAGTACTTAATGATAGTGCCAACTCAGAATTCTGTATTTAGTACTGTCAGAGAGCACTTTATAGAGGATGACATCATCAATGTATGTGAAGAGGAACATGTTGGGAGGAGTGTCTGAGACAGCTGTGGACTCGCATCCCACTGCAAAACTGTCTGCAGACTGATAGCCGAATGAAGAGATACATAGATTTAAGTTCATTTTTGTAAGATTAGAACCCCTAGCTATCTAATTACACATGTTAAAAAACCCAACACATAATGTTAACACCACCACAGAATTCTACGTTTAACGCTGTCAGAGTGCACTTTATAGAGGATGACATCACCGGTGTATGCTGAGAAGAGGATGTTAAGAGGGCTGTATGAAATCATATCATAGTGTAAAAAGGATCTTCTAAATGCTACCTGGACCCATATTCATTTGGTTACACACACAAATTGACTGATGTAGATTTAAACCCCTACTTATTTAATTACACACATTAGAGAAGACACTACTTAATGACTGTGCCACTGGGGAAGTCTGAGTTTAAGATTGTCAGATTCCACTTTATAGGGGATGACATCATCAGTGCATGCTGAGAAGAGGATGTTGGAAGGGCTGCATGAAATTGCTGTGGATTCATGTAGCAGTGTAAAAAAAGTTTCTAAATGCTACTTGAGTGAGGGTGGTATGACCTGGACTAATGCTTTTCTGACTACACAACTACTCAGCCATAAATATATGCACACAAACTGACTAATGTGACATTAGGTTCATAGGTCCATAGGTCTTTACTAGACTTTGAAATACCACCAGAAAGAATAGACCAAGATCCACAAAATAGTATGATTTAGCGCTTTCGTTTTTAATAAAAACTTCTTCAGAATGACAAGTGTAAAGAATGACAAGTGTAAAGAAGCTGACCCTATTTATATACTCCCATATACCCTTTCCCCAATCACTTGTAAGCAATTAATTAATAAAATAATAATGACATCACACAAACAGTTGCAAAAACAATTGAATCTAAAAGGCACATGTTTACATAAATACAAAATTACATAAATATATACTGGATTACAAATCTGAAAATAGCCACAAATTCCAACATGTATGTATATTGTGTTTTGCGTTATATAAAGCCTTCTGCTTTTAGTCTAATCATAGAACTGATGGAAATATTACTGTTTAAACCTTTTATAAATTATAAATCTTGTCTATCTACCCAATATAATGAACACATACTGGAATTCAAAAATATTTTGAACATAAATTGGGAATTGATTTTGCAGGATTCACAATGCAGTGAAACTCTAGGTTCAAAACCTTTAGTGGTTTTTAAAAGAACGCCATCGCTTAAAATATTATTAGAATGCCCCTTGCAGCAACATAAAACCAAGAAAGGGATGTTCAAATGTGGTTACTGCCACTATTGCAAGCACATTCAAACTGGTTCCACATTTAACATCAAAGGAGAAAAATATTATATTAATGGCAAATATAACTGTCAAACAGAAGGTGTGGTTTATGTAGCATTCTGCCAATCAAGTAATGTTTACTATTTTGGTAAGACCGAGCGCCCACTTAGGCAACGCATATACGAACATTTATATGCTATTGCCAAGAATAACACCATTAATGCCTTGGCGAAACATATTTCAATGAATAGAGACCATAAATTTTTATTCTTAGTGGTCCAGCAAATTAAAAAAGATCCGAGAGGTGGTCCTTGGAACCTGTTGCTAGAAGAGCAGGAGTTGCTATGGCAACTCAGGACTAATGCACAAGTTTATCCAGGTCTTAACGAGACTTGTTCGATTAAATGTCTCTTAAAACTTAGAGCTCTTTTGAGATAGATTAGTTATCCTGTTGTTGCTTAGACTATTTATAAGTTATGAAACCTGTTTAGTAATATCAGGAAACATTAAGGAAATCTATTTTTTAAAAATTTGTAATAAACAGAATAACATTTGTAATTTATATATACGGGAAGGTGTTAGATTCAAGTTTATTATATATATATATATTTTTTTTTTTTGTTATTATTATTGTTATAAACTTTTGAATATTGTTATATTTTAAACTTGGTTTTAGGAATCTTTTATGTTAAAATTAGTGAAATTTGATTGTCACAAAATCAATTGTCTTTAATTGTTTAATGAAGTAATTATTTATGTGAATATATATAATGAGTATCACATGTTTGTAACTTTGTCTGAAGAAGTGCGGAGATTGTCTGCATGAAAGCGCTTACGATACAAAGTAAAGGTTTTTTGTGTAACGTTCGTTTGGACTGCAGTTGGTGCTGTTTTTTCTTTGTTTTATAAGTTTATTGTTTCTTTTTGTGGTTTATGGCTGACAACAACGGTATCCAACCATCGCAGCCCTTGGGGACGTTTTTATCTAACACCGATCCTGGGACGTCTACTAATGACGATAGTAGATCCGTTGGGAATTTAACGGCTCTTATACAGCGCCTGACACAACGGGTAGACGACCTGGCTACACAGTTCAACAGCCGGTTTCCTGATCCAACACCGGCAGTTCGTCCGAGAACAGGTGTCAATTTTCAACAGACCCCACAAATTTTGAGGTCTGTACAAGATGACAATACCATAGAACAACGTAACACATCTTTTAACTCAATGGACAATATACCTAACGCACAACCTGTAAGGTATGGACCAAGTGCAAACAGTGGTGATGTTTCACCAAGTTTAAGAACTTACACGTCCAGTAACAAGTTACCTCTGTTGCACGAGTTCATAAAAGCCTCTGATAATATGTTCTACAACAACTCGCAAATCGATAACTTTGAACAAAATGGACATATTAACAATAATAGCATTGTTTCTAAATTAAAAGAATTTGACGTGGTTCTTTTAAAATATAAAAAACTACAAGCAGAAACAATGTATTTCCGTGAATGTATAAACCATAGTATTGTACCTAAGGGGTTAAGGCAATGGAAGTACCCCTCTGGTGTTATAAAAGATTCTGTCTTCCACAAACAACTAATTCAGTTCTTTAACCAGCAAGGACTGAACTTTTTAGAATTACTCATTGGTGCTTACAATAATCAAATGGTTGACTTGAAAACTCAATTAGAAATACTTGAAAAAGAAATAAAAGACGACAGAGACTTTCATAGTTATGAATATGATTACGGGCGTATCTTTATCAGTATTAATTCATTATTAAATAAAATTAATGAGACCAAGAAGCGGAAATTTCACAGGGACAAACTGGCTTACAACAAAAATATGGCATACCCTGACCCACCCCCTTTGAACAACACAATGGCACAGTCCCAACGTGTTTCACGCTCAAACAACAATGACGATCAAGTTTCGGATGCCGAATTGGATGAGTTTCCTCAACTACTAGCTGATTCTCAACAGGAAAATGGAGAAACCCCTTCGGAAGTTAGAAGAAGTGAAAGGATTAACCAACAGCAACAATGGAATAAAAGTGACACGAATGGACATAACCCCGCTTCTACTTCGGGTTTTCAACATCGGAATTATCCGAAACCCAATACGAACAAGAACAACAGGAAAGCTCAGAACAGGAAATTCTACAATCGTCGCAAGAAATAATGATGGACTGTTTGCATGGTACGCCTATAATTGTTTATAACACCAGTAGAGATTTTAAAGTGTACAATTATACTTCATTTACACCTGAAATGGCATTTATTGACATTTTAGCTAAGGGTTTCAATTTTGCATTACCCAGCAGCTTAAATTTAGGGCGGGTATTATGTGACCTTAAGCTATACACCAGAAAATTGAATTTAAATATGATGTTTAGGGGCAGTAATGCGATCTTAAATGATGAAAGGGTACCAAGTACATATAATCCACCCCTTAATGGCAATTTAGCAGCATTTGAAAAGGTTTCTGAGATGCATTTAAGGGGCTTGTATAATAAATGTAAGAATATTCATGAGAGAGATATCTCTGTTAAAGACATGATTAAATCAGTTAAGGGTCATCAGAAAAGGGTTATGAAACCCGATAAGGGTGGTGGCGCAGTCCTAATGTATGAGGACGATTATAACAGATACATGGAATCTATGTTGTCCTCAGACAATTATGAGGTTATTTCTAAAAATGAGCTTAATCAAGCTCTATTGAAAATTAAAAACATTTTAAATGATTTGTTCATAGATGGAAGTCTTACCTCAGATTTATATCACTATCTAGATATGGTAGCCCCCCGTACTCCGGTCATGTTCAGAGTCCCTAAACTCCATAAAGGTTTGAATAACCCTGCTTTTAGACCCATTATCGATGGCAGGCAATCGATAACATATGCCTGCGCAAAATGGGTAGATAGCAAACTGAAGGGAATTCTGAAAACAGAGCCACAGATTTGTATTGATTCGTGGCATGTACTAAAAAACCTTAATACAATCCCCTTTCATGATGATTACAAGTTTATTACGGCAGATGTCACGAACTTGTACACAGTTATCCCACAAGACATTGGCCTTGAATGGGTTAGGGATTTCCTCTTGTCTAAACACCTTGATGGCACAGATATTGACTTGATCATTATATTATTGGAACTAGTGTTGAACAACAACTATTTTTTGTTTAAAAACAAAATTTACTTGCAAAAAACTGGGGTAGCGATGGGCTCCCCATGTGGAGGCACATTCGCAAACTCAGTCATGGCGTTCTGGGAACGCACCCATTTGTTTAACAACAGTACATTTAAACAAATAGTCGTATGGTATACTCGATACCAAGACGACATTTTTATGATTGTCAATGGGAGCGATGACCAAATAAAGAACCTAATGCAAAGTATGAATTCTTTCACTCCTTTTTTAGAATTCTCTTTTATCTTGGAAAGTGAATTAATTAATTTTTTAGACATTTCAATTGGTAAAGATCTTTTTAAGAAATGTTTTGTTACTAACATTTACAGAAAAAAACTGTATAGTAATTCACTATTACACTTCACCAGCAACCACCCATATTCACAAAAAAGAGGTATTGTGAAAGGACAATTGGTCCGCGCCTCATGCATGTGTTCGGAAGATAATTTGTTTTATGAAGAATGTGAACTTCTTAAACAAATGTTTCTAAATAGAGGGTATCCAAGCAAACTCTTTAATAATGTGATGAAGGAAGTACAACAAAAACGCCAAAATGGCTCACTAGCACCACTTCTACTTCATCACAATACTGTTACGCCAACACATGATTTAGGTACCATATTGTCCAATGAGAGACTAGACTTGGTGGTTGCTAACAAAGATTTTATAAATTATAAATCTTGTCTATCTACCCAATATAATGAACACATACTGGAATTCAAAAATATTTTGAACATAAATTGGAAATTAATTTTGCAGGATTCACAATGCAGTGAAACTCTAGGTTCAAAACCTTTAGTGGTTTTTAAAAGAACGCCATCGCTTAAAATATTATTAGAACGCCCCTTGCAGCAACATAAAACCAAGAAAGGGATGTTCAAATGTGGTTACTGCCACTATTGCAAGCACATTCAAACTGGTTCCACATTTAACATCAAAGGAGAAAAATATTATATTAATGACAAATATAACTGTCAAACAGAAGGTGTGGTTTATGTAGCAATCTGCCAATCATGTAATGTTTACTATTTTGGTAAGACAGAGCGCCCACTTAGGCAACGCATATACGAACATTTATATGCTATTGCCAAGAATAACACCATTAATGCCTTGGCGAAACATATTTCAATGAATAGAGACCATAAATTTTTATTCTTAGTGGTCCAGCAAATTAAAAAAGATCCGAGAGGTGGTCCTTGGAACCTGTTGCTAGAAGAGCAGGAGTTGCTATGGCAACTCAGGACTAATGCACATGTTTATCCAGGTCTTAACGAGACTTGTTCGATTAAATGTCTCTTAAAACTTAGAGCTCTTTTGAGATAGATTAGTTATCCTGTTGTCGCTTAGACTATTTATAAGTTATGAAACCTGTTTAGTAATATCAGGAAACATTAAGGAAATCTATTTTTTAAAAATTTGTAATAAACAGAATAACATTTGTAATTTATATATACGGGAAGGTGTTAGATTCAAGTTTATTATATATATATATATATATATATATATATATATATATATATATATATATATATATATTTTGTTATTATTATTGTTATAAACTTTTGAATATTGTTATATTTTAAACTTGGTTTTAGGAATCTTTTATGTTAAAATTAGTGAAATTTGATTGTCACAAAATCAATTGTCTTTAATTGTTTAATGAAGTAATTATTTATGTGAATATATATAATGAGTATCACATGTTTGTAACTTTGTCTGAAGAAGTGCGGAGATTGTCTGCATGAAAGCGCTTACGATACAAAGTAAAGGTTTTTTGTGTAACGTTCGTTTGGACTGCAGTTGGTGCTGTTTTTTCTTTGTTTTATAAGTTTATTGTTTCTTTTTGTGGTTTCTTCAGAATGACAAGTGTAAAGAATGACAAGTGTAAAGAAGCTGACCCTATTTATATACTCCCATATACAGTTTCCCCAATCACTTGTAAGCAATTAATTAATAAAATAATAATGACATCACACAAACAGTTGCAAAAACAATTGAATCTAAAAGGCACATGTTTACATAAATACAAAATTACATAAATATATACTGGATTACAAATCTGAAAATAGCCACAAATTCCAACATGTATGTATATTGTGTTTTGCGTTATATAAAGCCTTCTGCTTTTAGTCTAATCATAGAACTGATGGAAATATTACTGTTTAAACCTGATTCTTGTGTTGCATTGGTTCTCAGCTGCCACCTGAGTTCCTTAGCCTCCAGGTAGTCATTGAGGGGTCCACCTCTATCACCTAATACAACTTGTTCTAAAATAGAAAACTTAAAGTGGTGTCCTTCATTGTTCTTAATGTGTAAAGCCAAGACATTCTTAATGTCTTGTTTTTTGATGTCATCATAAGGTTGATACACTCTACTTCTAAGTGCGTTGATCGTCTTCCCTATGTAAAAACAAGGACATTAGGTACAGATTGCTAAGTAGACTACCGCCTTACTACTACAAGAGAACAACGTTTTGTGTACAAATTTCCCATAATTTGGTATAAGGATCTCAGTCCCTTCAGCTATATATTGACATTGCATACAGAACCCACATTTGTACATGCCTTTGTTTCCACAATAACTTTCATGTTCATAGGTTAGTACTAGGCTAAGTGCCCTTGTGGGCCATTTTAAGCCTAGCCAATTACCCAATGTGAGAATCAAACCCTGCACCTTGTGTCTGTAAGGTAAACACCTTAACCATTATGCCAACCTTCCACCCCTTTTTCTCTATCATGTTTTTCAAGGTTGTGTTTTTTTTGTATACAATGTTGGGCACATTTCCCACTGTATCTGTGTATGCTTTGTTAATATTAAACAAGTTCCAGTTATGTTGTATAATTTGTCTAATATCTGTGAACTGCTTATTATATCTAAAAACTGCAGCTTTGTTAAAGGTTTTAGGCTCAGTGCCCCTATCCTCTATATGAACAGTTTCCATGCCTTTACCTAGCAAAGGGAAAAAATGTCCATTTTCTCTTTTGTTCACCACTTCCTGTAGTATATTTTTTACAAATTTTAAAGGGTAACCCCTCTTTGATAACATCTCAGTAAGAATGTTGATTTGATCTAAAAAATCACGGTGTTTTGATACCATCCTAGCTAATCTTACCCCTTGCCCCTTTATCAATGCCTTATTTTGATGTATAGGATGAAAACTACTAAAATGCTGTAATGTATTAGAATATGTAGGTTTCCTGAACATAGTGGTCTCAAAAAATTTACCCAAATTGTTTTTGCTTATAGTGATGTCTAAATAACCTATTTTATCGTGTGAAATGGTATGTGAAAATTCAAGGAAAGTACTTTCTGCAATAAATGTCAAAAATTCTTTAAGTGTATCTTCACTGTTGTTCCATAGGATTATTATATCATCCAAATAGCGGCCATAGTAGCTCCAGTTTTTTGCAAAAGGGCTGTTAAAGATGAATTCCACTTCCCAATATGCTAAAACAATATTGGAGAATATAGGCACACAAATAGCCCCCATAGCCACTCCCTTACACTGTTTAAATAGTTGCTCTTCAAAAACTATAAAGTTGGTATCCAAAATTAATTCCATCAAACTCCTAATTGTAAGAATACGATCATGCGTTAAATTAGTATGTTGACAAAGAAATGAGTAAATGTGGAATTACTGAAAACAAATCTTTTACATCTATTGTCACAAAAAACAGTGCTTCGTTGTACATGTTCCTATTGATCTTCCTAAGTAGATCCCATGAATCTTTCACTATCCAATTGTAATTAGAAAAAATGTCCTTGAGTTCTAAATCTACAAATATAGCCATAAAATATGTTTTTGATGCTTTCGCATCAACAATTGGTCTAAGGGGGAGGGGGGGGGGGTTGCTATGTCTTTATGTATTTTTGGTATTCCAAAAATTGTGGGTATTTTAGGATGTTCCACTTCCATGAAGGAGTGTTCCTCTATGGAAATTTGTCTGTTCAAAAGGAGTTCTTCTAATACTATACCAACTTTTCTATATATTATATTCTTCTCATTCAGACTGACCTGACAATATGTCTCAGAGTGTAGAATACCAAATATTTTATTAACGTATGAGTTTTTACTCGTAATAGCCAACCCACCCCCCTTATCTGGTTTCATGATTCTTATCTCACTGTTGTCACAAAGATTCTGTACTAATTCTTTCTTATATATACTCAAATTATTTTCCATTTCACCTGAAACATTCTTATTTTTAGTTTTAAATATCTCCCTAATATCATGTTCACACAATTTTTTGAATGTCTGTACCACAGCGCAAAGGGGGGGGGGGGTTAAATAAACTTGATTTTTTGTGTAAATTTGTGTTATTACTATCTTGAATACCATCTTTAAAACAAAACTGAAGGTTCAATTTTCTTGTGTATAACTTTAAGTCAATCAAAATATCATCCAATGCTGCTTTGTTACTTGGAACAAAAGACAGACCTTTTTCAAACATATCAGCAATATCGTTGTTAAACACAGTGTCACTGTAGTTATAAATCTTGAAATCATCACTTTTGTTACATACAATCTGAACAGGACAATTTTCAAAACTGTTGTTGAAAGACACATCAAAAACAACTAAAGCATCTACTGATATGTTTTCCCTCTCCCGCTGTAGTTGTAATTGTAATGCCTCATTCCCCCTCTGTGGTTCCTCAGTCATTCTGACCTCCTCAGTGGGGGGAATTCTAAAGGGTCGAGGTTAGTCTCCCCTTCACCTTCAAATTCAAAGTTTTCACCATCTGTATCATTAACAACCCTATTACCATAGTTATTATTAAATTTAGATTGACTTCTAGGAGGGGGCGCGTATGCCCTCTGTTGTGCATACTCTCTTTCATCCCTTTTAAGCTTCCCCAATTTTTTGACCTTCAAATCAGAAATATAATCATCAATACTCTTAAAAATGTTGTCATATTGTGCCTTTTTAAATTCAAACAATACATCCACCTTTATACTATTATTAATACTTTTTATTTTATCTGATAATATTACCATTTTTCTGTCATTGTCTTTCACAAGGCAATCTAAAAGTTCACAGCCGTGCCTGTTGAACATCTGAATGAGTTCCAGATGCAGTTTAGAATCCTTAACAAGTCCTGTAGGGTAGCACTGTAACCGGAGGCCTTTCGGTATCTGCTCCCTCCGTTTACATTCATGGAAGTAGCTGTTCTCCAGTTGCAACTTGCTATAGTCCAGACTGAGTGTTTCTAATAGATTGAGCTGCTTATTTAGTGAACAGTTAGTATCCATGTTGTTTAATGGCGCCGAACGCCATTTGCAGTCCCCCTCAAGCCATTGACTTAAGGATCTACGTTCGTTGCCGGAAATGCTGCTCATTGAAACACCCGAGTTAGCGGAAGTCCATTCCTCCTTCCTACCTGATGTGGTAGCATTCGTAGACTGGTAACGTTGAGCCAGTGTAATTCCGAACATGCTGGTGTTGCCCTCTCCAATATTAGAGCTTATTCCACTAACATGAGAAGTCTGTGTGCTGTCCTTTTGTTGAACGCAATCCTTTTGTTGGGACAACTTTTCCATAAGCTGAACTAAATTATCGACTGTGATGTTAAGAGTCTGAAGTGAAGTTGCCAAGGAATTAAGTGTGGGTGGATCCACACCATCTACTCCTTCCATAATTCACTTGAACCAACACAAAACCACAAATAGACCTTGAAATACCACCAGAAAGAATAGACCAAGATCCACAAAATAGTATGATTTAGCGCTTTCGTTTTTAATAAAAACTTCTTCAGAATGATAAGTGTAAAGAAGCTGACCCTATTTAAACACTCCCATATACCCTTTCCCCAATCACTTGTAAGCAATTAATTAATAAAATAATAATGACATCACAAAAACAGTTGCAAAAACAATTGAATCTAAAAGGCACATGTTTACATAAATACAAAATTACATAAATATATACTGGATTACAAATCTGAAAATAGCCACAAATTCCAACATGTATGTATATTGCGTTTTGAGTTATATAAAGCCTTCTGCTTTTAATCAAAGTATAGTCACAGGTAGTCATTGAGGGGTCCACCTCTATCACCTAATGCAACTTGTTCTAAAATAGAAAACTTAAGGTGGTGTCCTTCGTTGTTCTTAATGTGTAAAGCCAAGACGTTCTTAATGTCTTGTTTTTTTATGTCATAATAATGTTGATACACTCTACTTCTAAGTGCGTTGATCGTCTTCCCTATGTAAAAACAGGGACATTGGGTACAGATTGCTAAGTAGACGACCACCTTACTACTACAAGAGAACTTCTTTTTGTGTACAAATTTCCCATAATTTGGTATAAGGATCGCAGTCCATTGAGCTATATATTGACATTGCATACAGAAACCACATTTGTACATGCCTTTGTTTCCACAATAACTTTCATGTGATTTCTCTATCATGTTTTTCAGGGTTGTGTCTTTTTTGTATACAATGTTGGGCACATTTCCCACTGTATCTGTGTATTCCTTGTTGATATTAAACAAGTTCCAGTTATGTTGTATAATTTGTCTAATATCTGCGAACTGTTTATTATATTTGAAAATTGCAGCTTTGTTAAAGGTTTTAGGCTCAGTGCCCCTATCCTCTATATGAACACTTTCCATACCTTTACCTAGCAAAGGGAAAAATGTCCATTTTCTCTCTTGTTCACCACTTCCTGTAGTATATTTTTTACAAATTTTAAAGGGTAAACCCTCTTTGATAACATCTCAGTAAGAATGTTGATTTGATCTAAACAAATCACGGTGTTTTGATACCATCCTAGCTAATTTTACCCCTTGCCCCTTTATCAATGCCTTCTTTTGATGTATAGGATGAAAACTACTAAAATACAGTAATGTATTAGAATATGTAGGTTTCCTTAACATAGTGGTCTCAAAACATTTACTCAAATTGTTTTTGCTTATAGTGATATCTAAATAATCTATTTTATCGTGTGAAATAGTATGTGAAAATTCAAGGAAATCCTTACTTTCTTCAATAAATGTCAAAAATTCTTTAAGTGTATCTTCACTGCTGTTCCATAGGATTATTATATCATCCAAATAGTGGCCATAGTAGCTCCAGTTTTTTGCAAAAGGGCTGTTAAAGATGAATTCCACTTCCCAATATGCTAAAACAATATTGGCGAATATAGGCGCACAAATAGCCCCCATAGCCACTCCCTTACAGTGTTTAAATAGTTGCTCTTAAAAAACTATAATGTTGATATCCAAAATTAATTCCATCAAACTCCTAATTGTAGGAATATGATCGTGTGTTAAATTAGTATGTTGACAAAGAAATATGTAAAACCATTCAATACGGGTAATATGTGGAATTACAAATCTTTTACATCTATTGTAACAAAAATCAGTGTTTACTAGACTAGTGACCACAAGGGCCTTTTTAAGCCTAGCCATGCATTCCAAATCTCTGACAAGTTCTGATACCCTTGATAAGTGTAAGCATGGGCCTGGGAGATGAAACATTTATAGGTTACCTGTTTGCATCAGAGACATAGGTGCCAAACTAGGGGTGAATTTCCTATCAAATTGTCCAAGTTGCACTTGAATTAGATTAGGGATGAACTCTGCTTCACATGGATGGGGAGCCTGTTCCATAGGCAGGGTAGTCTCTGAGATACATACCTATCTCTGGAGCAGGTCCTAGTTATATCACAGGCAAGGTTTAAGTCTTTAGAATGAGTAATTCTGGCACTGTTTGTTTTGTGGATATGCAGGAGGTCCATCAGAGTGGGATCTGAAAATGTCCTGTATGTCAGACATAGATCTCCCCTCAAAAGCCTGTAGGAGACATAATACAATGATAGGGCCTTGAGGCGGTCTGCATAGGACATATTACTTATGCCCTGTATTCTTTTAGTGAGGAACCTCTGTGGATGTTCCAGTTGTTGGATATGCCTGGGTAGGTACATACCAAAGGTGGCATTGTACTCAATAATAGGTCTGATGAATGCCGAATACAGTGTGACTTCCTTGGACTATGATGCCATACCTTTGTTTATAATTTGAACGACATAGTATTAGAACTTCCTACCTATCTAATTACACAAGACAGAAAACACATTACTTAATGATAGCATCACCATAGAAGTCTGATGTCACAGTGCACTTTATAGAGGATGACATCATCCTAGTGTTGCAGGTAACACATGCTGTTAGAAGACTTGTTTGCAAAGCCAGGACTTGTGATATGATTGTGTGAGCACAGTTTGCAAAGGAAATATAAGTGCATCTTGGCAACTTAGGTGAAAGAAGCTGTCATGAATCCATATTGCAAAAGTGAGACAGACATGTACGTGTTTCTCAGGATGTTGTGTAGATGACACACACACACACACACACACACACACACACACACACACACACACACACACACACACACACACAAACACACACTTTGAAACCAGAGATAGTGCAATGATGGAGTTATATGTCCATATTCAGATGAAGGTATGTCCACATTGATACAAATTACTGACAATAACAATGGGATATGTTCATGGATGACAAATGTCCATTGTCACTATAAACCCATACCAAGTGTCACAATGTAGTTACATTCTGTAATTCTGGAGTCTTTTTGACAATGTTTCAAGTCTTGATATATCATTTGCAAGTGCACTGCTGCAGGGCACACATGAATATCAGAAAGTATGTGTTCAATGAAGAACACGTGTCACTGCCCTCCTCTTGTGTTTATGAATGCATTTCCATGTATTGGAGGAGTAAAACCCAGTAATCAGTGTCAGACATGCCATACAGCTCTTCACAAAGCGCAATGCAGAGTAGCCGATTTTCATGGATAATATCAAAGTATCAGTGCACGTGTGATTTGAATTTCAGGAATTTAGCTTAGACTTTAGAAATAGCAGTGTTCACAGGTGTTCATTGTCAAACTGTGCATGAATACGGACATACAGTAACTGACTTGGTTGAGGTTATCTGCAAAATACATCTGTTTGCTATGAATTTTTCATGTATCAAGCTTGCAAGATATGTTATAGAAGTAATTGCTGGCAGCTAGTATGATATGCATGCTGTAGTCGATCTTTGCAATGTGTTGGCCCAAATTTTATTCCATAAATAACTGTTGCCCTTGCCTTCACTGTTTACTTGACATTAAGTATGGAACAAATGCAGTTCTCTGCTTAAGGAAAACAGTACAAAATGCAATTTATTATGCCTTCTTTCACGCAAACAGGCTCAGCAGTGATGCAAGGTAGTAAGTACTCCAGACAGTACTGAGTGTGGAAAATACACCTGCTGCCTAGTTTCTCTGTGGCACAATGTGTAAAATCCCTGAGCTCCTGGCTAAAGCACAAGTGAGGCAACATTCAAAGCTACATGGTTCTTCTATTTTTTTTTTTTTTACAAATGGTGTGAGGATGTCATTATCTAAGTAAATGTAATCAGGACTGCAAATGTAACTCTCATTGACAACATTAAAGTATGTATCTTTCCCAAATTGTATCAGTAACTCTTAACATCAATATCCTTCTACAGCAACTATCTATTTAGCAGGTCTCAGTGCAAATCACAAGTTAATTGTATGTACAGTTTGCTACAAATGAGAAGATGTGGTACATATTTTGAAATTATTAGTATAAATCAGCAGATATGCTAATTATTTGTGTAGGACCAGATGTTCTGAAAAGTGTGTGCTGTATGCTTTTTCACAGTAAGGACAGTTTCCACATAAAAATAGATGAGCATTTCATTCATCATCGCATGAACGTGACACAAAGGGAATCCTATAGCAGATTTTTAAACCTCACACAATACAGGAGCAATGATCCGTTATTGAACCAAGGTAGCATATTTGTGTTATCCATCAGCAAAATAATGTCAGCATACAGAAAAATGTACAGCGATCAGCCTAATACATACTCACCCGTAAAGAGGGGTAGCAGTGAAGGGGTGCACACAAGGAGAAATGGACAAACACATAATGTTTGGTGTAATGTAACATTCATGGGTATGTTTCTGGTCTGGTCTCATCATTAGCTACCATGCTCTGTAGCATGAAGTGACTGACATCAGGGTAAAGAAGGGTTAATAGAGGGACAACAGGTTATGATAAGCAGAACAATGTTGGATAAATATTTCATAGTTTTAGGGATGGATGTAATTGCAAATAATTTTTTGGGCCAGTATCAGATATATCCCCATGAGAACTCACAACTGTGCGCAAATATTAAGATGTGAGTCTTTAAACATATTGGAGACATATAACATCACACTAAGAAAGGATGTAAGATGCATCTGGAAGTGAACCCTTGATTCTATGGGCAAAAAAATCTTCAGTCAAGTGATATATGCCAACATTCCACATAAGAGGTTAAACTTTGAGACACTCAGCAGAGTACACAAATGTCAGAATAACTGTTTCAAAGTAGCGCCGTTACTCTGCTTTAACACTGTATTCCTATAGAGCAGCATGTTTTAGCACCTTTGCATGAAGATAACCAGATTAGTGAGGCCAGTGGAAAACATTCACCAGGTTTTGCTATAGGATGTGAACAGCCATTCACCACTGCATGGCACTGGAGCTTGATGCCAAACTCAGCGTAAATGCAGAGGACAAAAAGTGAAGGCATTTTCGTGGGCCATTTCTGGCCATGCATGTTATGTGTGATTCTATTTTTTGACCAGATTAAATGTGTGAAACTGGGGTTGATAGGAAAGTGGTGAAATGGGTTGGACAGGCAGAGGGAAGAACAAAAGGGAAAGCAATACAAGAATTCCTCTGTAAAAATAACTAGTGTGGGACTCCATCCCCACTTTATCTACATTCTCTCTTCTTAGCTCAGCGCATTTACACCTTGTGCTACAGAGACCGTTGAATTTCTGCAGTCATTACCATCCTTGTTGATGACCAGCATGTAATGCCACTAAGTGCGTTTGCTCTCAATAAGGTGACTGAAATGAAAATTTTACTTTTTGAGCAGCTAACCACACACATGATAAAAAAGGATACACAAAAGGGAAACAAAGGTTAAATTATTAGCTCTGGATTTTTACCATCAGACAATTGCACATACACAACAGAGTTGTAGTAGGTTATTTCTCTTTGCCACAAACACACCAATCAAATCATGTGCATACAAGAAATTAAAGAGGATTACTGGCCTCAAACAGATGCCTTACGCAGACCGTCTCAAAAAACTCCAGCTTTACTCCGTCGCATATTGCCTACTCAGAGGCGATCTCTGCCTAACATACAAAGCTATGTCAAAACCAGAGCTGTTGGACATGCTCCACTTAAAGAAATCCCAATCCCTCTGAGCTACATGCTCTAGGGACCTAAACCTTGTCACCACAATGAACTGAACAGAACATGCTGGAGGGATAGATTCCTGTCCCAGAGACTTCTCATACTCTGGAACAGACTACTTATCTTTGTCAAACAGAGCTCCTCATTAACACTATTCAAGAAAAATCTTGATGATTGGATGGGTAATAGGAAATTCACCCCGGGGATCACTTCTGTGGTTCTGCTTGACAGGGGCACAGGAAAATAATTTTCTTGGGTGGCGAAAGCCAGGGTACCTTTTTGGCTAGGCTTGTATAGGCCCTAGGGCCAATAGCCTAGTACCTACCTATGAACCTTTGAACCTATGAACCTATGTAATAACATAGAGCTGGGCATTAGGAAGTGGTTGCACATGTGTGGCTAACATATTTAGTGCAATGAGTGATCACAATTATTTACAAATATGTTTGCAAAAATGAAGCTCTGTTCTCTTTGTATTCTGGTTATTCTTCCCTTATCTCTCTGGTTTACTATCAGACATGCAATCTGTAGTGCATTTCTTATCATTTTTCTTTCAAGGTGTGATACAAATACATAACAGTTAACAACAGTTTTCAGTGAAAGCAATAGACTTACGCGATTATGGCCAAAAATATACATGTGTGGTGCTGTTTTTGTTAAAAGCTCACTGCAGTTAGTTCCACAGTTTGTAAGTATATCCTCACTGGCACAGACTGCAGGGAATGATGACTGAATTGCTGTTGTGTTTTCCTTCAGCCAGACTAATCATTCACAGTCCTAAGCCATTAGCACCTAACAATGGTGTAGAAGCTACATTGTGTCTGCTATGTGAAGTCAAAAGTTTGATGTTCAGCAATTCTAATGAGTCCACATCTCATTTGCATCTTCACAGTGCTCGGAGGGCTGAATCTACACTATGAAAGGTAACCATGTAGCTAAGGAACTTGAAAGTAAGGAGACTTCTTTCACACAAACCAGAAGATTGGTATTCCTTTGCAGATTTTGCTGAGGTATGCTTTTATTATTCAAGGACATTTGGATTAGAACTTTTTAGAAAAAGTATTTATATAGCCAGTAGTAAAAGGAAGGCTGATCTGTATGCACTTCTTTTACTTCACTGTTGGCATAGGCAGTTTTTGTAGGTCTTTACATTTGTAAGATACACAAGTTATGCTTGTAGCACAAGTATGTTCTTACCATTTGCTTTTGCAATTTGACCTGGGGTTGGAGAAAACTATAATTATGTTTGTCATGCAATGCAATAGGGTTGTACATGTGTCTGACAGTGGTGTTAGACTTCTCAAATACCACAGGGAAACCCACACTGCAGTGGTGGGCATATTTTGAAAACTGACTGACATTTCTTATTTGCATTCTTGACTATTTAGCAATAACTGTCATCCATTAATCAATGACATTCTTCAGTATAGAAATATTGACGGAATGGGGGTGTTTGTCCAGACCTTTACATTTGTGTTGGAGGATTTGGGGGACTGCAACCTACCATTCTGTTTTCCTAATTGAGATTCTAGAGTGGGGAATAGTGTTGAAGGCCTTGGTGAGGTCCAGATAGGCTGTGTGGACCACCTTACCCTCATCCACAGCTCTGGAGACTGATTCAAAGAAGTCAATCAGGTTCAGAAGACAAGATCGGCCCTTCACAAACTCAAACTGGGTGGGGTCCAGTGTTTGAAGGTTGCCAATGTCTTTGTTTATAAGTTCCATGATTATGTGTTCCATGCCCTTGCAGATCAGGCTAGTCAGACTGATAGGATGGTAGTTCCTGGGATCCAAGGTGGATTCCCCCTTGTGGAGTGAGATAACTGTAGCTGTGCAGCACTCAGTGGGCACAAAGCCTGAAGTGAGGCTATGATTAAACATGACACTTAGGTGAGGTGCCAGTTCATTTTATATTTCATGTAGTACACAACCCGGGATGTCATCTGGTCCCATGGATGCTGTATTCTTATCTTTTGAGAGTGCGGTTTCTACCCATGCTGCCACGATTACCGGAATTTAGAAATCTTTTGGTACTGAGATGGGCCCTTTAGGTGGTGAGAGGGGGGGTGAAGTTGGCACTAAATCGATCTGCCAGGATATTGGCAATATCCTTGGGATCAGTATATTCAATGCCATTCTGTTGTAACTCAGAGCATATCTGAGCATTGCCATTTAGATTCTTGACATAACTATAGAATGCCTTGTGGTTGTCTTTGGAATCTTTGTCAATTTTATTTTCATAACTAGCTTTTGAAGATTTTATGAGGGATCTCAGCTTCTTACTGAGGCTGGTAAGGGAGTTTTTTGCATCCTGGGATTTTCCTCTTTTCTGCAACAGTTTCTTTCTTCTGTTGTATAGTTTGTTTATGGTAGGGGACCACCAAATTGGCTTCCTTTTTTTGGAGGAGAGCGTCTTGGTTCTATTTGGGATGACACGATTCCTGCACGAGTGGATGTGCTCATACAGTGCATTAGTGTAAGATTCAGCAGTTGAACTTTCAGCTCCCGTCTGCATGGGTGTCATGAAGTTTGTCACTTCAGACTTGAGTAGCATGAAGTTGGCTTTGGAGAAGTTTTTTTACGGAGGTTTCCTTACTGGGGGAGGGGGTGTGATGTGGATGTCAAGGGTGATTTGCTTATGGTCAAACCTGTCCAATGAGGGGGTGACCACTGGTGTGGAGCATCTATCTCCCATGTTGGTAATGACCAGGTGTAGGATATTGGAGCCCCTGGTGGGACAATGGATTAGGTAATCCAGAGCATTGGAATTTATGAATTCCAAGAACCATTGGGAAAAGGTGTTGGTACCCGAGTAGTTTCCCCAGTTAATGGCAGGATAGTTGAAATCACCCAGTATTAGGATGCTTGGTTGTACCTTAACATTTTCCAGTATGTTTAGAAAGGTGTAGTGAGAATCTTGGGGCATGGTGGGGGATCTGTAGCAAGCTACAATTTGGATTGCTGTCTTACCTAGTGTTAGTTGCAACTGGAGTATTTCAGATACATTATGTTGGGCAACTAGCCTGGAGGTGTGAATATCCTTGGTGAATATGGACACTCCTCCACCTTTAGTGTTTCGGTCTTGGTTTGGTGGCAGAAAAGTGTGGTAAGAGCTGTAGTCTCGTATTGCAGGGGTGCTTTCTGGAGCCTTGAACCAAGTCTCAGTTACTGCACGGATATCGATATTCTCCATTTTTAGGAGTGCCTAGAGTGAGTGCATTTTGAGGTTTAGACTTCTAGCATTGAATAGCATTACCTTCAGATTTTGCATGCTTGTATCTGTTACTCCTTACATACCAGGATATACAGCTAGCACAGAGCTTGGCAATGTTTATGCAGACACTCACATGCACACATTTCATATAGAGTTCTCATATAGATCCCCACACATACAAGCTACATGAGGCATTAATGAGGGTTGAAGGTCATTCTGTCTCAGTGTCCTTTAATATTATCTCCATTCCTGTCTGTCTTTCTTGCTCAGACACATTCACTACTTTCATGTCAGCCTTGGCCTCCTGCCCCCCTCCCACCGCAAATGATGATAACTGTGCCATCACCTTGTTTCTATCTTTTGGATTCAGGGATACATGTGTATTTTGTCTGATGCACATGGTGAATAGCTAACTGAGTGCTTAGTATATCCATTGGTGATGTTAGTTTGACATTTCTAATGATTTCTTACAGCATTTTAACTGTTGTGATTACTACCTTGAAATCATTGATACATCAGTGAGGCATATTGCTCCACTTGTGGGTATGCAGGGATAATAAGACTTTGGACTGTTTTTTCTATTCTGGGTATTTTAGATACATTAGGCATGTTAGCTGATAAACAACATAAATCTAGCTACATAAGTCAGTCTTGTCACATATTGATGTTATTGCTGGATAACTCATACACATTTGACTTTGGTAAATTTCCAAGTAACAGTATGCAGATATCTGTCATTCATTCATGTTCTTACACATTGATTTTTCTTTTACAGGTTCATCACTTACCTTGATAGTCCTGCAGTTAAAAGTGTTGCCACTCTGGGTTGACTCTGTCTAATGCTAGCAGTACACAGCCATTACATGGTTAAGTAAAGTTTGTGAGCTTTGCCTGCCATCAATTTTACCCTATATATGTGCATAGGATGAAAGGTACACGCCTTAGGTGCAGAACATGTGTGCTGCCTGTTGCCTCTTAGCCAAGGTGAGGGCATATTGTGCTTGCCTATGTCTATCTACACCTGCAGCAGCTGGTGTCTCCCCCAATGATTCTTCACCTGTGTGTGGATGTGATGACCTTGCCAGTGATGATGGAACATATGCTTTTAGTCCTTGGTGTTCCTGCTGCAGCTGTTTTTGCAGGATGATATTGTGAATGATAACACAGACTGTGATAATTTTAGCATAAGTACTGAGATCATACTGCAGAACCTCCCAGTGTATCTATGCAGTACAACCCTGGCTTCAACAGCCCAAATATATGTTCTATATCATTTCTTCTTTGAGCTTGTGCCTTCAGTATAGCATCCTTCTGTTTGTTTGTGTGTGTACATTTCTGATGGGCATCATCAGCCACGGTTCAAATGCATACCCTGCATCACCCAGTAAATGACCTTGTGGGATATCATGCCTGGAAATCTTCAGGCAGAGTTGTGATGTGTGCCAGATATGGGAATTATGATAACTTCAGTGGTTTCTAGCACACACACATTCAGGATGATTCTCCTAGCATTACACATGACCTGGCAGTTAATGGAGCGGAACTCCTTTCTGTTCTCTGGGTGGTGCTTTGATCTCAATGTGTATGCAGTCTATGGGACCCAATACTTTAGGGAAGTATGCTATGGGTTTGAACTGCTGTGTATCTGTCCTCAGGGGTAGGGATCAAATATTTATAGTTGCTAGCATGCTGTAGCATGTCATTCAAGAAGTGGTGCAGGCCCCTGGATGCTGATGCCTGTAACACCACCAACATGTCCCCTGTGGATCACTTAAAGGTTCATGTTGCTAATATTCTAAGTGCTACATGAACCTTGGTCTCCAAAGGTATTGGTCCCCCTTGGTTTGCCCTTGTTCTCAGGTGAAGATGACAGAGATTGCAGATTTTCTGGAATGTGTCTCTATCCACCCCGTAGTTTCCACCTTGTGCAGATCATAAAAAGTTAAACAGGGCATAAATACCTTTCTCCTCCTAACCCAATGTAAGGTCCCCTCTCTGGGCCAGTAATCAAGGAGCTTGAATCTTTACCACTGACACTGGAGAAGGACATGCTCTTGGAACAAAAATAGATACACCCAGTATTTCCAGATGCAGCTCTTTGCATTAAGTGTAACTTCCCTTAGGAGCACACAGGGAACACATTCAGCCCAGGGTCTGGGTTTCTCTCTCTCCCTCTCCCAGGTCCCCTGTAAGGCTGCCCACTGGCACAGCTGCACAGTCAAGTCCTCAGCTGAGTGTCCAAGCCAAGTCCTCCAGCACTCTTTCTGTTAAACCAGTGCTTCATGTCCCTGCTCCAAGTAGCTGACACACACACACACTTTTAGATTTCATTTTCACACACACCTGGAAAGGTACAGATTTAATAGCTATGCCACCTTCTGCCCAGACTATAAGGTAATTACACCTTCACCAGACACTCCAGAGCCAGCTACTACAAGGCTCTTACAAGGGTACCCAGTTATATTGAATGAAATTAATATTAATACAAATGGTAGTGTTTTGACCACTGCAGTAAGTTTTTCAGGAATGGCCCCAGAGTTATAAAACAGATATGAGTACTCCAAAAGGTTAAACAATTCTTTAAAAGGACCAGCAACAATGAAAAGTTTAAATATGTTTAATAATAAATAAGAAAAAAACATGAAAATATGAAATATCTATTTACTGTAAATACCAGAGTTTCAAATACATTAAATATTAAAATAACACATATGAATGTATTCACACTGATACAGAAAACAGTACCTAATTAATCTCACTATATTTTCCTGACTAATATAAAGAATTATTATTCCCTGGTCACTTACTGGGGCAAGGCAAGATGAAGTGGATGAGAGATCCTCCTATGTCTGATTCCAAGAAACAGGGTGCAATGAGACTTCTGTCTCACCTAATATTAAAACATTATTTTTGTACAGAATGACATCACATATATCTGGTCATCTGACTTCTGGTTCCCATGCAACCCCCAATGCTAGAAACTGCCAGGTTTAGCACCTGTTTGTCAATAATACACACACAAGAGCTGTTCTCAGATCTGATGCAGCTTCTGGAAGTCATAAAATAATTGCAAACTTCTACTCCTCCTATAGAGACTAACAAATATTGTTTCTTTTAGACACTGTGTCACTGGCCTCATTCAAAATTGTGAGATAACATCTTTATGGCCTAGGTCTAGTAATTTAATTTTCTTACTATTTCTCAAAATCAGGTGTCTTGAGATTAACCTGTTCTCTTCCAGTATCCTCTGTTACAATATATACATTTAAACAGTTACAATGATGCATGTACATTTCTTTTCTGATCAGCAGGCCACACTTTTGATACATTATTTTCAATACAAGCATCTGTACAAATCAGTTTAATATACAAATGACATATAATTCTTTACAAAATTCCAGCTAGCTGTACCAGCATATGTTACACATCCACTGCCTACTTCTCCTGGCATAGCTGGCAATACCTCACATTGTCACATCTAACATGCAGCAGCAGCAGCCTAGACTTGAACCTGTTGTACATACACATATAGAAGAGCAGCAGCAGACCTTGGGCCGGATTCACGATGGCTTGCACGGAGTCTAAGAGTAGAGTAAGACTCCATGCAGCCATCATGTCCGATGAGTGATCCAGGAACAGCCTGTAGGGGTGTGTAAGAGAGCTTCTAAAATGTCACTTACACGGACAGGGCTGGGATATGCAAATTACCTCACTTGCAGCCGAAAGGCATGCAAATGAGGTAAATTTGCAATCCAGGAAGCACAAACCTGTCCGAGTAGGAGCCGTGTTAGTTGCAGAAATGTACTCAGTTGACAACTGAGTACCGTTCTGCAAATAGCACAATGGAGCCTTGTCACCTCCAAATAAATGTTGCATATGGTTGAGGAAGCATGCCAATGGCCAAATATACGGCAATTGTAAATGTTCCCAGATGCAAAATTAAAATAAAAATACTTTTTTTTCCCGGCGATTTACGATGTTTAAGCATAGCGCAGCGCTGCACAAATGGGCTGCACCACAAAAACCAGAAAAATAAAAATTAAAACCCACAAACATGGAATTTATGAAAATTGTTAAATTACAATGTAAGGGAATAGCAGGCTGAAGACAACATGGCCACCGAGTAGGGGTTGCTAAGGGGAGAAGCCCAGTCTAAGACATGTAACCAAGCATTAGTAGGCAATCCTATGTAAATAAGTGTTAGGATAGTGAATCACACCTTTACATAGCAAATGAGCACAGTCAGTGGAGTACAGGAGTAGGATATGGGGAGTAACAGAGTAGGTGATAGGTGACATCACAAGGGGGGTATGTATGAAAGTAGTGAAGCTCATTGGAGCAGACTGTCATGTGTTAGCTGTCAGTTAGACATCATGGAAAGAGGTGTGTCAACAGGTAGGCCATGGAAAGCCAAGAAATGGAAGGTGTATACTGTGGATAACACCAAAGTTTCTTGCTGAGTGGGTATGCTCGTGTGTGCGCTCCCGTAAACCCGAGTAAGACAGAGTGCGCGTGTGGAAGCATGAGTGTGTGCGTTTAACCCGGAGTAAGCATGTATAGGGCTGTTTAAAGACCTGTAAGTGCGTATGCACTGGTGTGCGCATGTTATCACCCGAATAAGAAAGTTTTTGTCCGTCTAAGCATGTGTGCATGCGTGTGAGCTGGTGTGCGTGTGTTTGCACTTGTGTGCGCAGTGCTGCCCCCGAGGAAACAGAAAGGAAAAAGGAAGCACAACAAATAGTAGGACGCTACCAGGGAGTACTAGCAGAGCTAGCAGGTGAAAACAATCAGAATCAGGCAATTACACAGGCAGAACACTAGTTCCCAGCCCAGCACTTAAAACTCTGCAAACAACAGTGCAGTGTGTTTCTCTCAAGAGACACTGCAACACTGGAGTAAGCTACTAGAAGTGAAAACTGAAAAAGGTTCACTCAGACAAAAAATGCTAGGGGCTGCCATTGCTGTTATAAGGCAACATATGCAACATGCCGTGGGTGGTGACAATGCAAATGTTGCCGGACAACCCACAGTGAGGAGACAGAGAAGAGTGTACAGGCCCAGGGTCACCTACCAGGGGTTACATGAGCTGGAGATAGTGGAGCGCTATAGAGTGGACAGAGACCTCCTGCAGCAAATTTTTGAGCTGTGCAGGCCACACCTCACACACAGAACCAACAGAGGTGAACCCATCCCAGTGGAAACCAAGGTATGTGTTGGCCTAAGAATACTAGCAACAGGTACCTTCCAGAGACCAACTGGTGATATGATGGGGATATCACAGGCATCAGAATCCAGGGTACTGCACCAGTTCCTGGATGCCATGTCAGCACATGTCAGTGATCATGTATATTTCCCCAATTCCCGTGAGGTATTGGCCAGCAATATACGTCTCTTGCAGCAAATAGCAGAATACCCTGAGGTAGTGGGTGCAATAGACTGCATACATATATGCATCAAAGCACCAGCCGGTGAGTGGGTTAGGGCCTACATTAACCACAAGGGCTTCCCCTCCATCAACTGCCAGGTTGTGTGTGATGCCCAGGGCATAATAATGAATGTGCGTCCTGGCTGCCCTGGAAGCTACCATGATTCCCATATCTGGCATCTGACACAGCTGTACCAGACATTTGCCAATGGGGACATCCCACATGGTCACCTAGTGGGGGATGCTGGCTATGCACTGGAGCCGTGGCTGATGACACCCATCAGAAACGCACACACATCTGAACAGGAATGCCATAATGAGGCACACGCACAAACACGAAATTTAATTGAGCGTGTGTTTGGGCTGCTCAAGTCACGGTTCCGGTGCCTGGACACATCTGATGGAGCCTTGCAATACTCACCAAATACATGTACCCAAATTGTCATGGTATGTGCTATGCTACATAATATGATTCTGCAAAAACAGCTGCAGCAGGACCAGCATAGGCCTGGGACAAACAGCCCCCCACCATTGCCAAGGCCATCACAGGCAGAGAGTGACTCGGAGGAGGAACAACCTGAGCCTGCCCCATTAGGTAGAATGAGGCGTGCCCAGTATGCCTTAGCCTTGGCAAAGAGGCAACGCATAGCACATACACTGGCTCAGTAGGAACCCTGGAAATGATACCTCTCTCTGACTCCCACATATAGTGAAAGGGATGCCTAAGTTGACACAACCTGCTTTCAAACATGTACAGGGAGTGTAGTATGTGCATCCGACATAGGCAGCCCTGCAGCACCACCTGAGGCATGATTGCCATGTGTTAAGCAATGGAAGGTGGTGCTAAACAGCATTTACCACCATGTACTATATGCAAACTTGATGACCTTGAGTATCATCCTACCCTCACCAAGCATGATGCCACAATATGAAGACAAGATGATCAATTACAACAATTGGGTTAAGTATTGGTGTCAGTCAAAGGGGATCCAATGCCTGTCAGCCTGGGATGACATGCTCAACAAGACATGATGCTTCGCTAGGGATGGCTTTCACCTGTCACCCCTGGCCTTTCCTCCATAGGTATCACAAGGTATAAGAAACTAGAAGTAATGCTACTCAACGCCAGAGGTCTAAACCGCAAGATGCATGCACTCCAAACTCTCCTCAGCATGGAGAATGTTGATATCTGTGCAGTAACAGAAATCTGGTTCAAGGCTCCCAAGAGCACCCTAGCACTAACAGGTTACACCTCATACCATGCTTTACAGCCCCAAAACATGGAACAAACTACAAAAGGAGGGTGAGTATCAATATTTGTCAAAGATACCCACACCCCCAGGTTGGTGGCACAGCATGAAGCATCAGAGACTATCCATGTGCAACTAACAGTGGGTTAAACTGCCTTTCAGTTCATAGCCTGCTACAGACCACCCTCCTAAACCCAGGAACCACACTTGGCCGACTGGAGAACACATAAAAATATGAAGGTCTCCCCAAACACCATTATATTGGGTGACTACAACTATGCCCAAGACCAGAAGTGTATCCCTCACTGGTAAGATCAGACCATAGAGTAATCTCACTGGATATTCACATCCTGAACCCAGCCCATGCCCAGAAAACCACAGTGAAAATATTTTCTCTAAAGCAAATTTCACACTCCTCAAAACCGAGGTGGAATCCTTCACAGCCCCTGTGCCTGTGGAAAATAAGGCCCAGACCTCAAAACCCTTTATAAACGCATTCTATGAACACCTTCAGGAATGCATGGATCATGCAATCCCAAATAAAACCAAGACCCAATCCTCCAAAGGCAGGCATCCTGTCTGGTGGACCCCAGCCATAAACAAACCATACAATACAAGGAGGAAGCTACTATATGATAGAGCAAAATCCCAAAAAGGGAAGGCATCTCCGATCAATATTATTAAAAAACTATGGCCACACATAAAGTCGTCTAAGGCCAGCTTTGAGATAAAAACTGTACAGGACATTAAGGATAATCACAAAGCTTTCTTTAGTTATGGTAGGAACCTAGGTGGGAATTCCCAGATATGCTAAGAATTAGTCAAAAATGACAAACAATACACCAAACCCACAGACATTGCCAACATCCGAGCTAACAGGTTCAGTGCAAACTCCCCCCCCTCCCCACCAAAAGGGCAAATATATATCCCAGCAGAGTGCTGGCCCCCTGACATCTCAGATGCTCAGGTAACAGCCAGCCTCTCCAAAGCAAAACACACAGCATCACTGGGACCAGATGGTGTCCTGGGCTGTGTCCAACATGAACCCCAAGAAGAATTGAACACAAACATAAAACCACTGTTCAATCTCAGCCTTACCACATGATATGTACCCAAAGAGCAGTGTACAGCAACAGTAGTCCCTCTCCACAAAGGTGGTGCCTCAATGGATACTGCAAACTATCACCCCGGAAGCCTGACTAGCTTGGTCTGCAAAGATATGGAAAGGATCATCATGGACCTCAGAAATAAAGATATTGGGGACCTACAGACACTGGATCCTACCCAGTTTGGCTTTGTTAAGGGCAGATCCTGCCTCTTAAACCTGGTTGAGTCATTTGAAACAGTCACCAAGGTCATTGATGAGGGGAAGGTGGTCCACACAGCCTACCTGGACCTTGCAAAAGCCTTTGATACAATACCCCACTCGGGCATTATAGATAAGCTCACCAGCTTAAATATAAACCCCTATGTCACTAGATGGGTTGCAAACTGGCTCAAGGACAGAACCCACATGGTTAGAATTGCTGGAGCCATGTCAGACTCCAAACCAGTTACAAGTGGTGTCCCACAATGCTCAGTCCTGGGACCTCTCTTGTTCGGTATATATTTCTCGGAGGTACAGGCCAACACGGAAGGACTGTGGCTGACCAAGTTCACAGATGACTGCAAACTGGGCACCATAATCGACTCTCCAGCCAACACAACCATCCTCCGAAAGGGCCTCATAGAAACAGGCAACTGGTGCCAGAGCCATGGCCTCAAGCTAAACACCAAAAAGTGTATAGTCATCCCGTTTGGCAAAAACAAAGTGCCCACAAATTACCACATAGGTGGTAATCCATTAAGTACAGAAGAGGTAATTGGGGACCTGGGGACCCAAGTTGATAGCAATCTCTCATTTGACAACCACGTGGCCAAAGTGGTTAGAAAAACATTTTATATAGCCCACCTAATCATGAAGGGATTCACATCTAGATCAGGGGAGGTCATCGTGCCTCTTTACTCATTCCTCATCAGGCCCAAAATTGAGTACAATGCCCATTTTGGGATGTACCTTACCAGACACCTGCAGCAACTGGAAAGACCCCAAAAATACCTCACCAAGAGGATCAAAGAGCTCAAACAGATGCCATATGCTGCCCAGTTAAAGAAACTCCAGCTCTACTCAGTGGCATACCGCCTGCTCAGAGGCGATCTGTGCTTGACGTATAAAGCCATGTCCAACCCGGAATTAATGGACATGCTACACCTCAGAAAACCCAAATCCCATTGAGCTACATGCTCGAGAGACTTGAACCTCAACACTGAAATAAATAGGACATGCTGGAGGGACAGATTCATAACCCAGAGGCTCCCTTCACTCTGGAATAAAATCCCAGTCCAGGTTAGGCAGAGTCCCTCATTGACTCTCTTCAAGAGGAATCTTGATGAGTGGATGGGAGATCGTAGGTTTACCCTGGGTATCACTTCTGTGTCACTGTTAGACAGAGGCACAGTATACTAACCTTGAAAAAGGGCATAGCAAAATTAATTTAAAATGGGTGGTGAAAGCCAAACACACTCTGGCTAGGCTTGTAAATGCCCTAGGGCAGATTGCCTAGTATGAACCTATGAACCTATGAACCTATGAAAGGAATGGCCTTTTTGAAGACTGGGATAACACACTAAAAGATGTACGTAACTCTTTGGAAAGATTGAGGATGTCAGCACCCTATAAATACAGCAGGAGAAGAAAAAGCATCCAGTAATGTGAGCAGCGCTCTGCGTAAATGCGTCTCTCTCAAGTATCATAACATAGTTAGGTA
Source organism: Protopterus annectens (assembly GCF_019279795.1). Taxonomy (NCBI): domain Eukaryota; kingdom Metazoa; phylum Chordata; order Ceratodontiformes; family Protopteridae; genus Protopterus; species Protopterus annectens. Next base: position 845,095,909 of record NC_056727.1, on the reverse strand, counting down.
GGGGTTTGAATCCTGCAAGTACTGTGTGTGGGGAGGGCAGGGGGTTGTGTATGTATGCAATTCTCTTTGAAAGGAATGGCCTTTTTTGAAGACTGGGATAACACACTAAAAGATGTACATTCCTCTTTGGAAAGACTTTTGATGTCAGCACCCTATAAATACAGCAGTAGAAGAGAAATTATCCAGTAATGCGAATAGCACACTGCGCTAATGCGTCTTTCTCAAGTATCATAACATAGTTAGGTAGGGGTTTGAATCCTGCAAACTCTGTGTATGGGGGGACAGGGGGGTATGTATGCAATTCTCTTTGAACGGAATGGCTTTTTTGAAGACTGGGATAACACACTAAAAGATGTACATTCCTCTTTGGAAAGACTGACGATGTCAGCACCCTATAAATACAGCAGGAGAAGGAAAACCATCCAGTAATGCGAATAGCGCGCTGTGCTAGTGGGTCTCTCTCAAGTATCATAACATAAGTAGGTAGCGTTTGAATCCTACAAATGCCATGTGTGTGTTTGTCACACAGTTTGTCAATGCGTTGTGTGTTTTGCTTTTATTATTGTATTATCATAACAGTAATTTCAATGCACATATCAGGCATGTGTGTGCCACATAAAGATATGTACCTGTGACCTCCAATAGCTCCTATGTGTGAAGCCTGCCTCATATGAATACAGTTGTTACCTTTGCCAGCATGTGCCACAGCTTCCCAGACCTTAGGCCATACATGTATGTTGGTGACAATGCAGGCTACTACAGTGATCTGTGTTCTAGGCCAACTATGTGACACACACCCATGAAAGCTTTGATAGATTAATGTGGGTGAGGGTTCATGTCTGGAGTATATGTCAGACATGTTAAAACACAGCAAAGTCTGTGAGTGATGGACATCCAGTGTAGGTGTATGGCAACTGTTGCAGATATGCATACAGACACCTTCTTGCTTAGGTGATACACCGAGGGACTGCAGAATACCTTTGGAAATGTGAATATCACAGGATAGACAAGATAACACTTGTCCACATGTACACACCATTACTCGTTCTACATGATGGGTGCTACCACCTGCATGGTACTGTTGGAATACTATGTTAAGTACATGCCGATGACAATGCTACAGTTGTGTTACAGCAATACAGCATGGCTTGGACAACAGGTATCTGTCTGTATGATACCCTTGTGGTGGTTAGGTGCGTCATGTGTAGAATGCATTGTACGCCACTGTATGCATTTGCAGTTGTGGATGGACATATCTGTAGTGTGTTGGCATGTACATGAGGCTGCTATATGCCAAAGAGTATTGTTCCCAGGGATGTGTGGGGCTCAGTAAGAATGGCTACTGGTATAGTGTAGTACTGCAGGGATAGCACTGACACCGGGTTTCCTACATCTGTGTATCAGTTGAGGAGACACCATGTAATGACCACTGAATGTCAGGCTATGTAGGTTGTGTATACCACCAGAATGCAGACCATTGACAATTGGAAACCGTATCATCCACAGCATACTGTCAAACCATGTCATACATACATGTGACCCCAGGTGAAACATATGTGTAGTACAATGCAAAGTGCCCACCAATAAGAACTACAATGTATGAATACTGTGTCACATGGTGCATGTCACCCTTCCCATGTGTGCACTAAGCATCTACATGCAGAGAATGCAACTCCACCTTGTTCACACATGTACACCTGCAACTCTGTGCTGCAAACAGCACACATGTACTGTCCACTCCCCAACACATGCAGGCACAGGTACACACAACAGCCATGTGGCACATGTGCAGGCAGTACACTTTGGGAATTAACACTGGTGTATACAAAACTACAATGACAATCATAGGGTTAATGCATCATGCATGCTCGGATATACCCACAACAATATCATTACACTGTACTATTAACAACATGATAATATTACTACAGTGCTATGTAGTCACTCTGTGCATCAGCACCATGCTATCCTGTTCCTGCATCAGTGTTACAGATGGCAGGAGGTGGCACAGTTTCATCATATGCACAGGGTGCGTACTTGGTTTGCCAGAGTCTGCCACTGACACATCCAATCAGCATGTATGTGTGTGTGTGTTAGTGTGGGACAACAGTACAACATGGGGCAATGTTGAGGCGATGTGTGTGTGTATGTGTTAGCCCTAGGTGTTAGCATTATGTGTGTGTGTATGCATGCACACAGTTCCACCATGTGGCTGCCATATACGGGTGTTTGTGGACAGCCATAGACTGTACCTGCCAGGTCATACAGATCACTGTCTCTGGCCATGGACACGGTGCCTGTGCCTGGCAGGGGTGCTACGGACAGAATCAGGTACTAAGCCAGACTGGGTACTGTCATCAGAGGCAGTGGGTTGTTGACTGGACACATGTCCCTGCTGGGACTGTCCAGAGCCACGTGCACGTGGCCTTCTAGGATGGTCTAATGACAGCACAGACCCAGCATTGCTGGGGCTGGTACTGGCACTATGAGAGCAGCTGCGGGTTTGTTGTCGTCCGTGACGACTGCCAGCTGATGATGTTGCTGGCATATGTCCACGTCGAACCCTCAACTGTCCTGCACTGTCCTGGCTCATGGACATGTAGTTGTGGAAGAGATGTAATGTGTCCCCCCAACGTCTATCAATGACCTTGCTGATATTATGGATGGCAGCCGCAATGTCACTCATAGTGTCATTCATAGCGGTGCAATGTGCTCTAAGCTCCCTCAGACCCTGTCTGGTGTACCGTTCCATACATGCCTGTACCTGCATTACAGCCCAGAACATAGCTGAGGCTGAAAGACCTCTGTGGGCACGTCTGACAGGGGCAGTATGACCACGGATGCTCCCACAAGAACCCCTGGACATCTGCCTGTGTGGTACCATGTCAGGAATCTGGCCATGGCTGCTGTGAGGGGATGCATGTGCCAGTGATACCACACTACCCTGGTCAATGGCCACTGTATGCTGTCCCTCAGCTAATGACATTGGTGACACTGGATGTATCGGCAGGATGATTGTGCGCATTGATGGGGTTGACTGCTGTGTAGTGTCGATTGGCTGACATCTCCCTGTGCCATTACACATGTATCATCATTATCACTATCCCCAGCAGTGGCTTCAGGTTCCCTGCTGCACTCCACCAGAGAAACATCAGAACCTGTGAGAGGAAGACAGGAAACACGGTTTACAAATGTGTACACAATGTTAGCACACATGCACACAGGCACACAGGCACACAGGCACACTCCTCAGTCCAGCAGATACAAACACACACACCTGCAATCCAACACATACACAATACTGTTTGAGGGTGGGTGACAGTATCACAAGGAAAAACATCACTGCACACGTGTCAGCATGCAGATTATGTGTTGCACAGGAACATGCAGTGCAAGTGTAGACAGCCCTTAATAACAGTATACGTGTACTTGATGCTTGTGTGTAGTTGTTCAGTGATTGCCTCCACCCTGGGACACAATGTGTACAAGGACAGAACAATGTTGTGCAATTGTTAAAAGCTGTGGGTGCATATATTTGCACACACACACACACACACACACACACACACACACACACACACACACACACGCACACACACACACACACACACACACAAA
>NC_056727.1:844994791-845087291 GCF_019279795.1 Protopterus annectens | reverse complement strand
TTACTGGAATGTGTTGCTATGGCTTTCCTATTTTCCATTTACATTCACTCCTTGTAATGCATGATATATTTCTTTCAGCACTAAGTTTTTATATGTTTGCTGTGGCTTGGTGGTACTTCATGCAGTCTGGTGAGTCCACGGTCTGGGGTTTGACACTTACAAAGGTATTTTATTTCACTGCTGAGCACTACTAGGGTCTTGTCATACATAGTGAATAATGCACTTTTAAACAGTTGTAAGCGGGAAGCAGGAAATCAGTAGGGACACCAGCTAGGGATGTGCAGCCTGGGTGTAGGGAAGGTCCATAGCTGCACATTTCTTTAACTGCAATAGCTGTACATATGTTTGAAATTTGGTGTGACATTTGAAACCTTCCACCTATGAGAGTTTGTGTTTTGTTTGTGTTGACATTAGCACAGCCTGCTCACGACAAGTGGACATATGTCAGTACTGTGTATTATTATGGATAGTAATCTGTCTGTGTACCTCCCACCTGTGGACATATCCAGCTGGTAGATGGAGGTTAGCCTAGTATTCCTTGACTGTGCATCACACCAGTCTTTTCAGCACCTGCACAATGACATTGTCACAGGTGGTTGCTAGCAATACATGGCTACATCCTTTGATATTTCTGTGTTGTACTCCTACATAAGGGCATGCTTGTGGAAGTAATTCTATAGCTATTCGCAGAGTGTGTAACAGCAGACAGGCTGATATGTCTGTGTGTTTCTGACACTTCCAGGCCTCAGATACTCTCAGGTATATATTTGACCAGCCTCAGGGAAAGGTACATATCAGTGGGATACACCCGTGATATATTTCAGATATTCTGCAGTTGAGACTGTGGGGTATTTTGAGCATATGTATTACTACACCATTTCTGACATGTAAGCAGTGTCTACTCTAACTTATTGACAGTTACCATTATGTGGGATTCCCCATCTTTCTGCCTACTGTTAGTACATTTCACAGGGAGTCAGTGGGGCACAGCTAACATTTATTTGCAAATCAGGGACATCCCTGTAAATCAGTCACAGTTGGGAGGGCTGGCCTCTTACCTATGCAAATATGGCAGTGTTTATCCTGCTCTGATACTGTGTGGGGTTTGTAAGGTGCTACTGTAACATTATTACCTACTAGCATGGCTGTTTCTCTTATCACACTCATGTAATGCAATTCTACAAGATGTGCCAGTAAAGATACACAGAACAAGCTTTGTGTAATGGCCTATCTATTTTCCCTTTACATTCACTCATTGTATTTCATGTTATATTTCTTTCAGCACCAAGTTCTTGTATATCTCTGTGGCTCAGTGGTAATTTATGCAGTCTAGTGTTTCCAAGGTCCGGGGTTCGTGACTGACAGGGGTATTTTATTTTTCTGATGAGCAGACTGCAGGCCTTGTCATACAGAGTGACTAAGGCACTTTTAAGCAGTTGTAAGCGGGTTTGCATGAGTTTGCGCGATGCTTAGCTATGCTTATCTAAGCTTAGCTAATCGCACACAAGCGCACACCCGCTGAATACTGCTTAAAAGTGCTTACTCCCGCTAACACCCGCACTAATTTCTTTTAAAGAAAAGAAAATGGGGAAATAGGAAAGTGGTGAAAAAAGGGGCACAAAGAGGGTAGGACAGAAGGAAAACAAGCTCAGGATGTGCAAGAAGGATGTAGGGAAGGCCCATAGCTGCCCAATTCTTTACCAGCATATGTTAGAAATTTAGAGTGAGATTTGACACCTTCCACTTCTGAGAGAGGGGTGAGGACAACAAAATATGTTGTACAGCCAATTGTAATTATCAGTTTACATGTCCAGCAGACATGTGTGCGAAATGGGCAGCTATGTATGGGGCATAATTTTTTTGTGGGAACAGAGTGCCCTTTTTTTTCAGGTGAGAGTGGAATGTGAGGTACAGGAAGTTGGTATATTTGGGGAGGTAGGTTGGGGAGGTTAACAGACAAGACAAACAAGATGCATACAGGGGCGGAGTATGACACATGTGGGGGGTAAACACAATTGATGGGGACAGATGTTTGGATATTGCAAGCCCATGAACCCACAGATGGCAACAGTGGAACTGAGATCCCCACCCATGGGCAGTTACCACTGCGCCTTCACAGCCCATGCCGGGGCTGTGCTGGGGGCTGGATAGGATGGGCAGGCACACCCATGAGTTGCACCACTCTCGCCTCAAGCTGGCATAGGGGATCAGTCATGGAATGCCTGATCTCACTACGCACCACAGACCGGACCCTTTGGAGGGTGAGTGGAGGTTCTCCTCTGGCCACACTTGCAGAGCTGGGATGAGTCGCATCCCCTGCAGTGCTTCTACATGAAGGTGGCACAGGGCCACTGGAGGAGGAGGTCCCGGCCTGGGCACTGGTAACAGGTGCACTCGCCAGTTGAGGTGGGAGAGGTGGGTCTGCTGGAACCCGCTTTTCCTGTTGTCCTATATTTAGCAGTATTTTATGGCATTTTGGGTTAGTAACAAACAACGCCATTCAAAATTAGTTGTAACAGCATTCATTAGTATTCCCATTAACCAAACACACATGAATTCCAAACATTGAGCAGCAAGCATAACACATGCATATTTAGAACAATAGTGGACATTCCAACAGCATGCAGGGTTGATTGGTGGCAACAGGCCATCAGGTTTGGATATTTGAACAGGGCACATGTATAAACCAACAGGACAAATGTACATGGGAATTAATTGTGAATACACATACCCAGTTTGGTGTGGAACGGCATAATTTGTGAAAATTGGGTAGGGTGGAGAAATATTACATTAACAACTTAAACTACCTATACATATACTGTACATTCCTAGTAGATGCAGATATATATCCCCTACATGTATTAGTACAGTTTCCTGTATGTAACCTTAGGAATGTTGGTGATGGGGATGTTACTGCTACATTAATATACATTCCATTTGTATTCATATATGTTCATATCTGGCTGAGTTCAGGTAAAGCATCCTGCTACATTTGATTTATATGGGTCTAGACAACTGTGGATGTTCAGCATTTCATACAACCATACTATCTCCATAATGCAAGGGTACAGCAACATATCCAAATTGTGGGACGGACACAGTCCAGGTTCTGTACTTTATTAAAGACATTTCACTCTTTGGTTGTGGCTGTCTCATTCATTTCATTATGTAGTGAATGCAGTATACCTTTATTCCAGACTTATTACAGCTTTCTTGGTAGCTTCAAACTCTTTCTCACACTCTCTCACTTATTTTACATTTACATTTCAGGATTGTACTTAATTCTAGGCTTTATTAACATTTATTACTGGGTTGCAACAATCCTTTCTAGCTGACTCACTTATTTCATATGGCAGAATTTACAAGGATATATTCGACACTTGTCTGTCCTTTGTTGATTGATTACAACACTCATTTTCAGGCTGAAGCAGTTATCTGATATTACAATACAGGTGGAAACTCTATTTGAGACTTGTTTAATCTTTATTAATGGATTGCAATACTCTTTTTCAGGCTGCATCACTTATCTAATCTTACCATACTAGCAGAATATTTCTTCTAGGCTTATTTGACCTTTATTACTGGGTTACAACACTGAACTCTTTTACAGGCTGTCTCACTTATATTCTATAACAATACCAGCAGAATAATTACTAACCTGCCTGGTGGTGCAACCTTGCCACCCTATCAGCATAGGCTTGCTGATTCGCAGAACGAACACCTGCAGCTGTAATATAAATGAAGGAATATTGGAACATATCTATCCATACTATAGGCTAGGATAGCATTTCTTATATACTTAATTACATGGATACTTAGTAGTGGGGCATTGGGCATTTGACAGGCCTCCTGGATCCATCGGTTCAGTTGGTCCTCCTTTCGTCGCTTCAGGTCTGCATGGTGGTGACGGACCTGTTCACCAGTCCTCTGAATGCCTGTGGCACTAGTGAGATCATGTGCCAACCGGTTCCATGCCTCTGCCTTGTACGCTCCCCATTGAACCTGGCCCTGCATGAGTTGGCCTTCATGATGATGGACTAGAAGCTAAACCATATATTTTCACTCCTCAATGCCCCACCTTTGTGCTCTAAAGTGATTTCCCTCTCCTGCACCTGCCATCCTGACTGCAAATGGGTACAACAATCAGTTATGTTGTGTATTCCCACCTATGGGGCTTATATATGCCAGTTTTCCCGCACTTATTTGTGACTGGCCGTTTTGGATATTTATCAGCTTACAGCAAACCTGCTTTGTCATGGTTATATTTTCATTCATTCCTATATGTATGGTAATACTGTATTTCTAAGTACAGCTGTCATGGCTTAGTGGTTCAGTACTTTGACTATGGTACACAGTATCCCGGGTTTGACCCTTGTCATTGCTTTTTTATTTTACTACTGTCTAGACAGGCTAGGAGGTGTGTCTGTGTAAAGGCAACTTTGCTACAGGTTGCTCAATGTTGTCCGAAGGTAAGCTGGTTGGTACGCTGCGCAGCTCCGCGCAAACGGCTTACACTAGGTAACGCATTATTTAGCTATAAGCAGTCATATTAAGCTGGGTGAAGTGCTGCTGAGTTATGGGCACTCATATTAAGCTTGTTAAAGTGCTGCTCAGCTATGGGCACTCATATTAAGCTTGTTAAAGCACTGCTCAGCTACGGGCACTCATATTAAGTTTGTTAAAGTGCTGCTCAGCTACGGGCACTCATATTAAGCTTGTTAAAGCACTGCTCAGCTATGGGCACTCATATTAAGCTTGTTAATGTGCTGCTCAGCTACGGGCACTCATATTAAGCTTGTTAAAGCACTGCTCAGCTATGGGCACTCATATTAAGATTGTTAAAGCGCTGCTAAGCTATGGGCAATTATGTTCCTTTTTTTATATATTATATCGGTTTTGTTCACATATACATGGCCCATTTCATTACATTTTACTTAAATTATAGTTATATATGTCGGGGAATTGTTTCATACTTATTTAAATAAAAAATGGAGAATGATGTTGTGGGGGCTCGAACTGTGACTATCTCCTCTTTGGCCGACGTCTCTACCGCTACTCTATTGCTACTTGGCTTAATTTGCATCTGTAGATCTTATATGCTTTTCAATGTCTGCTAACTGTGGCTGAGCGAAGGGCATACCCGCGCAAACGAGCGCAAATGTGGGCAAACATATTGGAAATTATAAAAAAAAAATGAAACTGTTATTTTTAGATTTTATATATTTTCAGTAGGGTTTAGTCTGTGGGGATGTGTGGTGTTGTGTTCCTTGACATTTCAGCGGACTCGCTCATGGGTGTTTACTATGAGGACTCTGACTCTTCTGGGGGCGTGTCCCTTTGCAGTACTCGGCAATCGGACATGCCCCCTACTTTCCTACACGGACCGTGTTAGACTAGGGTATGATTCAGTATGCCCTCATGAATATGCATGGCATACTGACATCATACCATTCAACTGCAGCCTCCGAGTAAGACATATTAAGTCTTACACGGAGGTTTCGTGAATCCGGCCCCTTAACATTCTTTCCCTCTAGTGTAGTTTCTGTGGGTGTATTCCAACAGGTTTTAGAAAACAAGGCAAAAGGGTACACTAAGTGTACGCAATTGCTTTATAGCTTGTTGAATAGCTCTGCCATCTTGAATTGGTTGATCAGCATACAATTCAGCTGCCCATGCAGTAATTAGCATGCCCTGATGTTAACCACGTTTGTACAGCTCTACACATCTTATAGAGACACTTACTGAATACAAATAAGAACACTTTGCCATGAAGGGTTTATTGAATCCTGTCCAGAATCTACTTTCTACAAATAAAAAGCTGTAAACTGTAACTGTGCTTTTGTGAAAATGGGCATTTGATCATTATCATATGATGGCACAATTTATTTTATCATACATGCATCAGATGGCAGATTTACAAATGTGAGATACTTTAACCTGTGGCCTGGACTCATAAACCCATTCTAGTCAAATTAAGCCCATATGCATGGAGAAGGACATTGTGATTCAGGAAGCAGCAGAACATTCCACACCTAGCTGGAAAACAAGGTTGGCAGCAGAATATGCTAATGATCATATCATGTGTTGTGATATATGTTAATGAAGCAAAAAACAAAGGTGGAGCAATTCAGAAATTTATTAAGCAAGTGTGAGCATGTTGTGCTCACTTTAGGTCTGACCAAAACATGCTGGAATACCACCACAGAAAAACTTTAAAAAATAGGGTTTGCTATAGCCATTGTAAACCTGTATCTGCAACAGACTCCCATAGAAGGTGCTGCTGCAAGATATCACCCTAAAAGGCATAGGTTATTTAAACAATGTTTGAGCTACCATGGGCTACATGACATTGGAGTACTATAATGCTACAGGGTGGAAAGAGACACCATACAGGAAAAAGTAGGCATCTGCTGGCCCCATCTGAACCCCTGTGGAAATTGTGGAGAACCCATTCCAGTGGATACTATGGTATTAGTAGCTTTATGTATTTTAGCTGGAGGGACTTTTCAACAACCCACAGGTGACACAGTTGGGGGGGGGGGGTCATAGGCATGTGTCTTAAGAATACTCTATCAGTTTCTCAATGCAATGCTTAAACAGATGGAGGAGCATACCTGGTTTTCGCATACTCCAAAGGACAGAGCTACCACCATAAAAACTTTGTTTGCCATACCTAAATTCCTGGAGGATCTGTGGGGGGGGGGGTCATAGATTGCACCCACATTGAAATAAAGGCCTCAGTTGGTGAACTGGGAAGGAGGAATATGAACAAATGGTATCACTGCATCAACTGTTGGGTGGTCTGTAATGCACTAGCTATCCTCTACAATCTGTGTGTGTGTGTGTGCACATGCCACCTGGGTAGTTTACATGACTACTATATATATGGCACACCTGTGATCACTACCTAAGGTTTGCAAGGGACCAGGGACGTCGGGAGGCATACGCACTGTACTGATTTCAGTACAACTTAATTAGAAGGGGGGTAGCTTTTTAATTTTTCACTTGTTTTTTTTTTTTCGCGCTTTACTGCACGATGACATCAGCTCATCAGGGCAGCCAGTCGGAATGGAGCTCACCGCACATATATTTCCACCCGGTTCAAATGCTTTTCAAGCGGGAGGATTTAAGCGTTATGTTGGTGGAGCAGGAGGATTTACGCATTATGTTGGTCTCGCTTCAAGGATTTTATTTAGAAGGTCTTGCAACCGAGGGTTGGTGAGTAAGCTGAGAGGATTTATGCGTTATGTTGGTCTCGCTTCAAGGAGTTTATTTAGAAGGTCTTGTTGCAACCGAGGGTTGGTGAGTAAGCTGAAGTGTGTGTGTGTGTGTGTGTGTGTGTGTGTGTGTGTGTGTGTGTGTGTGTGTGTGTGTGTGTGTGTGTGTGTGTGTGTAAATGCCCCAGGTGGGATGTACTGGTGATTACTCATGGTGGTGTGGTAGGGAATACCTCAGGCTTGAAATCTGTACCTTGTATGCAGGTGTTAAAGACCTGAATTCCTTACCCACCACCATTTGTAAAAAAATTGCAGATTTTTGCCTCATATTTGATCTGATCTATTCCTCATATCTGTGGTGTTTAAATATTGCAATGCTTGAAATTTGATGGTGCAGTGGTAGCAGTGTAGCATTGATGCCTCACAGCTGTAGGTTCTTGGGTTTGGTTCTTGGCTGGGGTGCCTTCTTTGTGGGGGGGTCTATATTTTCCCTGTGTTTGTGTGGGTTTGCTTTTGTGTCCTCCCATGTTACAAAGACATGTCTGCATTATATTTTCCTGGGCCTATTCTGAAAATTGTTTTTTTTTTGTTCCAAGTCAGACTGTCCTGATTAACAAATTGACAGGCATTTAAATTTCAGACTTCAAGTTTTTGAATGTTTACTTCCTTACATATCTGATGGTGCAGTGGCAGCATTGTTGCCTCACAGCTGTAGATTTTCTGGTTTGATTCTTGGCTGGGGTGCCTTCTGTGTGGAGTCTGCATCTTATCCCTGTGTTTGTGTGGATTTGCTCTGGTGTCCTGCCATTTTACAAAGACATGTGTCTATAGTATTTCTCCCTGGGCCTCTGCTGAAAATTGTTTTTATTTCGTCAGAAGTAAAATTGACAGGCATTTGAATTTCAGACTTCATATTCTTCAGAAAATACATAGTAAAACAACTTTTTATTCTAGCAATAAATATATAGTAGCACAACCTTTTTTATAGCAATTTTTTTAAGTTTATGACTATTTGAAATTTGTCCTTATTTTTGGGACTAATACCCTGTTATTGGCTTTGTCCAGGTTTTTTGTGCTAAGGTTGACAGCTATGGCACGAACTGAATTCACTGAATATGTTTGAGGGCTGTATTCCCTCATTACTGGGTTTGTCCAGGTGTTTTGTGCTAAGAGATTGACAGCTATGGTGAGAACTGAATTCATTAAATGATAGCCATTTAAGTTTCAGTCTTCCTCTCTTTCACAAAGCAGGTGATTTGGCATAGTGGTATGTTGTTCTGACTATTTTGCACAGGGACCTTGGCAGTAAAATGTATGATGGTAACACAGCATTTTATTCCAGCAGCTTTCCAAGATTATACAAGCAATGTTTAATGTGTTCCTGTTGTTTGCCCTTTTGACCCACCCCAATAAATTTGGCTTTTTCCAGACTTCTTGTGCTGCGAAGTTGAGATGTAGTTGAGTATTGCATAGATTTTACAAGGAGCCGAGAGCTGCAGGGGAAGAGAAGTTTAGTGCTGATTATGCTAAGTCAGCTCACATTGCTAGTAGCACAACATGTTGTGTACTTGCTTTTAATGCAGAAGGTTGTTGGTTCTACTCCCATAAGGGGTGAATGCTGCTGTACTGAAAGTTAAAACACTAACTATGAGCCTGTTATCAGTTTGCCATCCATTTCCTATTGCAATATTACTAGCTTATTTTTAATGTAATTTAGGCAATTTATTCCTCAGGGGCATCAGACACTTTATTTTTCGGTGAAGCCATGAAATATAAAGGTGATTGCTAGCAGCAACCTCTTCATTAGTTAGATTTATTTAATGTGGAATTATTTAGATGACTTTTTTCACTACTTCAGAGATTGTGCATATTATTTACTGATAATGGTGGACTGTAGAAGTTTGAGTAGAGTTTTATGATAGAAATGTTCTGAATTGGGCAGTTTTGTTTCATTGTTTACTGGAAAAATGTTCACAGCAATAGGAAGGTGTATCAAAGAGCACATGTATGTTTCATATGCAAGGGGCCTATGATTTAAAAGCAGCCCAGAATTAATTTTTATCTGCCACGGGTAAAATGTATTTTTCTTTGAATGTGGGTTTTAATGTTGTTTCAATGAATGTGAGTTTCAAGGGCAGAGAAGTTTTAATGCCAAGTTTGTTTAGCAGATGTCTTGGTGTTTGTGCTGTAAAATGCAAAATAAAACTTTCAAATTAAGTTCAAATCATCATAGAAGTAAATCAGTATGCACGTTAGTGTTTATGGTAAATGGAGTGAAATAGCAAAGTAATGGATCATTGGAATGGCTGCAGGGGGAGGCTCCATTCGACCATGGTTTTGTTGTGAGGGGGAAGGGCGGCAAACTTAGACAGCCCCAGCTGAACTATACCTCCAAACTGTCCAGATTTTCAAAGAATGAATAGATTTTTTGCTTTTTATTTTTGGTTTGTTCCTCAAAATTTGTGGTTTTCTGGCAAATGATTTAGGAATTAAGTCACTAAATAATGACACACTAGTTTCAGACTTTATAACCTTCAGAAAAATGCATGCTAAAATAAGACCTGTTCTATCAACTGTCCCAGTTTATACAAGAGCAATTTTTAGTACTGTTCATATGTTCCCTCAATATATTTGGCCTTGTCCAGATTTATTGCATTAACAGGTTGAGAGGTACATGCAAATAAATTGCTTTATAGAATTAGGCATAGCCAAACCTCAACTGTCCCTGATTTTGGCTCAAAATGTTGCTCTTCCCCTAATGATCCCTCCACAAAATAGCAATTTTGGAAGAAAACATGGAGGGTTTACTTTACTTTTATAAATAACTGTAATGATCAGAGTTATACATTACTTTTATTTCAGAAATGCATGTAGATTCTCTAATTTTGTCAGCTGCTCTAAGTTAACTGTGCTCATATTAAAATGGTGTCCCTCCTTTGACAGGTTCCCAGCTATATTGTCTGGCAATTTTATATTTTTGCATCACATTTTTGGTCCGTTTTTCATAAAATTGCAGTTTTCTGGCAAATTAGTGGCAGATTGTTAAAGACTGAAGTTAGAAAATAATGCAGACATTTCAGTTTCAGATTTCATACCTTTCAGAAAATTCGTACTGATGCAAGACCTACTACTATTCTATTATCTTTCTAAGTTTATAAGAGCAATATTTAAAAAAAATGTCCTTATTTTTGGGCCTTTGCCTCACTTTTATTTGAGTTTGTTGCTGTAAGAGATTGAGAGGTGTGTGTGTGTGTGTGTGTGTGTGTGTGTGTGTGTGTGTGTGTGGTAGGTAGCATACCTCTCGACTGTCCACATTTTGCAGAATGTCCAGATTTTTGCCCCATATTTTTTATCTGTTCCTCATAAATTTTGTGATTTTCTAGATAATCATTGAAGGCTGAAGTTGCTAAATAATGACAGACATTTGAGCTTCAGACTTCATGTCCTTTAGAAAAATTCATACTAGCACAAATCCTGTTATTCTAGCAACTTTCTAAGTTCACAAGAACATTATTTAGTATCTGTCCCTGTTTATTTTAGGCTTTGTCCATATTTCTTGCACTAAGAGGTAGGTAGGGGTGTGTGTGTGAATGAAACATCCTAGTTAGTGGTAGCAGGTGGTTAGTAATTTACTCAAGCTCAAAACCTGTATCTTAGTTACTGAAACATCCTAGTTAGTGGTAGCAGGTGGTTAGTAATTTACTCAAGCTCAAAACCTGTACCTTAGTTACAGAAAACAAAAGCATAAAGTCTCTACCCCAACTACCATGCTGCATTTTTCAAAGAACTGACATTTCAGGTTAATTTTCAATTAAAGGAACCGAGTTTGAGTGAATTTATATTATATTACTGAAGAGGCATTACAGCGAATGCCTCTTCATCGACACTAAAAGAGCGAACCGTGAATTACGAGAATGGCCGTAGCTTGGCTGGGGAGGGGGGTAGCAGTTTGAGAGCTGTCAGTACAAATTTGAAAATCCTAGCTACACCCCTGCAAGGGACAACTTTCTACAAGGACACCCAGTGGGGGAATGCAGGATATGCCGTAGAACCTTGGCTCATGACTCCTATGAGAAGTCCATACAACCCCACTGACAAAGGTTACAACATTTCACATGCACAGACTAGAAATATCATAAAGCATATATTTGTGCTGGTCAAATTATGGTTCTGCTGTCAGGATACATCTGCAGGTACCCTGCAATATGACTTCACCACCTTTGCCAAAATACTGGCAGTTTGTGCCATCTTACGTAACAATGTATTTAGAAAATATTTGGATCAGGATGCCCCTGGGCAGCAACTGCAGTTCCCAGCATCAGGCAGTGGCAGCTAACACAAATGAGTTTTCTGATGATGAACTTGCAGCAGGGGGCAATGATGTCAGATGCAGATTGGCACAAAATGCTATGTTACTGGAAGTGAACTGCTCATGCTGTCAGCACTTAATTAACATTAGAGCTAAGCAGATGCAGGCAGAAATAGTGATGCTTACAAACAACTCAGACTTTGCTTACCCATGCAGTGGTTGGCAACTGTAATTATCAGAAATAGGCAACTCCAGGCTAGGATGTCCTTGAGAATAGTAGTAAAGGTGAGTGATGAACCTGCAATGAAGAAATAGTATAGTGCATAAATAGAAGTAAGCAGTAAGGTAAAAATCAATGAGAGCTATAAAGGAATATCATAACAATACGTGCTATATTCAGCAACTATAGACACCAATGATGATGCATTAAAACACAAAAGACTATTGATTTCCTATGCATTTCATGGCCATCTTGCGCATCATGTTTAATTGTTCTACATAAAACAATCTGACAAAGGGTAGGTCCAAGTGAACATCATCTGCAAAGGTAGATGAGCAAGATATATTTACAATTATATGAGTATAGCATGTAAGCAAATAAGACAAAAATAACAACTTGCAGCTGTAGAGAGAAAAGAAGCATTTTTGTCTCAACCTGTATTTCCTGCTCAGTATGCACATCATATATAAGCAGCCTAAGTAAGACAGCCCCCCAGGAGAGCAGGGCACTGAGCACCATCTGTGCAAGTGGGTGTTTATGCTTTCATTCATGAATACTACTACTACTACTATTACTACTACTACCGAAAGTAAGCAGAGTAGACAAAGTAAAAATGTTTATGTATCCAAATTAAAACAAGGCCTTTGACTAACCAAGCATTAACTGGCCACTCTGTGCATCAAACATAGGCATCCCTAAGTCATAGATTGTGTAAAGTGCAGGGCATAGTCATCATCATTTGTGCAGTTAGTGGGAGGGCTACAAGAAGGCAAGTCTTACAAAAAGGAACTGCATGTGAGCATGACAGATAAAGTAATTGGAATAATGCACTCTGAAGACCAGTATCCCTTGGATGAAATGTTAAACCACGATCCCCTCTATTTAAGCTGGTGGTACCTCAGGTAAATTTTAAAGATCCCAAGCACCTATCAAAGAGAGTAGTTTTTTATTGATATATACATTACATATTATTTACATATTTACATTATTTACATCTATTTACAAATCTCCATACAGTATAATCTTCAATTTAAGCATTTCCCCCTCTCTTTTACCCACAACCAAAAGATTATTATCTCCAGAATCTTTGTCAAAGTCCATTTCCATTGCATTTAATTTCATTTAATCTCAGGTTCCATATAGTCCATGAAACATAAAATATTACTCTATCCATTTTCTTCAGTTCTTCCTGTTTTCATGCACCATAATAATCAAATTCTATTACATTCATATTTATTTCCTCCAATTCTGACAGACTTTTCACCCTATTATGTTTACATATTTCTTTCCACAAATTATTAACTCTTTCACTTTTCAAAAACACATGTTCAGTAGTTTCAAACTCTCCACATATATTACATATTCTATCTTGCATTTTCTTGTTTGGCATATTTGCCTTAACCAGCAATTTTTTAATAGGCAATCTCCATAGAAATCATTACATTCTTTAATCTTTTTATAGTTATTATATATCATAATTATGGCATTTTATCTATTTGTAAATCTTTCCATGGATCAATGCAATAAAATGTTTTCATAATATTTAAGTTCCATTCCTTTCTATTTTTCTCACATATATTCCTTTTTTTATTTTCTATAATACAATTGTTTTGGTACTCTTTTATTTCTTCATTCACGATACTTTTACTTCTTTTTTTAACTTCCATTCCTTCCCATAGTTCTTTGTATTTATAATATAGTATCATTTCTGTCGAGTTTTTATTTTCCTTCATAATTCCTTTTAATGCCTTGTATAAAATTAAAGATGCTGCATGTACTATTGGGTTTATTAAATCCAAGCCTCCTTGCTCTTCTTTCATATATAGAATCCCTCCGTTGACTGGATTCAGTCTACAGCTTTATAAAAAGAAAATATAATCATCAGTTCCTTTTCATACTTAATAGGAATTATATAGTAGATGTTAGCAACATAAGTAATTTTCCTATTACTATGGTGTTGTTCAATGTGTGCTTTTTCTCTACATGAAAACATATATGGTTTCAAAAAAATAGTTATATCCTTTAATTCTTTGAGTTCATTATCTGATTGTTATTGTCTACATTCATTCCTTCCAAATATTGTTCCCAATATATCTATATATTTTTCATTAAACTCAATACCTCCTATTATGCCTTCAAAAGCAAATCCTTTACTTTTTCATTGATGCTTAAACTTTTTTTTTATTTGTACTTAATTTTTTATTTACTTTTTCCATCCATACTTTATTTTTAACAATTAATACAATATCATCCACATATTTATACATTACTGGCAATTGTACTGCCTTCATCATTTTGTATCCACCCAGACTTGACATTTTATTAATTTCCTTCACTATTACATTCATAACTAATGAAAAAATTACACTACTAGCTGGGCAGCCCTGCTTTACTCCACATTCTTTTATTATTTCTTCCCCAATCCAGCCATTTAGTTTCAAATAGTTCTTTTCATAAATTGATTTTATTACTTGTAATAATTTTTTTGCTTATATTATATGCCTGCAAAATTTTCCATAATGATTTTTAATGAATATTATCATAGGCTTTACTTATATCCCCTGTCAAAATCTTCACTTCTACATTTTATTTATGATATCATCAATTATTTCTCTGACTATCCAAAATAACTCTTGACTTCATTTTTGTTTCCTTCCAAATACATTTTGGTCATATATTCTATCCATTGTTTTTGTAACCTTTTTGTTATTCTCATAAAAATGTTATAATCCTTATTATTCAATGTTATAAGTCTCCATTTTATATCTCCTCTTTATTTCCTTTTATAAATATAAATGTTATAGCTCCTGTACATATCTCTTTCTCTGTAATGCCAGTTTATAACCATTCATTCATAACTTTTAAAAATATATATTTTTTGCCACTCCTTCATTTCTTTATACATACCATATTCAATTCCATCCAGTCCTGTTGCAGAATTCATGTTAATATCTTTTAGAATTTCACTTTAATTCTTTCATAGTTATTTTTTATTCGTAATACTTATTATTTTCATCATTTCATTTCCCCCTTTATAAATTTGTTCTATGTTTTCTTCTCTTTTAACAGATAATGCCAATACATATTCTTTAATTATTTTGTTTATTTCTTCTTACTGTCTTATTTGCTTACCTTCCTTATTTTTTAATTCTCTTATTTTTCCTTATTTTATTATTTTACTCATATATGGTGCTATCACTTCTTTCTTTCCTTGTATACAATACTTTTGTTTATATAACAAGTTGTTGATTTTAATTTGATTCCTTTTATATATTTCTCTTTTTTTCATAAAAGGAAATTTTCTTCTCTAAGTCTCTGAATGTTTCTTGATTTAATAGCTTATATTTATTTTTTTCTTTTCTTCCTTATACATTCTAAAAACACTTTTTTATATTATTGTTTAAAATTAAGCTACCAAACTGTCCCTGTTCTCATAAAACTCTTCTATATTCATATGATTTTTCCATAATTCCATACGTTATTTTTATCTTAGAAATCTAATTTCTTTTCATTAATTCTCTTTATTACTTTCCTATTCTTATATATTCTCCATTTTCCTGTACTTTAACCCATATAGCCACATGATCTAAAAATCCAGCATATTTAATTCCCTTTTTTTTAACTTTTAAGCTATCAGATATTAAAAAAAAAATCATCAATTTTGATCCTAATTTCATTCCTTTTGTAGGTCCAGTGGTTATTCTCCCATACACTTAACTGTCCACTTTCATAATTTCTTTAACCATCTTATCATCGGAATTGCTCTTATTTTTGTCTTAACTTATAATTAAAATCACCCACCAATATAAAGTCCATACTTACATAAACATATTCAAGAATCATTTTAAACATCATTTCTCTCTCTTTTTTGTTACATATGCAAATAAAGCTATAATTTTGTACACATATTTTTTTCATCTCAAGTCTATTACCATAATTCATCTTAGTTCTACTATGGTTACATCTAATATTGTAATGCTTTTTTGACATAGTATACATATGCTAAATCAAGTTTATTTTCCCATGCTCCAAACTATCATACCATTCCAAAGTTTTTCAGTTTGTATTTTCTTCCTCTGTTAATAATCTGATATATTCTAAAACAATAATATATGCATCTACTGCAGCACACCATTGTAATTTACGTATTCTCCTCTTAAGATTTTTCATACTGTTCACATTTAAAGCTAATATTTTCAGCTTTGAAGAACAGTTAGTATAATAAAATATGTATCCCTTTTCTTTCGTATTTTGTCTAAGCATTATATTTTGAATTTTATTTTCCTTTCTTTAACTCTTTTCCCTATTGAATTATTTTTATTTCTTATTGTACCCCAGTCAGCTTCTTCCTCACTTGTCTTCTCTGTTTCTTTTTCCATGTTACTTTCTTTAACTTCATGTAAAACTACTTTATCAGTCACATTGTTTTGTATATTTTATTGTATAACACATTTTTCTATCTCTTTCTCCCGTATAACTTCATTTTCATTTTCATTTACATTTTCTTGTACATTCATTTCACATTCTAGCCATAAATGATCAGTATTGCCACATTTTGCCACACTTTTGCACTTTAAATCACATTTGTTTCCATTATGCCCTGTTTTACCACATAAATAACATTATCACATTCATTAATTAAATTATCATTTTTTCCACAAAATAACAAGTCGTTGCTTGACCACTGTATTTCACAAAAGCCCTATTGCCATGAACATTAATAATACTAGGTACATGCATAACATTATTATTTTCCATTTTCAGTATTACTCCACATTCCCCCTTCCCTGGTCCATAGTCCTCTTTCATCATATATTTTTGTAGTGTCCATTACTTCTTTACATATAGTTAATAAATGTTCTTTCAGTTCTTTTGCTTCAACTTCAGTTCTAAACTGATCATTATTCTTTTTTGTTTGTCTGTAAAAAGCTTGCACCACATATTCTGACCATGGATACATATTTTTCTTTTGTTAATATGCACCCAAAAACATTTCCATGGCCTTCTCAGTCTTTAATATCAAGTCACAAAAAGTCTCTTTATTAATTACAATAAATGTTCTTACCTCGTTTGCCTTTGACACCCAGAGCTACAATGACAGAGTCCCAAACCTCATACCTATCCAAACGTTCTTTTTATTTCTTCTTTCTTCTTTGTTCCTTCTCCAACAATTTGCGCATAAGTTTTTGTATCTGGAACATTTTTCTGGCACAGTCTCTTCTTCTCCTTTTTCTTCTTCTATTTTTTTTCATGATGTTACTCCTTGAAATTTCTGCTCCACTTTCTGGCTCACTTTGGTTTGCCATTTCTTCCAAATAATCATCCCACAACCCCCCCCCCCCCATTGGAGAGTTGCAATTATGCATTTTTCAGAGGTAACTGTCTCACCTTCAAACAATCTCCTCTGAAAGTTTTCCTCTAAATCTATCTCTGTTTCAACTACAATGTCCTTTTACTTCATAATCTCCTTTTTCTCCAATGTCATTTTTTTTCTGCACCCGCATCATCAGAAAAATACTTCTGGTAGGGATTCTACCATTTTGACTGCATTTTCAGGTTTTGCAACCACAGTACATGATTACATTGCAACATTGCTATTATAAATTGCATATGTAGCTTAGATTAAAATAAATTAAAAAAAAAGGATCACATTTATTATACCATACTCTGCTTAATGTGGATTCAAACCCTACACCTATTGTTCTCAAGACTTTCATTCCAGTTTCAGCACAAGCTGAATCAGCCATGTTTTCTTCCTGTTTCTCCAGGCAACCTCTATGCCTGGAACAGGAAGAGGAAGTCTCTTGTGTCACACACAAATACTTCCCGCTACTACCAAGAGTAGGGGAAGTTCCCAGATGCCCAGTCCCAATTTACCCTAGTAGTATAAATACCACTTCAAGTCTCCTCTGAAAAGAGGCTACTAGCCTAGTAGGGCTAACCCGGTCAAAAAAGGATAAATAAATAAAATAAATGTACAGATGCGATGAAGTCCATGCTGAAGTGTGTATGTGTTTGCAGGGACACAGCCACAGCATTTGTGTAACACTATGCCCTCACAATCTGGACATGTGTGAGCTGTGCATGACAGTGGATCAAGCTCATCTTGGATGCCCTCTGACCACGTGAACTACTCAGCCAGGAGTCACACTGCTACTTCCATGACCCAGTCAAGAAGTCAGAGTACTACCTAAATATGAATGATGTCTGCTGGATGAGCTGTCATCATAACTATGTCCATAGCCATGGTCACATAGATGACCACATTTGGGAGTAGACACATTCATCACTGATGTTGCAATGAAGGTGCAGACTCTCTGAGAGTGGCATCTGGCATGTCCATGTCCATGTTGGCTGACAACTGACGATGTACTTGCAGACTGGACTCGTGAATGTTTCCTCTCCCACAAAAGATGATCCAGAACAGACAATGCATGATCCAGTGTGTTATTTGTCCTGTCAAAGGAGTCACACACAGTTCATGCAGTGTTGTGTGTCAGAATGAATGACATGCAATAGTCTAATGATCTCTTCTGAGGCCTTGGTGGAACTTGCATATGCCTCCACAATAGCTCTGCAACTATGTTGAGTGTCAGCTGCTGACACACACACACATGCACACACACACACACACACACACACACACACACACACACACACACACACACACACACACACACACACACACACACACACACACACACCAACCTCA
Organism: Protopterus annectens; assembly: GCF_019279795.1. Lineage (NCBI taxonomy): Eukaryota > Metazoa > Chordata > Ceratodontiformes > Protopteridae > Protopterus > Protopterus annectens. Next base: position 845,068,833 of record NC_056727.1, on the reverse strand, counting down.
GGGGGGACAGTGGTAAATCCAAGCATCTCCAGCACCCATGTGTGGTACCTCAGAATCATGATGGCTAGTGGGGGGGGGGTTCTGTCATCTCTTCAACTGGGGTTATCCATTTAACCTTTCTAGTCTCACTAGGTTCTTTGTCATGGGTTTGTGTAGGGATACTGACTGTGTCCAGAGGAGATGAAGGTGCCACAGTCCCCATGTGTGATTTACCGTCCCTGCATCCCCAGACTATGCCTGTTCATTTCTGCCATCATTGTCAGAGGATAATGTTCCCCCAACAGCTAATGGAGGGAGATCCATTGTGCTCATGCAAGACAAAGCCTCCTCTGTGAATACACCAATAAAAACAAATATACAAGAAAAATAAACATATAATATAATATAATAATAGCTTGACCAAGAAATCTCACCCACCCATACAAATCCTATAATCTTAGAGTGTAATGCACATTACTAATACATGTAAGTATACCCATACCATGCAAAGGTGGTCATTTTTCCTCAGTGCCAGATGTACCTAGACACAACAGTGGATACAGGTATTATAAGCACACAAGTAACTATCAATTGTAAAGGTGGATGTAAGAAATATTTCAATGGTGTGTATGTGGCATCAACAGTTGAAATCTGCTGGGTCTGCTCCACCTCTGCCCCAACATCTAACACCACACTGTGTAACTTTTCTCAGTTGCCTGAATCCCTAATAGTGGACAGGAACTCCTCCATCTCAGTGAGTGGCAGCTTGGAAGACAGCCCACAACCAGTATCCCTTCACTCCTGTGCCACAGTCTTTGCTCTATCAGTAGCCTTTTTAATAATACCAGTAGACCTATGTTGAACAGTATGGTATACTCAGCCTAGCCCACCAACAGCAGTGATATTATCAACCACTTGTCACCAGACATGATCACAGAATGCGTATCAAGGGGTCATCCACCATGGACATGGAGGACATGTATTACGGGCTCAGTCACAGCATCTGAGAAAGGGGACTTTAATGAGAATGACCTCATATTTTATTTATTTATTTTTGATTTTGGAGCCATATCCCTGTTGTGATGAAAGAAAAAAATGTATATCAGAAAAAAAATACCACACCTTGGGGTCTATACTAGCTCTAATAATTATGGACTGCCATATACCAGTAAGCAGTCAGTGAATAGCATCAGACAAACAACAGCCTTAATAGTAATACAAGCACAGTAATATCCCATCTGTATCAATCCCTGCAAATAAAAAAAATTATAAACTACAGACAACAGCAAACAATAACAGATGCAAGAATATACAACTATTAAACAAAGAAAACATCATAAGCAGAGAAACAGTTGATTAATGTGACAAAAACCTAACAGAAGTCATTCAAGTCAGAGTGATCCTGAACTTTTAAGGATGTTACAATAATACTAAAGAACACTTGCACATGAGAGTGTGTGTGTTGCCCGACCCTGATGAAATATATTTCAGATGACTTGAACAGACTTTATTCAAAAACACTCCAGGAACACAGCACTCATTGCAAATATTTGCAAATATTTATCAACACTAAGAATCAGTAGTTGTATAAAATAATACATACCTTGAAAGATTTCTAGCACTATTATGTGTATTCTTTATCAAAGCTGTTTTCAGTAATTTGTTTATGCAGCACTTGGGAAGCTAAGGTAGTCTTTTGTAACATGATGAGTGTTCCATTGCCCCACATCCTATTCATAAGGTGTAGATTAAACCCTATGAGCACATGAAATAATTTAATTAGCTCTCAACTCATTATAAATTCTGAATCACTCAAGTTGCTTGAAGTGCTATGGATATGTGTCGGTTACTACAAGATGTTGTGCACATGTCTGAGCAGTACAAGAGTAGGGATTAAGATATTTGGCAGATTAATATATTACAAGTACAGGTCAATCAGTGATGAGCTAATCAAGTACAATTTGTAAAGATGTGTCAGACAAAAAGGCTTACAAAGAAGTTACGTTTATGTAGTACTGAGCCTTCATACACATTTTTGTTAGAATTTTGTAAAAATATGTGAAGTGCCAGTGCACACCTCTCACACATGGAATGAAGACTGCTAACAATGTGGCTAATTCCTATAGCATATATACAACATAAAAACTATTGGTTATACTTATGGCAACCTTTAAGATATTCCTTGTACTGTACAAATGCAATTGAATGAAGTAATGCACAGAAACTATCAGTAACTTTTGCCTTGCAGACAGTTATTTCTTCCCTCACATCCTTTATCATCATCATTTTTCCAGTGATCACTGTCAGACAACTGTACTCAGTCAGGAAATATAACAACAGTCTGGTAGCATCTGTACAGTGAAAAATGAATGCACATTTTAGGACAATGCTCAACACGTGTTTGACTTTTTCCTTCTTTTATTTGAAAGTTCAGGTGGTGAAACATGTTCATCATGTCAGCATCTCATTGCAACACCATATCCCCTGGATTCACTAATCTTCCATGCAAGACTAGCTTAGTCCTGCATGGAAGCGCCCATTTAGGAGCAGGATGGCAGCGCACCATGCATAGTAATGAAGGCACGCTGCCCGAGCTCCTAGGCTTACACAGAGTGTTACAAGTGCAGGGGGCATGTCTGAGAGCAGAGCTCTCAGAATAAACACGCCCCAGCAATGTAGACCAGCAGAAAGTGGTAAGAAATGAGCAAGATCGCTCATAGGTGTCTACATATCCCCACCAACAGTTTCCCATGTGTACAACAGCAACAGTACATAAAAAGTAAATGAAGAAACCCTTGTATTTATTTTTTTTATAAATCTGAGTACAGCTAACCGTAGGTGTGCGGGTGTGCCCATCACTTAGTTATGGTTAAAGCAGCTTAAAAGGCTGAAGAGGATAACAAGGAAGATATATACAAATGAAGCAGCGCAGCAATAGTGTAGTGTACAGAGCAGGCATTCCCGGTTCGAGTCCCACTGCAGCATAGTCTATTTTACATGGCAAAGCACGTTCTAACCAATATTTTTGTTGCAAAACCCACTAAATAACACATATTTATGAACTAGAGTACTGCAGGAAATGCACAATTGAAGTATCAGTGTCATAATGAATAAGGCACTAGTAAGCAAGTTTAAGCACAACTAAGCAGTAGTAAGCATATGCAAGCATGTTTATGTGCATTTGTGCAGGGGTAAGCACTGCCTACACAGATTAAGCAATGTGGAAGCTAACTGAGTATAAGAAACTGTAACCGGCAGTTAGCAGTGCTTACCGCCACGCAAACACGCACACACCCGTTGACAACTGCTTTAAAGTGCCTTAATGTCTCTGTATCCAATGGCTGTGTTCTGCCCAGCAACAAAATAAACAGCCTCTGCAAGGCTTGACCCAGGACCCTAAAAACCATAGACAAAGTGATTTACCACTAAGCCATGACAGATATACATAAATCTGATGTTATCACAAACATATCATCCAATCCAGTCATGCAACAGTACAGAGAATGTATACCAACATCTAGATGTATGTGTATGTAAATATATTACTATCTAAACAGATACTACATATCTATATATATATATATATATATATATATATATATATATATATATATAGATATATATATATATATTTCTAAAACTATATACATATATATTAATACATATGAACATATATACATGCAAATGCCTACATCGACACATATATGTGTCTATACCTATATGTTTACATATACACAGCAAGTTACATATGTGTACGCAGATATATATCTATGTAGGTATATACTGACATAGGTATATATATATATATATATATATATATATATATATATATATATATATATATATATATAAGCAGATATATATATATATATATATATATATATATATATATATATATATATATATATATAGGTTCATAGGTTCATAGATTGGTACTAGGCTAACAGCCCTTCTGGGCCATTTTAAGCCTAGCCAATTACCCCATGTGAGAATCAAACCCTGTACCTTGTAACTGTAAGGTAAACACCGTAACCATTATGGCCATACATCAATAGATAGCAATGGCAGATTAACAAAAACACATATGTCCACATGCACCGTTAATGGGGTTGAGAGACCCCACACACTATACGTTTTGTACGAATAGGCTTCCTACCCCCACAGCCAAACACATCCACCCTGCAATACACTACCAAGTGTTGCAGATCCAATAACCAGGACCTGACATGACATGGGAACAAGATGTTAACAGTACTACATCCCACCTGTATGATGTCAGGCTGGTATTGGTAACATATCATGCAGAACAGTCTGCCTCCCATAGGAAATGTAAAATGTGGAAGCCATGAAAATCCCTAAGATACAGATACACAGACACAGATATGCAGATATATATATATATATGTATATACATATATATATATATATATATATATATATATATATATATATATATATATATATATATATACATACATATAGCCATGTGACTACACATACACTCGCAGATATATGTACAGTAAGATACATATGTAGAAGGTGCACACAATATGGAACAGCCACTATACCTACAGGTAACACCTGAACAACTGGACACTGTATGGGCCATCCATACAAATAACAATCATTGCCTGCAACATATACTCACAGAGAGGTCATATGGAAAATACCACACACAGGTTTGCAGAAATTGAATACCTTTAACTGTGTACTATTACAGTTCTATATGCCATGTCATATAGCTGTTCAGACACTGACATCCATATAAACGGAGTAAAACTAATACAGTAGTCTGGAAAGGTTCAAAACTGTTGCTGTCCAGGTCAAGCCCTTCAATTTGTACAATAGTGAGGACAAAGTGGGCCACAGGATACCAAACAATCAACAGTATGTAATGCAGATGTATAGTTCAGCAGCCTCTATCTACACTCTGTACAAAATCACTAGGTGGTAAAGACATCATGTGACCAAATGGGTTGTAACTGTTACATAACAAGGCATAACTGACACCATCACATGCACACTGACAAATAGAACAGTCTGTATGGCAGGAGGCAGTAAGCTTTCATTAACCCAATTTATGTAAGCAATGTAAATATAGGTGAGATATATGGTACTGTACATCCAGATACCTTAAGGCATCATACCCCTGCCCCCCCCACATATTTTAACAACCTTGGTCATTTATGGTGCTCCTCCCCCCAAGACTCAATAATACAGGGCCATATACCACTGTTACATACACTGGCCTCTGGAGTGCATAAGAGCACACATGTATTGGGTAGGTGATGCCCACACATATATAGCCTGAGCCCCACCATATGTGTGGGGGATACAACAGCAGTGGACTGGTGGCAGCAGTGGCAGTGTGATAAACTCACAGCCCACTACAGAGCAACCCCCTGACAGCACATCATATATGCAAAGCTTGGTATGTAGGTGGAGGACAGAGACTGGAGGACAGGCACAAATGTGGAGAACTGTTGCCATACACTAAGCAAGTTGCTGGTGTTACAGGATAGTCTGCAACATACCCTTAGTCAGGGAACTGAGGTTAGAAACAGAAATGGATGTAGCCATGTACTTATAGCACTCAACACACACACTGCCAGTGAAATATCTGACACAGGATCTGTGTGGTGGACAGACAACACATGATAGGCACATCTCTTGCCACCAAGAGGACAGGCCTGCAGTTGAGAATTATTCAGACAGACTGCATTCCAAGGTAAAGTAGTATGTACACACACACCCTGTAACACCAGTACTATACAAAACATAACACAACTCTACTCACACTCTGTCTGTAGTTCCTGAACCTCCTACAAATATGTGGCTGCCCTGAGTGTGCCAGTTCTCCTGTAAGAGGTATTGCTACCTGCTGTCTGTAACATTGATGCCCACACACAGGAAGGATGTCCATCACACAGGCAATGTAAAGGGAATATGCCCACATGATGTAGGGGATATATATATATATATATATATATATATATATATATATATATATATATGGCTATCAGGATAATAATATGTACATATATTTCCACCATATGTCCTGGACATGGAGTGTAGCCCTACCCCAGCCTCTATAGTCCCACAGTCATAGTGCAAGGGGATGTCAGGTATGTATAGCAGGTATAGTAGTAGACTATTCCTACTGTCATTGTAACTGTCTTCACAGACATGGTGTGTGTTGAAGGTCACATCTGCTTATCACATGTGTGCCATTGGCTACTGACAGACATCCTAAGGACATCACAGTAAAGTACCGCTGCTAGCACATAATGCCCCTGTGGACTGCAGCAGAGATTTTGGCCAATATATGTGGACAATCTGACACACTCTGTACAGTCCAGATGTGTACACATAACCCCTTAGTGCTAAACATGTGTACCATACCTGACAATATGGATGTAGACAGCCATGTAGATGGGTATAACACATAATGACCGGAATACATTTGCCACTATAGCTTATGTATTCACACACCCCTGTCTGGCCTGACACATAATAACCGCTGGTACAGGGGTGCTATGGCCACATACCACTCACTATATATTGACATACATCTGTACAGCATCCCACTGCTCTGTCTGATATACATGACAGTTAAGGGAGGCCCGGCAGCAGTAAATCTGGCAAGTATCTGCACATGACACCTCACTGGGTAAGTACACTAAGCTGCTAGGCATGTAACAGTGCATTGTGCAGGCTACAGGCAGACTGGCTCAATACTGGCCTACATCTTCTATGGGGGAATGCACGTGTACCTGCATATATAGCAGGCTCTACAGGCATGTCACAGCACAGGGTAAGATACACCTGTGTGAAAGTGCATAACCAAAACCAATGTGAACACAGCCACAGCTACATATGTTAAGCTAGCATAATATAACAGTATATGGAATATCTGCTCAACACTATCCTCATATGTGCCACTCACAGTCTGACCCTACATATACAGGGCTGCTACACAGTTGGGTCTGATGGTTGTTTGTGATATGGGATATGTGTGTGTATGGCCCTACAAACATGTACTCCGATACAGTACCATACAGTGGAGCAGCATGTCACATCAGATAGGATGGGACTTAGAACAATGACATCTACCACAGTCTGTACACAGGCTAAAGTACATATTAACAATGCACACACTGTCGACATTCACCATAAGTACACAGACCACAGTACTGTACAAACATCTACAGAATGTCCAGGTTATGTTATCAAATATAACCCCTACTGTACATAACATGTGTAGCAGTCTGATATCTCACTGGCTTGTTATCAGATATGATGACACTAATTATGGTGTACAGCACATATGCACCACTTTATGCACAACATATGTACACAGATTGACAAAGTTGTGGCTGGAAGCACATACACAGGGCCAATAATGACATGCTGCTGTGATAACCTCATATATTTACTGTTGTAACAGGGTTTTTTGCAACATATATCCTATAAGGGATAAAAAGCCAGTAACTTTCATGGTTTTCATCATCTACAGACTGCAATCCTCACACTACCTTCTGCAGTCCACAGATAGATGCTCTGTTGGTAACACATGAAACCAAAGGCACAACACACTGCCCTGTCTGCAGATAACCCTGCAGATGGGGATTCCTCATAAACATGGAAATGACATGGCAGGTATTGAGACATGTAGGACAGCCATATCCACACACACACTGTTAAACCAACAGTACTCCAAATGCAGTATAGCAACACTTACAGTCTGTAGTCAGGTCAGGCACATCTCCCTTCTGTGTGTTGCCCTGTTTCCACAGTGTATGTTATTAGAGGTAAATCTCCAATCTATCTGAGATGCTGTTTGCCAAACAACAGATCTATTTCCTGCTCACAGTGAATGAAAAGGGGCAACACCAACATGATGTTCCTAGATATTGGAGTGTGTTTCCATGCAATTGGCTATGGGAATGTTATTACAGCTGTTCCACATGCAATCAGCTATGGGAGGGTTGCAATTTGTGCAGAGGCCATCAGCTGATCATGAGCATCACTTAAAATACACATGCTGCTGCCATGTAAAGCAGGTGTAAGTCTCCACATCCACCAGAGAGTGAGTTGGAGAGGCAGACAGTGGCAAAGATAAGTCAGGGAGTAGTGGGAGAGTAAAACCTAAGCATGTTTGCGTCACACACCTACCAGATTAGAATATCAAACCCCTGATGACTATGTAGTGCTATCACAGTTCTATGCAATTATTGGATGCGCCACATGGGGTTACCTGATGTGGAGCCCTCAGAACATATATGTGATGGTGACTGACATCTGCAACAGGGATACGGTAGCTATACGGTAGGTGACATACATGTGCCTGTCTGCATGAGCAGGTGCCAGCATCAACACAGCCATGCTATCACAGGGATGCACACACATTGACACACTTGGCAGGGCCAGGATTACAACTCATCAGTAGTGGGATTGCCACAACACATCACTGTGCAGGTATCACATGCACCACATGGGCCATACGGGAGTTGTATGGGCAAAGGGTATGGGGAGGTGTCTGACATCAGACAGCATGCTTCCGTATGCCCATGGGGGTTGTAGGGTGTGTGGATGTGAACATACGCACCATACAACACATGCACAAACACACAGGGTGCCAGTACTGACATGCATGTTGTCTGCATGAGTGTGTGGTAGTCAACTGTGCCAGACGGCTGTACAAGGCTAGGAGATGGGTATATCTTGGCATCAGGCCACATGACAATGGTCTGCATTGTGGCTCAGGGCTGTACTGTCTGCATTTGCCACACAGGTGGGTATTGTATCCCCCATCCAATCACCTAGGTGACTATTGTGACCAATGCTGTGCATCGCTTACCATGTATGTGTTCCTTAGTCCATGACATGGGCGGTGTCTGGGATGTGCACAACTCCCACATGCATGTACAGTGACATGTGGAACTGTACCTGGGGAGTCTGGCCCATATCGTAAACACAGATTATAATCAGATGTGCCAGTCTTGCCCACATGTGGTGGGAACTGGTAATGGGAAGCAGGTTTACCCTGCACCTTAATTGATACCATGCTAACGGCATTCCCTGGTGTCAGTGGCATCTGTCAATACAGAACATGTTGTCAGGCATGGTATGTCCTTTGTGGGTCACATGTATGTGATGGCACCACAGTTGTTATAGGTGTCCATTGCAGAACATGGGGAAGGTGCACTGTCTGCATGTACATACATATTGGACAGATGGACAGGGTGCCATGTCCTCTGTAGCCCACAGCTATCACCCATAGTTACTATCACTGCCAATATGTAGTGTATTACCCACATAATGTCTGTTGCCTAGGCATGTGTGTGTGCATGAGACATGGGTTGAGTGTGTGGTCTGGGTAATACTGGGGATGCTCACTGTGATTGCTTGGCCTTGATGTCACATGTATGGGTATGGCTTTGCACCCCAGCCTCTCAGCTATTTCATATCTGTTATCCTGTACTGTGAACATTGTGATATATAGTAGGGCCACCATATAAGAAACATGCAAAACCCACTCTACATTGGCCACTGGTGTCACACACTCACACCCACTTCCACACAGGATATGTGTTACAAACACACACACACACGCACACACAAATACACACACACATGCACCTGTCATGTTTGGGAGTAGATCCCCTACCTAACTAGTAGATTACACTACAGCACTACGCAATTATAGTACATGCCAAGGAGATTAGTGGAGAACTACTTTCCCAAAGGTGTAGCTCACATTGAATGACATCAGCAGGATTGCCAAAGTAGGGCATTTGAATTGTAGTGAGTGTGACCGGCCTAAAATGCATTGCTCCCTACACGGACAGTGACACACACACAAAACATCCACAAATGACATGTGTGGGTATAGAACCCCTAACAAAGGCCTATATCACACTACAGCACAGAGCTGTCATAGGATGCACCACAGGGATTACTAGGTAAATCTTTCCTCAAAGATGTATTTCACAATGAATACATTAGCAAGATTGCCAAAGTAGGCCATTTTAAATGTGCGGTGTGTGACTAGCCTAAAATGCATTGCTCCATACACAGACAGTGAGACACACACAAAACATCCACAACTGAAATGTGTGGGTATAGAACCCCAAACAGAGGTCTATATCATATTATAGCATGGAGCTGTTATAGGATGCACCACTGGGATTACTAGAGAGTGTCTTTCCAAAGGTGTATTTCACAATGAATGACATCAGCAGGATTGCCAAAGTAGGCCATTTGAAATGTACTGGGTGTGACTAACCTAAAATACATTGCTCCATGCACAGACATTGAAACACACACAAAATATCCAGAACTGCCATGGGTGGGGATGGAACCCTACCACAGTTCTACATCACACTACAGTAGTACACAGTTACAGGACGTGCTGCAGAGATTACTGGGCTACAACCTTCACAGAGGTGTATGTCTATGTGGGTGACATTAGTAGCCTTACCAAAGTTGAGTATATGAATTGTAAGGAGTGTGAGTACCCTAAAAACCATTGTTCTCTACACAGAAAGGGTCAAACAGACACACACGCACTTGCCAGGTCTCAGATTGGAACAGCTATCTAACTACTTTAACACACTACAGCAGTGCACAGTTACAGGATGCACTACAGATATCACTGGGCTACAACTTTCCCAGAGGTGTATTTCTAGGTGGGTGACATCAGCAGCCTTGCCAAAGTTGAGTATATGAATTGTAAGGAGTGTGAGTACCCTAAAAAGCATTGCTCTTTACACAGACAGGGTCAGACAGACATGCATACAAATGCAAACACATTCACTTGCCAAGTCTGAGGTTAGAACTCCTACCTGACTACTTTATTACTCTACAGCAGTACACAGTTACAGGACACACTATGGAGATTATTAGGCTACACCCTTCCAAGAGGTGTATTTCTAGGTGGGTGACATCAGCAGCCTTGCCAAAGTTGAATATATGATTTGTAAGGAGTTTGAGTACCCTAAAAATACCACTTTCTACACAATCAAAGAGATATGCACACAAATGCACACACAGTCAGTTGCCAAGTCTGGGGTTATAACGCCTAATTAACTACTTTATCAGACGACAGCAGTATGCAGTTACATGACGCACTAAGGAGATTATTGGGATACAATCTTCCCAGAGGTGTATTTCTAGGTGGGTGACATCAGGAGCCTTGCCAAAGTTGAGTATATGAATTGTAAGGAGTGTGAGTACCCTAAAAAGCATTGTTTTCTACACAAACAGACATGCACACAGACTCATATACACACACAGTTGCAAATTCTGGGGTTAGAACACCTGCCTAACTACTTTATCACACTACAGCAGTACACAGTTACAGGACATGCTATGGAGATTACTGGGTTACAACTTTCCCAGAGGTGTATTTCTAGGTGGGTGACATCAGCAGCCTTGCCATAGTTGAGTATATGAATTGTAAGGGGTGTGAGTACCCTAGAAAGCATTGCTTTCTACACAGTCAGAGACAGACATACATTCAGTTGCCATGTCTGGGGTTAGAACTCCTACCTTAATAGTTTATCATACTACAGCAGTACGCAGTTATGGAATGCACCACAGAGATTACTGGGCTACAAATCTCCCAAAGGTGTATTTCACATTGGATGACCTCAGCAGGTTTGTCATAGTAGGACTATGGGGAGGGCGGTGTGTGCATGAGCCATAACCCATTCATCTAGGGGTTGACATGCCACATGCAGGCACACCCATGGGGTCATATATCACAAGTATGTGTATACAGCTGCTAGATGACTACTTCCTTGTACAGTCATGTTGCACAGCTGGCATGTGCACCACATAGTCTGTAATGCTGACAGATACTGGTGGCTAGTATCTGCTGTGAGTGACATCTGCACCTCATGTGTTTGGAACCCTTTGGCTGTGTGCTGGGTGGGACAGGCCTGGATGGCTCCTTGTCACAGTCACCCTCTTCCACACATCTGTGTATGTCTACCTTTGGCTTATTATAGTGTGTTGTCCTGACATATATGTCTGTATTCCTATCCACTGTGTGTGCAAGCCATGAGTGGTGCATACTGACGAGTGTCTGCACTAACAACTGCAACTGCCAGATATGTCTGGTCCACTGGTGTTTGCAGTCATGGCTTTCATATGCTTAAGTGTGTAAGCATGCCCAGTATGGCCATCTGTATTGAATGCGTGGATCGTGTCCAGGTAGTTTGTGCTTCAGTGCTGACCTTTGTGTTGTACACCAACAGTTAGCATGCTGTCTCTGCAGGGTATCCATCGATCATTTGGCTTTGACTGTTATCACATTCCTGCATAGCAGGGGGGCACACCTGACTGTTTCTACATTTCTACACAGGAGTGGGGGGTGGGCACACCTGACTGTTCTTACATTACTATGTAGGATGGGAGGGCACACCTGACTCTTTTTACATTTCTACACAGGGTTGGGGGGGCAGACCTGAGTGTTATTACATTACTATGATGGATGGGGAGGCACACCTGACTATTTCTACATTTCTACACAGGGTTGGGGTCACACCTGACTGTTATTACATTACCATGAAGGATGGGGGGGGGCCACACCTGACTATTTCTACATTTCTACACAGGAGTGGGGGGGGCACCTGACTGTTATTACATTACTATGTAGGATGGGGGGGGCACACCTGACTATTTATACACAGGGTTGGGGAGGGGCACACCTGACTGTTATTACATTACTATGTAGGATGGGGAGGCACATCAGACTATTTCTACATTTCTACACAGGGTTGGGGGGCACACCTGACTGTTATTACATTACTATGTAGGATGTGGGGGGCACACGTGAAACTTGTGCACATTTGCTATGATTGTACTGGTATATTAGGTACTCCATTTCATTCTGTATTGTTAACTATCATGCTAACTAGAGGCATACCAGTGTACTACAGATCATGGCTTTGGTTGCCCTACATATTATTGTCTGACTTCCTACCCTTGAGGACTTACATCCCACTGCCTGCCCTGGTGTGGTCTGTCTGTGTAGGCCTGGGGGGGCTTAACCATAGCCATCATTCTGGGGCCATGGCACAGGCTCTGTTTGGGTTTGTCTACACCTGTCCTGCTGGCTGAAACTGTTGTTGGGTATGTGAACCATCCTGACTGGCATGTGTGGGTCATATGGACACACATGTCACTCAGCACTTTTCCTGCAGTGGGTTTTGTCACCCTGTGTAGTGCTGGCTACTATGGTGACTCCAGTATGTGTTACAGATGTCATGGTGCCACTATGGGTGTCTACTGTCTGCTGCCATAACATTCAGCCACCCAATTCCCTTGCATGCTCACATCCATACCATAGCTACAGGTAACAACACATTCTACTCCATTTGGCAATTGGTAGATTGATTGACTTACCTTGAGGGTGTGCCAGACTTTTGGATGGTACTGGAGGGCTGCCTATGTTGGATGCATATAGTACACTCCCTATACATGGTTGAGAACAGGTAGTGTCATATTTGGCATCCCTTTTACTGTATGTGCGAATCAGAGAGAGGTGTCATTCCCTGGGTCCCTACTGTGTCGAAGCATGTGTTATGCATTGCCTCTTTGCCAAGGCCAGGGCATACTGGACACACCTCCTTCTGCCTACTGAGGTAGGCTCAGGTTGTTCCTCCTCTGGATCACTCTGTACCTGTGCAAGCCTTGGTATTGGTGGGGAGCTGTGTGGCCCTGCCCCATGCTGTTCCTGCTGCAGCTGTTTCTGCAGGATCATATTGTGTAGCATAGCACATACCATAACAATTTGGGTACATGTAGCTGGTGAATACTGCAAGGCTCTACTGGATGTGCCCAGACACTGGAACTGTGACCTGAGCATCCCAAACACATGCTCTATTATATGTCTGGCGTTGTTGTTCAGGTGTGTGTGCATTTCTGATGGGTGTCATCAGCCACGACTCAAGTGTGTACCCAGCATCGCCTACTAGGTGACCATAGAGAATGTCCACATTGGCAAATATCTGGGACAGCTGTATCAGATAGAATACCAAAAGCTGCAAATAAATAGTAAGTAAAACCACAATTCATTGAGAAAAAAACACCTTTATAGATAATGACAAACAGCACCAACTGAAAGAATAATGGCATAATGACAAACAGCAAAGCTTTCGGGTAGAACCCTTTCTCAATACTATTACATAAAATAAAACCAATTAGGTTTAAATACAAGTCAAGGTATCACATGGCATGCAGCCCAAAAAAATCATGTGACAATATACATAAAATAAAACGCATAAAAAATGCATATAAAATAGTGTTTTAAATCATCTTCAAATACTGATACACATATATAACTATCAAAAATACATCAAAAAATACACCATGAAAATCTAACAATATAATCTGGTTTGTTGCAGTTTAGTAAGAATGGGTTTCAGTGTAACCATAGAATTTAATCCTGGAAGATGGTCAGCAGCTAATCTTAAGTATCCATTCATATTCCTTGATCTCGAGCAAATTATTGCTATCCCCACCCCTTAATGTTGTGTGCAATATATCTATAACTCTAAATCTAAACCTATGGTCAGGACCACATATACTTATGTCTTTCAGTAAAGCATTCTTATCATTTGTTCTTCTAATCTCAGATTTATGTTCAATAATACGTTCTTTCAGCTTCCTGGTTTTTTCCCCACATAAAAGGCAGAACATAGAACACAGGTTGCCAAATAAATCACATTAGTGGTGAAATAAGTTGCTAATAATTCAAATTTATATACTTTACCAGTTATCGGATGTTTAAACACATTACTCTTAGTGCTCATAATGTCAGAACAGCAAGTACAATTCATACAACAAAAGGTTTTATGTGAGGTAAACAACCAGGAAGCTGAAAGAACGTATTATTGAACTACAACAAACCAGATTATTTTGTTAGATTTTTATGGTGTATTTTTTTTATGTATTTTTGATAGTTATATATGTGTATCAGTATTTGAAGATGATTTAAAACACTATTTTATATGCATTTTTTATGCATTTTATTTTATGTATATTGTCACATGATTTTTTTGGGCTGCATGTCATGTGATACCTTGACTTGTATTTAAACCTAATTGGTTTTATTTTATGTAATAGTATTGAGAAAGGGTTCTACCCAAAAGCTTTCCTGTTTGTCGTTATCTATAAAGGTGTTTTTTTCTCAACGAATTGTGGTTTTACTTACAGCTGCATCAGATGCCATATGTGGGAATCGTCATAGCTTCCAGGGTAGCCAGCACACACATTCATTATAATGCCCTGGGCATCACATACGACCTGGCAGTTGAAGGAGGGGATGCCCCTGTGGTTGATGTAGGCCCTACCCTGCTCACCGGGTGGTGCTTTGATGTATATGTGCATGCAGTCTATAGCACCCACTACCCCAGGGTATTCTGCTATTTGGTGGAAGAGACGCATATTCTGGTCAACACCTCATGGGTGTTTTTGGAAATATACGTGCTCACTGGCATGTGCTGACATGGCATCCAGGAACTGGTGGAATACTCTGGATGCTGATGAATGTGAGATTCCCATGATATCCCCAGTTGTGCTTTGGGAGGTACCTGTGGCTAGTATACCTAGGCCTACACATACCTTGGTATCCACTGGGATGGGTTCCCCTCGGTCAGTTTGGTATGTCAGGTGTGGCTGGCACAGCTCAACAATTTGCTGTAGGAGGTCTCTGTCCACCCTATAGTGCTCCACTATCTCTAGCTCATGTAGCCCCTTGTAGGTTACCCTGGGTCTGTACACTCTTCTCCATCTCCTCAATGTGGGTTGTTTGGCAGCATTCACATACTCACCACCCTCAGCCTCTTGCACATGTTGGTCTATGTTGCCTGCTTCAGCCCTTCTCATTTTGTAGGTTTGTTTGTTAAAATTTCTCACTTGTATATACCAGTGGTGTAGAATGTGGGAAAAACCAGAGGGGAAGGTGTTTGCTTAGTTTATAGTAATGTTCTGGGCTGGGTTGGGCTGGTCTGCTGCCTGTGTAATTGGCTGATTCTGATACATTTCACCTGTCAGGTAAGCTAGTTCTCCTTGATTACCTTCCTACTGCTGTTTTCCCTTCCCTTTGCCTCCCTGTTTAAGCCTGTGTGCATGCCGCACAAACGGAGTGCTCAAATGTGCACACTGCTGCTATTTCCTGGTTTAACTTCTTTTTCCTGTAAAACCTGGTGTACGGCACGCACACCCGCTTACAGTTTGTAAAGAGTGCTAGGCAGGTTTAGACACACTCCCTAGCTTAGCTGTGCTAAGCTAGGAGCAAACCCAAGCCACAGGCCTCCAATCCGCTTACAGTATGCCTGACACACAGCTCCATGATGTCATCTACCTCCTAGGCTTGCACCCAGCTATTCATACTCTTACACTGTTGGGACCTGCCTCACATGCTGGGGAAAACTGGGATTCACTATCCTTCCCCTCATTTACATAGGATTGCCTGTTAATGCATAGCTACATATCTCACACTGAGCCTCCCTGCCTTAGCAACCACTACTCACTGGCCAGATTGTCTTCTGCCTGCCGTTGACTTGCAAAGCAGAATACTGATTTTAGTTAGAATACTTATTTTAGGTTTATTTTCTTATTTTCCCCCCGATCCCATTTGCGAGCCACTGCCATATGCTTAAACAGACAAGATCGGCAAAAAAAAAAAAATAAAAGTAGATTTTTTTATTTTTTGTATTGTTTGCAATGCCAATGGCCTTATACTTGGCCATTGGCATGCTTCCTCAATGATATGCAGCCTTTATTTGGGGCTGTCAAAGCTCCGTTTTGGATTTTGCAGACATGCCCTCAGTTACTAACCAAGTACATTTCTGCAGATAACAGTAGTCTTTCACGGGCTGTTGCAAGCTTCCTGGATTGCAAAATCACCCCATTTGCATGGATTTCACCTGCAAATGGGGTGATTTGCATACCAGGACTTAGTCCATGCAAGATTAGTGCAGGAGCGCTCGTGCATGCTCCTGCAAGCTGTTCCTGGATCGCACGGTAGACATATTGCCTGCAAGGGCTCCTGCACCAATCTTGCACTCTGTGCAAGCTTTTGTGAATCTGAGGGATAGTGTTAAAATCATGTGAAGGTGTCATCTATATGAAGGTTGGATCCTTACTGTTAGCACTTTACTTATATAAATCCTAAAAGCTGAGAAATCATAGCACTTATGGAAAACATCCCACATTGTTCCTCTGCACAAAGGAGGCAACTCCTTAGAGCTGACTAACTTATCGCCCAATAGCCATATTATCCCCCTTATCAAAAATTTTAGAAAGAGTTGTTCACTTACAACTAATGCAGTACCTCCAACAAAATAAACAACTATCCAATTCCCAACATGGATTTAGGCCCTCCCATAGTACCACCACTGCTCTTCTATCTTTCACCAACACAGTCAACCACTACGGAAACAAAGGTCTTTTTGTATCATCCATATTCCTGGACTTATCAAAAGCCTTTGATATGATTAATCACAATATGCTCCTCAATACTCTATCTAGTCTAAACATATGCTCCTCCACTACACTATGGTTCAACATCTACCTATCAGAATGCCATCAAGCAGTCCTTTGGCAAGAAATGCTGTCCCCCCCTCTTACCAATATCCATAGGAGTCCCTCAGGGATCAATCCTTAGACCACTGCTGTTCTCTCTTTTCACTAATGACATCTCTTCTTCATTGCCCACTGCCTCAGTAGTACAATATGCTGATGACACCACCATAATATGTGCTGCCCCAGCATAATGGAACTACACAGCCTTACCCAAAATAACTTTACTCTAACATAAAACTACTTCTCAATCCCAAGAAAACAAAACTAATCCTATTTACCCCTGGCAGATCACCTAACTTAAACTATAGCCTCATCATAAACTCCAAAGATAATATTCATATCACACCAACCAACCATACAAAACTACTAGGAGTAGAGATTGATAATCACCTGAAATTTGATATCCACATAGCACAAACCATCAAAAAGGTGAACAGAAAATTAGGACTCCTCTATAGAAACAAAAAGTTCATGACTAAATAGACCAAAGCCACTACTGCAAGAACCCACCTCCTTTCCATCCTTCTTTATGCCTCCCCTATCCTAACTAACCTTCACCTTACCAAACTTCGCAAACTGGAATCGTGTTGCAACAAGATTGCCAAGTTTACTACAGACTCCACGTATAGGTCCCATCACTGTCATTCCCTAATGCAACTCAAGTGGCTGGAGCTTCCTCAGCTACTACGACTTAATCAAGTCTCAGTAGCACATACACTCTACTACTACCCTGAGAAAACACCTGCACTCCAGCAACTAATTCAGCCCTACACCACCACTAGAGCCCTAAGATCTAGCAGCCAAAACCTCATTCATGTAATTAGACATAAAAATGAAGCACGAAAGTCTCTCTTTGCCTGCACAATAGCCCAAAACTGGAACTCACTCCCAAGCCATATAACTGTCACTACTCCTAGTACCCAATTCAAACACCTCCTGAAATCCCATTATTCAAACAATTGGCTCTACTCTTGCTGCTCCCCAGGGTAAACAATAACTATGCACAGTTGCAAGGATTCTGCTACTCTCTAACACTTTCCTTACATAGCCTTGCTAATATCCTTGCTTATTCCTCCAAACTCAACATCAGTACGAAAGGGTAAAACATACTAACACTTGGATACTACACAATTAAACCTGCACCTGAGAAAGGACACAAGCTGTAGCTGAAAAGGTATAAACCTTATTAGATCTCTTCATCTTCTCATATTGGCCTTACCTCAATACCTATACTTTCATTGTGTGGGTGTTAGCATATATATGTCTCTGTAAATGTAAATGTATTGTGAATGAAAATGTATATGGAAAAAAAATAATTTTTAGCTTTTTACTAATTGCTCGTTTTACTAGATGCATTACATGCTGTGTAACTTTTCATTTTGTACTACTTTGACATATTGTAACACCTAAACATGTTATTAAGAATGCTTAGAAATGTATAAATATTAATAGTGTAACATGGAGATTTTCTCCCCGGGCCTCCACTGAAAATGGACCTGTGTCCAGTTGGACCCTCCCGGTTAACAAATGTAAAATAAAATAAATAAAAAATAAAATAAATAAAATAAATATTATCATGTACTGTGGTTGCTAACCTGATAATGTGACCAATGAGTCACCTGAAATGCTCACATCTCTAATTATAGTAATAACACACTTCTGTGTGCATGCTGTGGAATAAGTAGTACATGTACAATACCATGAGAAACTATAACTAGCAAGGTACTAATGTAGTTGAATATGCAAAGCACAGCAACACAGATTTGAAAATGTGTGTGAACACTGCTTCAATGGTATATTTGTATAATGATCAAGTGTAAAACATCTTGGAATATGCTGAGGAGAACATCTCCTCTTGCACACTCTGTATAGCCCTCTCTTTAATATTTGCCTTCCATGAAGCAAAAATTCTGTCAGTTAAAATGACGACACATCACAAACACATGGACAAAAAATGTATTCTTTTTTATACTTTGTGTGACAGTTAGCATGGAGTACTGTCAGTCATCAGGAATGACTGCAGAGAAATGACACTTCTTGTCCTGTGGTAAAAAGTAAAACAATTCTGCAAGTGCTAACGCTTTGCTATCAGCCCTGCAAATAAGCTTGGCTTCAGCACTATTAAGTTAGCATTGCATGTATGAAAACCATTAATGCAATGAGAAAGCATTCCACATAAAACCATCTTTGAATTAAATTATCACTGCAATAAAGGAACACTGTATAGTGCAACTGTTACAGGGTTATCAGACATAGGTATATTTTTAGTGAAGTGCACATCTAGGGTCCTCCCGTTGCACAGCTGGTATGTCACTTCCCCTGTAGCGTTGTTAGTGAATGCACCAAGTTCAGAAATTCATATCTCATTGATATGACTGGCACTTTATTTTTTTATGTAACAGCAATACATCCTATAATACTGAAAATAAATTTGCATAAGGACAACGCAAAGGAAGAAGAGTATCACAGAGGTGATCATATTTGTGTATCAGAGTGTAGATGATAGCAGTGCTGTAACTATCCCTGAGTCCCTGCTCAGATGTGGGATAAATCTTATGAAATGTAACTGAGATATCAACATGGCCAAGTGTAACTTCCATGTTTCTCATCTAAAATGGGCATTGAAGATGTAATACATGCATTTAATTTTAGCCCATTTCTGTGCTTTGTCTTGCACAAATGTAGTTCTACACAGGGTCTGTCACTGCACACAGGCTGGTACATGTGAGATCTGGTTTGAGTACCAATTACCTACCATTTTTCCTGAAATCATTTAGTTCGAGGAAGAGTCTAAGATCTTTGTAGGACTCCGCATTAAATATTAAATCCTGAAGGCTTCTTCAGGGTGGCTATACCAGGTTTTAACACAAGGCTGAGGCTTGGAATAGCTTAGTCAAGGCTGTCACCAATGTTACTGACATCCCATGCATGAGTAAACTGTACCTTCACCATTACAGTGACTTAAAAGATGAAAACAGGGCCTCCGTAATCAATGTGAGGATTATCATACATCTAATGACCCACCTCAGTTGTGTAAGTATATGGCCCCATAAACATGCAATACACTAACACGGCATCTCAGCACAGACAAGTTTTCATTACAGTTTTGGTTTTAACACAAGGCTGAGGCTTGGAATAGCTTAGTCAAGGCTGTCACCAATGTTACTGACATCCCATGCATGAGTAAACTGTACCTTCACCATTACAGTTACTTAAAAGATGAAAACAGGGCCTCCGTAATCAATGTGAGGATTATCATACATCTAATGACCCACCTCAGTTGTGTAAGTATATGGCCCCATAAACATGCAATACACTAACATGGCATCTCAGCACAGACAAGTTTTCATTACAGTTTTTTTTGTAGTTCTGTAGAGATTGAAGGAAACCAGAAGGAACATCAGGAGAGAAAGTGGCATCTCAGAGAGGTATGTTCTCCATAAACTAGATTTAAAATCAAGAGTTTTTTTTAATAATATTTATGATTGTGAGAGCCAGGAATATGACACTTTTAGTGTAACAGCAATTAATGGCCTCACTGTTACACCACTACTGAAATATAAAAATGTGTAAATGTCAGGATGGATTTTCACTAGTAGAATTATTTCAGACATTACAACTGATAAAATAGATTTTTGTATTAACATGTATATGCTCTGAGCTAGATAAGCCACATAGAGCTGTATTTTTCTGAAACAAAAGAACATTGAGTGCTGAGTAAAGCTGTCAGAAACATAAATAATATGTCTCTGTAGTTTGGCTCAGTTTTATCATGTTGCATACAGCTTTGTTTG
Source organism: Protopterus annectens (assembly GCF_019279795.1). Lineage (NCBI taxonomy): Eukaryota > Metazoa > Chordata > Ceratodontiformes > Protopteridae > Protopterus > Protopterus annectens. Next base: position 845,047,462 of record NC_056727.1, on the reverse strand, counting down.
TCTAGCTATGTAAATGAAGTTATGAGAAAGTGCAGAATATGTGAGACATATGCTCTAAATAATAATTGCATGTTTCTACTGCCAATCTAAAAAGTGAAATATGATTGGAAGGAATGATCCAGAAAGACTCGGTCCATGTATTTAGTTCTGCAGTTCTGCAATGTTAGTTTTGTCTAAGCTTGTTGTTAGATGTGCTATTATCTATCCAGAAAGCAAATATTTTTACAGACTGCTTTCAATGTCTTAGTGGTTTCATACTAATAGTGTGGTGGTAACAAGAAGAATACACTGCTTAACATTCACACATTCATATCTGGATGAAAGAGTGTTTAAAATGTGTTTGGTATAGCTACTGACTCAGACTATTTAACACATTTTTTCTTTTTTGTTTTATATACATATATAGAAATAAATAAATAAATATAAATATATATATATATATATATATATATATATATATATATATATATATATATATGTATTCATAAGTTCATAGGTTGGTACTAGGCTATCGGCCCTAGGGCCTATACAAGCCTAGCCATAACAATTCCCTGGCTATTTCTTCCCACAGTATTTACTTCCCTGGACCCCTGTCTAACAGGGTGACTGACATGATCCCTGGGGTAAATTTCCTATCGCCCATCCAGTTGTCAAGGTTGACATGTATGGGCAGTCTATTCCAGAGTATGGGAAGTCTCTGAGTCAGGAACCTATCCCTCCAGCATGCTTTGTTCATTGTGACGACAAGGTTTAGGTACCTGGAGCATGTGGCTCAATTGGATTGGGATTTCTTTAAGTGTAGCATGTCCAACAGCTCTGGGTTTGACATGGCCTTGTATGTTAAGCAGAGATTGCCTCTGAGTAGACGATATGCGACAGAGTATAGCTGGAGTTTTTTTAATTGGTCAGCATAGGGCATCTGCTTTAAGCCTGTGATTCTTTTAGTGAGGTGTTTCTGCGGCCTTTCCAGTTGTTGCAGATGTCTTGTGAGGTACATACCAAATGGGGCATTGTACTTTATGATAGACCTCCTTTTTTCTGGATGAAAAGCCCTTAGTGATGAGGTGTGCCACATAGACGTATATATATATATATATATATATATATATATATATATATATATATTTGTGTGTGTGTGTGTGTTGTTTGGATACATTTCACTGCATTTTACCAATCATTCCAGCTATATCAAAACCATTAGCACAGGATGGCTACAGCAGCTCAAATCACCATCCCTCTACAGGTGGGTTTAATGGCACCATCACCAACAGTACAGTGACCCAGCACTTCTGGGCCATGACATGCCAATGTTAATTCTGTAGCCCTTGTACTACCCTCACCATGTAGCTTTGCCCCAGGTGGTGGTGCAGTGATGCATACCAGGAGTAGTGACAGTGGAGGTTGTGATATGTCACCCAACAAGATTTGACAGGACTGGTGGAGGAAATTATGGACAGGGGCATAAATGCCTGCTCTGGCAGTATGAAAAGGATCTTGAAATGAATTGCTAAATAATACTCCATCTGGCACTGCTCCATGTATCTGCTATATAAGAGAGAGTGGTGACAGTTCTGAGGATGAGGACTAGATTTCCACTGTATTCACCTGGATAGGAATGCACCTCTGATGTCCAATCACTAACTCCAGTTATGGTGTCCCCCACCCTCTTGTGTCTATCACCATCTCTGTCTGTCTTGTAAGTCCTGTATGTCTACATCTGCTACCTAACCTAACCTACATACCTAGTTCTGTTATTCTTAATTTTTTTTATTTTTATTTTTATTTTACATTTGTTGACTGGGTTAGTCTGACTAGATGCATGTCCATTTTCAGGGGAGGCCTGGGGAGAAAAGCTCCAAGGGTAAGCAGATACAGCATTACATAATACCAGTATTACATATTACAAACAGACTATTTACAGTGATTACATAAGTAAGCAAGTTAAACAAGTTCCACAGGTTAGAATTAACCCTGAGCGTAAGTCAGGATTAAATTAAATTACACAGTAAGCTGGTTAACAGATTTTTACACATTCTAGAGAGAGTTAGCCAGGCTTGATACATTGACATAGCCAGTTAAGTGCCAAATGTTGTTTGAGTCTAATTTTAAATTGACCTAAGGTAGAAAGTAAGGTAATATCAGCTGGAAGAGAGTTCCAGGATCTACTTACAGAGTTCACAAAGAGAGAGTCACCGGCTGTGTTATTAATTTTGCTAGTCTGAATTAGTAGTTTGTTAGAGGATCGAAGTGGTCTAGGATTGTTTTAGGGGTGATAATATTTTTAAGTGCAGGAGTATTGTCCGGATTATAGAGGATTTTATAGACCATAATCAGTTGGTTATACTGGATTAGGCTGGGTAGTTCAAGCCACCAAAGTTGATTTAGATTGATGCAATGATGTGTCCTAAAAGGAAGCCCAGTGCCAAACCTGGCAATGTGGTTGTAGCAAATTGAGAGTTTGTTAAGGACAGTCTTGTTTAAGTTCGAGAGTAGAGGGGATGCATACAGAAGGATTGAAAGAAGATGAGAGCGAGCTATGGCAATTTTAGCTGGAGGGGTTAGGAAGGCTTTTATTCTGTAAAGTGACCCTAGTTTTTTATTGATGGTTTTGATAGTTTGGTTAACATGTAGGTCAAATTTTAAATTATTATCTATGATGACACCTAATAGTTTTGTAGAGGGGTCAGGGGAGATTTTTGTGCCATCATTTGAATTTATGGTAAAGGTGAAAGCGATAGACCTACGTGTTGGTGAAAATAACAGCATTTTAGTTTTTTTGGGATTTAGGATCAGAGGACATTCAGAAAGTCAGTTTTCTATTGTATTAAAGGTGGTCTGAGTAGCTGACCATAACTCTATTGGAGATGTGGCTGAGCAAATCAGAGTAGAGTCACCAGCATATTGGATACAGCTGACTTTTGGGATGACAGTATGAAAGTCGTTAATGAAGATGGAGAACAGCAAGGGCTCTAGTATAGAGCCTTGTGGTACTCCAATGGTGCTAGGTAGAGGATTAGAGAGTTTGTTCTGCCAGAGGACAGCCTGCTGTCGACCATTCAGGTAGGATTGAAACCATTGAAGGGCTCTAGTATCTAGACAGAATGTTTGCAGGGTGTGGATTAAAAGTTGGTGATCAACCATATCGAATACCTTGGAAAGATCCAAGAAGAGGGCTGAGGATATATAATTATTGTTGCGATTATGGTTTATGGTGTTGGTAAAGGCTAGGAGGGCTGAAGTAGTGCTGTGATGAAGACGGAAGCAATGCTGAGTGTCTGGCATAAGGTGATTCTGTATTAGGTGGTGCACGAGTTGTCTATGAATACATTTTTCCATAATCTTTGCAAGTGAAGAGAATATAGCTATTGGCCTATAATTGGAGAATTCAGTAGAGCTGCCTCCTTTGTGAAGTGGGATTACATAGGATATTTTCCAGATGGTGGGAATTTTAGCTTCTACTTTGCTTCGATTGATTAGTATTCAGATGGGGTAAGCAATAGCATCAGCTGATTTATGTAGGTACTAGGCAGGGAGGTGATCAGCAGAAAGTGTAGTGGGTTTTAGTTTTTTGATCAAGGTACGGATAAGTGAAGTGTTGACTGGTTGGAAGCTGAACTTTAGTAGGTTTCTAGGGATGGTACTTTCAGGACCAGGTGAGCTAGGAGGTAGTTGGTTAGCTAGGGCTTGAATTGTCTCAGTAAAGAATCGGTTAAAACTATCAGAAACATCTTCAGGGGTTTTATCAATAGTAGCAGCAGGGATTGGGGTTGAAGTTTGTCCAGGATGTAGTAAATTATTTAAACCTGCCCAAAATTTCTGAGGGTTATTTTGATTTACTGTCTGTAAATTACAGTAGTATTGTTTTTTGTCTTGTAAAATGGATTTTTTAGTTTCGTTCCTGGATTGCCTGTATTTAATGTAATCTTGGGGGTCTTTAGAAGAACACCATAAAGCCCACGCTTTGTTTCTAAGGGTAATTTTGAGTTTAGACTCTTTAGAAAGCCATGGCGCAGTTTTTGCCTTTGTTCTCTTTGAATGAACAGGTGCATGCAACTCAAGGATCTCAAGGAATATGTTGTTAAAGTATGCTACTGTTTCCTCTAAGGGGAGGTGTTTTAGAATAGACCAATTACATGAGTTTAGTTCTTGTTAGAATTTGGCAGGGTCAAAGTTTTTATTGTTTCTAACCTTTCTGAGTAAGGGTTGTTGGGAATGAATGGCTTTGTGCTTAATTACATATGTGAGAAGGTGATCGCTTGATCGCTTAGGCCATCAGGGAGGGTACCAGAGGTGTACAGTTGGGGGTGACTATTTATGAGTACCCAGTCAAGTATGCTTTCTTTTCAGTTGGGTTTACCTATCCTGGTAGGGGTGAATATGATTTGTGTAAATGCATGCAGGTTAAAATAGGTGGTTGGGGATTCTGAAGAATAGGTGCCCCAGTCTATGTTAAAGTCTCCAAGTAGTAGGGTTTCTTGGGGTAGTGATATGATAGCCAGTGCAGGATATCTTCAAGTGTAGATATATTGTTACCTGGGGGAATGTACATACAGATGATATTAATGCATTTATTTTTATTAAGTTGCAATTTGGTGGCAAGAATCTCTGAGTTATTAATCTGAGGTGGTTGTATTACATCTATGGTGACATTCAACTCAGATTTATAGAGTACAACTACCCCACCCCCCTTCCTGGAAGCATAATCCAGCCTGTGTATGTTGTACCCAGGTGGTAACACTTCATTGCCTGTAGTGTTAGGTTTTAACCAGATTTCAGATAAACAGATAATCTCAGGGGAGTGGACATCCAGAAGTGCATGCAATTCATGTACCTTGGTATTAATGCTTCTAATATTGAGATGACAGGCTAGGAGAGAGTTAGTTGGCCTATTAATTGTAGGTTTGTAGCTTAGATTGCAAGTAGAGGGGGTATGTGTATCTGAAGTGGGTGGGCCAGGGGTGGGGTGAATTTCACCACCAAGTATTAGGTTAAGTCTATACTTGGTGATGAACTTTAGGAATTTGTTTATTAGTTTGTGGTAGTGTTTGGATCTAGAGCTAATGTGCCTGGGGTTGAGATGTTGATAGACTGAACAAGATGTTGGATAGGACCTGGTACTGTAAGTATGGTTGAAGGTGGGAGGATTTACAGCTGGGGTGATAGTATGGCCTTTCGGGACCTGAAATCCCGTGAGAAACTGGTTTTCATACAAGGTAAGGAGGTATGGTGCGATCAAGAGGGGTAGTAAAGAGGAGTATATCATTATCTGTGATTCAGTTAGTGAGTTAAGGAACTATTTTTCCTGGTGATGCAACACCAGATGATAGAGTGGTGAGGTAAAGGTACTGGAAATGGGATGGGAGAACGCCAGATGAAAGCTAATAGGTGCTATTCAAATGTACGTAAAAGAATGGGGGTGGGAGGAATTATCCCAGATGAAAGCAGATAGGATCTAGAAAGTGGGGGAGTGGCTACAGTGCTTTAAATTTAGAGGTACTGGGGGCGGGAGGAAATTGGCGGCAGGGAGGGGAACGAAGAGAGCCCGAGCGTAGCGAGGGCGAATGTAGCAGGGCTATTGCAGTTTACAAGGTTTCCTAAGGTGTCCTAAAGCTATAAGGTAAGTATTATAGCTTAATGTAAGAGTCAGTTTACTTAAGTTACAGGGGAAGGAGGCAAACACTCAAGTAGAAAAAAGAGCCCTATGGCTGACCAAAATGGTGACCTGCTTAATTACACAGCACTGTAAGTGAAAGCTTAACAAATGCTTTTTATGTGCAACATACTCTGCTTAAATACTGAGAGAAACTGATTTTGTTATGGTGACCAATTGCAGTCCTGCAGACTCCGTTTTGCAGGTAAATGTAGAGTTCAACTAGGAAAAGAGAAAAGCAGAGATTCTAGGGTAAGCATGAAGGCACCAACAGGCAGTTATTTTATAATAATGCATTCAGAAAGGTTTGAGGGTGGGGGGTAAAGTAGCACAGTTCAGAATGAACTAAGATTTATAGCTAAGAAACCGAAGCAAGAGAGCAATGCAGTAAATAAACACTTGCCAGATTTTAAAGCTATAGCAGAAAAATTAAATCAATTGTTCACAATTGTACAATTGGAAAATTGCCAGTAAAACCCCTTCAAGTATAGCTAGCCCAAGTTATTCAGGTCATAAAAGCACTTCTTCAATGTTTGTCTGCAGTTTAAACATTAAAAACACATGCAGCAAGGAGGAGCTCTGATTATACACTTTCTGTAGGTACAGGTTCAGTTTAAACACAAATATTACCACAGAAATTCAGTAAAGTCACTAACTACTTATAGAGCCTCTGCAATAAAATAGAGCAGTCTGTGCAGAATCAGAATTTAGCAGCAGGTCATTCAGTTACACAAAAAACAGTAAAAGATCCATACAGAGAAGAAACTTACACTGAGTCACACCAGGTCAGCCGGGGGGGGGGGGGGGATCCTAAGCACCTAGATTTGAAAATACATACATTTTAAATACTCTCCCCAACATTCTTATCTCCATTTAAAAAAGAAAAGAAAGACGCGTGTCAAAAAAATAATTATACTCGAATGTTAGCTTGTGAAGAAGTGGAAAGTTATACTCCTCTTACACCCCCATATGACCAGTGTCCTACTATCTGCTTTTTCCTTATTTTGACCACTGTTCTATCAACCACATTTCACACCTTTAATCTGGTCAAAACATAGATCCACATATCACACACATTGCCAGAAATGGCCTATAAACAGAACTCTGTTTCTGTACTCAGTATTTGTGTGATGTTTGGCACCAAACAACACAACTTAATGCTAGTTCTCCTTCTATGGCAAAAACTCAAAAATAATTACGTAATTGCTAATACTTTTCCATCAGTAGTGCAAATGAGCTTGGCCACAGTGAGCTTCAGTAAGTGATTGCGACAGACTGAAAGTAAGGTCAGTGGGTTCTATTACTTGTATGCACTTTACTGGGTCAATGTATAGATGAAATTAGGAGTCCAATCCAATGCACTCAGTGAACTGTTGTATGCAGCTGAGGGTTGCAATCTCTCAAATTTTCCTTCCCAGTGTCAGAGTGTTTTCCAGTGAACTTGCATAATTGCAGATGTATTTACAGAGTAGTATTGGTCCAGTGCAGTAGTAATTTCATTTGCTTCTGTGCCTTTTTATTATCTAACACATGGTGCAAACATAACAGTGAGATTTAAATGATGCAGGCATAACCTCAAAGCTTAATGGCAACAATGCATAATGCGGTGATCTGGCAGATAAACAGGAATGCATGGGCAGCACTGTACTGTATAGAATCAATGCCTATCACACAGCACCTTTTTGTTGAATGTCTGTCATCACCTTTGCGATTTTCATTCTGCACACTTTCTTCAGCTTTTACTTGTCAGACACATGCAGTCCAAGTCCCTTCATGATTTCAACTGTTACAACATTGCTGTGAAACTTATCAGTCTATCACAACTTACACCCCAGTAATGTGTATGTAGCATCAGTCTTATATACACTTATCTCATTCTCTACGATGACAATTCAAGTGAAGTTATGAATGTATCACTTAACAGACATGGACATAGCAATTAGGAATACAACAAAAAATGAATTTTTCTGCTGCAGTCATTGCAAGGTAGTTGACATAGAGCAGTAATGTTTCCTAACAAGAATTGACAACATATATCTTATGGCAAAAACTGCTTCGAATTTGCCATTGGCTGCATTTATGTGGTGCTTTTTGTGCTAATATGCTTAGCCACAATGATTGATAGAAAGCAACTCTGATATTAGTATGAGGCGACAGTTATTTTTTATACATATAACAGGCTTGATTGTACAATGTACTCCTGAGGGGATGTTTGACTTATTAATACAGTATGACATTGTAAACTGTGATGCACATTGCCCATTCTACTATATGTGTCTTCATTCCTTCATCTGTGTGTTTTCTGACAATTCTTCTTGCATGGCATCAACAGTATAGAAGTCTATCAAATGTTGACTTACATAGGCATAATGTTCAAATCTTGTCATGTATAACTAGTATTACTGTGTTCAGCATTAAGTAGTAACAGGCAAGAATGGCTTATTCAAGAAATGTTGATGTATACAGTGCTACTTACTAATAATGTTTTCAGAGGTGCAGGATTTTGATCCCTAGGTGGTACACTCCCTTTTAAGGAAACCCATATGTATTGAAACACACTGTTCAGGTTATTCCTTCAACAGCGTGCCTTATGAGAAGTGTGTTTTAACTTTTTCTGTGTAGTCAGCAGCTAATTCACAAATCTACAGACTTGTGATTTACATAGGTCTGTGTTCACATCTAGCATTGTATGCCATGTATGATTGTATAAAAAAAAAGCAATGAAAGAAGACATTGCTGGCATGCTAGATTGGCTTACTCAACAGATGTAATGTCTGATATTTTTATTTATTTATTTTTTTGATGGGTGGGTGATCATCGTCCCCTAATTGCTACACTTCCTTGTAAGCATGCCCAGTTTAATGAAATATGCTTTGCATATTCTGTTACGCAACTGTTAGCATGAAGCAAAATTAGTAATCATGCATGGGAGCTAATTATTGCCATTTCTCATTTTGTGGCCAAAGCTGCTGAGAATTTGTATTTGGTGACATGGCTGTGCTGACTGTCATGCAATGAAGATGTGGGACAATGGATAGAGGACACCAACAGTGTTATAGGCCTGTGTAGAAATTTAAGGTTCCACCATTCACTATAACCCTGATGTGATGCAGCAACTGCCTGCAAGTTTTTTTTGAGTCTTCTCATCCAACAATTAATGATGTCTGTTGCAAAATACTCAGTTCAATTTTTCAATAATGCTGTGTTTTTTCTCAATACAGTTGTAAGAATTTTTTTGTGTGGGAGCATTATCTAATGCACATATAATGCCATTGTGACATAGGCAGACAGGGTTTCTAATCCCAGACAGTATATATTGAATCGGTGTATGAAACAATTGTGGTGACATGATAATGACTTAATACACAAGTGTGTTTTGATATAAAATTCTTCTTGTATATAGCCCTTTCATATGTGTTCTTGTACCCACTTTTAACCAAGGGCATAGTCCCTGACATACTTATTTGCTGATGAACTTCTTCCATATGTGTATTTTTTGGCAAGAGTTCCATTATAGAACAGGTTTAATGCCATGCTCCACAACTCCTGCGTACATACCTCATCATAACACTGTTCCACCTGACATTTATTTTTCTGTGGCATGTTCCTGAAGATTGCAATTAGCAATGATTGATGTCTACTGTTTTGTGTCTCACTTCCTAGCATTCACAACATTCATGCTAATACTGCCACAACTGTCATTGTATACAGTTTCACAACTTGTAGGAGCAGTATGTATAACTTAGTTTCATAATTTCACAGTTTCATAATATAGTACTAGGCTATCTGCCCTGGGGCATTTGTAAGCCTAGCCATAGTGATGTGGCTTTTGCCACCCCATGAAAAGGTACAAAAATGTACAGAATAAATCTAGAATACTGTGCCTCTGTCTAGTAGTTGACACAATGAAGGTCCCCTTATATAAAAGAATTAGTTTACTGTGCCCCTGTCTAGCAGTGACACAGATGTGACCCCCGGGGTAAACCTACGATCTCCCATCCACTCATCAAGATTTCTCTTGAAGAGAGTCAGTGAGGGGCTCTGCCTAATATGAACTGGGATCCTGTTCCAAAGCATGGGAAGCCTCTGGGTTATGAATCTATCCCTCCAGCATGTCCTATTCATACTTGTGCCGAGGTTTAAGTCTTTAGCTCTCGTGGTCCTGATGGATTTGGATTTTTTGAGGTGGAGCATGTCCATCAGATCCTGATTGGACATGGCCTTGTACGTCAGGCAGAGATCACCTCTGAGCAGGTGGTATGCTACTGAATAAAGCTGAAGTTTCTTTAGTCTGGCAGAATAAGACATATGTTGGAGACCCTTGATCCTTTTGGTGAGGTACTTTTGTGGTCTCTCCAGCTGTTGCAAATGCCGGGTGAGGTACATATCAAATGGGGCATTGTACTCAATCAAGGGTCTGATGAGGGAGGAATATAGGGGTACAATGACATCCTTGGATCTGAATGTGAATCCCTTCATGATGAGGTGTGCAAGGTAGAATGTTTTTCTAACCACTTTGGCAACGTGGGTGTCAAATGAGAGGTCACTGTCTACTTGGGTTCCTAGGTCTCTGATTACTTTTAACGTACTCAGTGGGTTGCTGTCTATGTGATAATTTGTGGGTACTTTGTTTTTTCCAAAAGGGATGACTATACATTTTTTGGCATTTAGTTTAAAGCCGTGACTACGGCACCAGTAGTCCGTTTCAGTGAGGCCTTTTTGTAGGATGTGTGTGCCTGCTGGTGTATCGACTATGGCACCTAGTTTGCAGTCATCTGTGAACTTTGTCAGCCACAGCCCTCCCATGTTTGCTTTAACATCTGAGAAATAAATCCCGAACAAGAGGGGTCCCAGGACAGATCCCTGTGGGACACCACTAGTGACTGGCTTTGAGTCTGACATTGCTCCAGCGATTTTAACTTTATGGGTTCTGTCCTTTAGCCAGTTTGCAACCCATCTAGTGACATAAGTGTTTACTTTTAAGCTGTTTAGCTTATCTATGATGCCTGAGTGGGGTATTGTGTCGAAGGCCTTAGCCAAGTCCAGGTATGCTGTATGGACTGCTTTGCCCTCATCAATGGCTCTAGTGACTGTTTTGAAAAAGTCAACCAGGTTTAAAAGGCAGGATATGCCCTTTACAAAGCCGATCTGGGTGGCGTCAAGTGTCTGTAGGTCCTCTATGTCTCTGTTTATGAGTTCCATAATGATTCTTTCCATAGCTTTGCAGACCAGGCTAGTTAAGCTTATGGGGCAGTAGTTTCCAGGGTCTGTAGAGGCATCCCCCTTGTGGAGTGGGACCACTGTTGCTGTACGCCAGTGTTCAGGTACATATCCCGAAGTAAGGCTAAGGTTAAATAGCATTTTTATGTGTGGGTTTAGCTCCTCTTGGAGTTCACGTAACACGCACCCCGGGATACCGTCAGGTCCCATTGATGCTGTGTTTTTGCTTTGTTTAGGGCGGTTCTCACTTGGACATCTGAGATGACAGGTAGATTACATTCAGCTGGGATAAGTATTTCTTCTTTTGGGGGTGAAGGAGGGGAGAAATTTGCACTGAACCTGTCAGCCAGAATGTTAGCAATATCTGGGGTTCAGTGTATTTTTTGTTGTTGTGAACCAACTCTGAGCATATCTGAGGGTTTCCGCCCAGGTTTCTAGCATAGCTGAAGAAGGCTTTGTGGTTATCTTTAGTGTCCTTAGCGATTTTTCTCTCAAAGTTTGCCTTGAATGTTTTTATGAGAGAACGTAGTTTTCTGCTAATGTTGATCAGAGATGTCTTCCCTTCATGGGATTTCACTCTGACGTGCAGTAGCTTCCTTCTTTTGTTATACAATATGTTTATGGCTGAGGTCCACCAGACAGGATGCTTACATTTGGTGGAGAGGGACTTGGATTTGTTTGGGATTCATGATCCATGCATTCTTGGAGATGTCCATAGAAAGCATTTGTGAAGGATTCGGCATTGTGGGATGTGATATCCACTGGCACAGTGGGCTTAAAGGATACCATCTCAGTTTTAAGAAGAGTGAAGTCTGCTTTTGAGAAGTTTTTCACTGTAGTCTTTTGTGCTGGGGGTGGAGGTGGTATATGTATATCCAGGGTGATTAGTTTGTGGTCAGATCTCACTAGTGAGGGGTATACTTCCGGTGTGGAGCATTTTGTCCCCATGTTTGTGATGATCAGGTCTAGTATATTATCTCCCCTAGATGGAGAGGTGACTAGTTGTTCCAGTGCATTTGAATTTATGAATTCCAGGAACCTTTGGGCTAGGGTATTAGGGCTAGAATAATGTACCCAATCTATGTTTGGGTAGTTGAAGTCTCCCAGTATGATGGTATTTTGTGATACATTCATATCCTCCAATGTCTTCAGGAAGGCTGAGTGGGGTTCTTGAGATTGGGAGGGTGGTCTGTAACATGCTACCAGTTGTATAGCAGTTTTGCCTATGGTTAGTTGCACCTGTATGGTCTCTGATGCTTCATGTGTTGCTACTAACCTGGAGGTGTGGGTGTCCTTTATGAATATGGACACTCCCCTCCCTTTGTGGTTCGGCCTGGGTTTTGGGGCCAAAAAGCATGATACGAGGTATAGCCTGGTAGCACTGGGGTGCTCTCAGGAGCCTTGAACCAGGTTTCAGTTACTGCACAGACGTCGATGTTCTCCATGCTGAGGAGTGCATCAAGTGCCTGCATCTTGAGATTTAGACTTCTGGCGTTGAGCAGCATTACCCTTAGTTTTTTTCCATTTTTGTTTTCTAAGGAGGTGGGTTTGTCTTTTGAGCCTTGCCTAAAAAGGCACTATGGGGTGGCAAGAGCCTTAGCCAATATCCGGAAGCCCAGTGGTGACAGGTGTAAGCCATCCCTTGCGAAGCAGCGTGGCTTGTCCAACATATCATCCCAGGCAGACAGACATTGGATCCCCTTAGAATGACACCAGTACTTGAGCCAATTGTTAAAGCTGATCATCTTGTCTTTGTATTGTGGTATCATTCTTGGTGAGGGCAAGATGCTGCTCAGGGTCAGGGTCATACCAGCCTGGGCAACATAATCGGAGAGCTCCTCTATGTCTCTTTTCATGTAGTCCAGGGAGGTACGTCTCAGGTCATTCACACCAGCATGGACAATGACAGAGTCATATTTGTACTTGCTTTGGAGTGACCTGAGTGCGTGTGCTATGTGGCGGATCCTAGCTCCCGATAGACAGCTCACAGTCACCTTCTCCTTGTTCAGCCTGGTCAGTGGGACATCAGTGTGTCTGACTATGGAGTCACCTATTACTAGTGTATCAGGCAAGGTGTTTGGCCTTAAGGGCTGCGATTGGTCGACACACTGATTTATTGAAGTATGTGTTGCATGTGTTTTGTTTTGAGGTGGTGGATTTTTGGATGTCTGCTTTGGGAGCCTCTGTTGTTTTGGTAAGTTTTTTATTAGAGCCTCCGAGTATGTCTTTGTGTTTTTATGTGTTTGGTTTGCAGTTGTGGTAGGTCTATGTGGTACTAGGATTGTTGTATGTGTGGTTGCCATCTCCTCCTGTCTGGTCATGCCAGCCCTGAGTTGAGAGAGTTCAGCCTCCAGTTTGGCTATATAGTTGCATCTCTCACATGTATTTGTGTTTGTTGGGAGGAGGAGAGGGTTGTCTGTGTACATGAGACAATTGTCTCAAGATACCCAGATTGACCAGCTGAACTGGAGACAATGCCAGTAATCTACCACTTGACATGCTAGAACAGTATAAGGGAGTGGTATACCTTTAAGGGAAGTGGATATTCACAGGGGTGGTAAGTAGATGTAGTGCTTTACTTAGTACGAGAGTGCTTACTTAGTAGAGAAGTATTGAGAACAAGTGCTAGGCTTATAATACAGTGAGTAGTCTGGTTATACTAAGAGTAGAGCTTGCTTAAGGGAAAATTTGAAGAGCAGACTTGGCGGAGCCAGAAAAAGTTTAACCTTGTTTAACCGGTTCTGCGCTATGCGCACAACCACGCAAAGCCGTGCAAACGCGGATTTTAAACAGTGAACTACAAAAGAGCTAGAAATGGTCCAAAACAACCAATTACTACAGCTTCTTTTGCTGAGGTCACTTCCTACAGGGACAGGTAGGCTGCTCAAGGCTCCCCACTCCCACTGGTGAGCAAAGAAACTTCCTTCTATCCAAGTAAGGTAATGGACAACACAGGAACTACACCACAGCCCAGAATACAGCAATGCCTGTAAACTGGTCTAAACTAGTCGAGGAAGGCGGGAAAACAAGGATTATTTTTTGTTTTTTTGTTTTGGTAGAAACACACAGAAAATGCAGAAACAGTGATAAATTAGTTACACAGGCTAGCACACTTTAGTGGGCAGCCTCCACAGTTAAATTAAACAAACAAACAAGCAAACTTTCAATCAAATTCGACTAAAATGTAACTTTAAATGCAGATTTTAAAATAATGCAGCAATCAGTTAAAAAACAGTTCAGGCTAGTTCAACGTAAGCTACAGAAGCTATTTCAAGTGAAAAAAAGCAAAGATACTTAAATCCAAAAGGTTGTCGCTTTTCTGAGTTCCCTGCTGCTAGGACCACTCTGTAAACCCACGTGGAGCTTGTCTGAGCAGTATAGCCAGAAAAAAATGCCCAGAGGCGGATTTTAAACAGTGAACTACAAAAGAGCTAGAAATGGTCCAAAACAAACAATTACTACAGCTTCTTGTGCTGAGGTCACTTTCTACAGGGACAGGTAGGCTGCTCAAGGCTCCCCACTCCCACTGGTGAGCAAAGAAACTTCCTTCTATCCAAGGAATGTTTATGCATTTTGTCAGACATTTGTTTGTTTATCCATTATTCCAGCATTGTGAGTTTGAGACAATATGCCCGTATGGAGTTTACAAAGTCTTACATGCCAAAGTCTTACATTTTTTAATCCTAAACATTTAATGAGTGCTTATTAGTGAGAATGACAATGCCAGTAATGTTAAATATGACCATGAATTCACTGAATGAAATGTTCCAGTATGAACCCTCATGGTGCACTTATTGCTAGCTTTTTCCTTGCTCGTGCATTGCTGATTAACCTATATGATGTTGTTAAATGTGCGTGCACTTGCTTCTAAGTCTATGGCTCATTTTGTACACTCTTTTGATTGCATTGTGCACACACATAAGGTCAGACACTTTCTTCCCACAATGTGGCCACTAGCCTCTGGAGTGGGCAAGAGGTGTTGTGTGACTTGACTTCTTGAATATTTGATTAGCAGTGCTGCTTGTCACTCAGTGGTGAATGATCATATTAGCTTCAGCCTGACATGTACTTGCAGTGAATGAATCCCCAGCAGTGTATTCTGCCAGAGTAACTGATGAGTTTAAAATAACCTCTTAACAGAGTTACAGGATAACATTTTTAGGATAATTGAGAGTAATCAAAACTGGGATTTGCTATCATGTATTTGTATGGCATTTATTTTTTATAATCGTCAGTATACTTTCCACTGCAGTTAGTTAAAGTGCAATTTAAGTTGCCAATATTTTAAATAGTTTTCTGATTTTGAATTAAAAACTCCAGGATAGCTAGTAGAACAAAATCAAGGCCTATCCTACCTCCCTCTTTCAAGTTATTTACTTCTCTTTTACTTTCGTAAATCTTCCTGCTGATAACTACAGCTAATTTACTATTCCTTCACTACAAAATTTCCATTTCCACAACTTAGTTTTTCTTTTCCACTATTAACTGTCAGCAGTCAGGACCTACTTTCTACTTCTGTTTTAACTTGAGTAGACTCATCTAACAGATAACATTTACAATTTTGTGATTTTCATGTACCGTGCAATTAGTTGGCTTTTTACTTTGCACTGCTTCTACTGTTCGATACATATATTATTACTTTCTTAAAATCACTGGTAATGCTTTGAATATATTTTTTGTTATTTATATTTTGGTGGAGCTTTTCTCCCTGGGCATTCACTGAAAAAGGATCTCACACCCTGTTGGATTTTATTGGTTAACAAATGTGTGTGTGTGTGTGTGTGTGTGTGTGTGTGTGTGTGTGTGTGTGTGTGTGTGTGTGTGTGTGTGTGTGTATACATTCACACACAAGTGTAGCAACATATTTGTAGTTTTTATTATGAGTATGGCAAAATTATTTTTTATTAACACCTTTAAATTTTTGTGCCCAACTCCCATAAATAAAAAAAATAAAAATAAAAAAAACGGTAATCATTAAACTTATATCATTTACTGCTGCTATGGGACTGTGAAACATGCTCAGCGCTATAATTGTGGATTGCCTTCCACTGGAACTGGTCTGGGAACATTGAAGCTCAGAGCTCATTATCAATTACATAGTAAAAATGCTATGCTCTGTTCACAGCTAATTAGTAATCCTCCTCACAACTAGAGCAGGACATGCAGTGAGAAAGGGAAATCTATAGTAGTGGCAAGGGAGACAGTGAAATCCACAGTAATAGCTAGGGATCAGAGGAAAGAAATTCCAAGCCTAGAGGGAGTGCTTGCTTCAGTGCATGCACATGTAGTAGGAAGAAATAATATGAGAAAAGCAGCATGTTAGTGTAAAGCGGCAAATGCAATGCACTGCTTAAATCTGTGTTTGACCATACTATAGGGTGAAAAAGGAAGCAAAGGACAGTAAGAAGAAGGAGACAGCAGGCAGAGAGAAACACATGAGGTACCAGGGAAGGCAAGATTGGCAAAAGGGAGATGTAAGGAAGGAGGGTGGTTAACTTTCTTTTGTGGGGAAGGTGCCCATTTTATGTTTTTAAAGAGGGATAGGTAGGGAAGGATGTAAGGGAAAGGTAAGCTATGGTAAGAGGTTCTGGTTAGGTTGCAGAGGCAAGCACACAAGTATATAGAAGCAAAGAAAGATAAGATTTGTGTGCTAATATACTAATGGAGGGGGGACAGCAGTGGAGGCAGAGACAGAGACATAAACAAATGGATAACACTGGTTATGGGGAGTAGTGGACAGACACATTACCTGTGTGATCTCAAGACAGAGGTTTGGCAGCGCTCTGTCCATCCTCCCCACTGGTCCTACCTGAAGTATCCTTCCTCCCCACTGGTCCTACATTAGGCATCCATCCTCCCCACTCGCCCTACCTGAGATGTCCATCCTCCCTACTGGTCCTACCTGAAGTATCCATCCTCCCCACTGGCCCTATCTGGATATCCATCCTCCCCATTGGTCCTACCTGAGGTATCCATCCTCACCACTGGTCCTACATGAGGTGTCAATCGTCCCCACTGGTCCTACCTGATGTATCCATTCTCCCCACTGGTCCTACCCAAGGTGTTGCTGACAGAAGCAGGCAGTGATATTACTCTACTTTTCACTAGAGAAGCCTTTCTAGATGGCTGATTTACTTATCCAGCCTCTAGTGCAACAGCTCCCCCAACACCTAAACCAGTTGTCTGCTGTTGCTGAAGCTTTGAGGTGAAGACCGAGTGTTTACCCAGATACAGGAATATATTTCTCTGCTTGTTGGATTTTTATTTTTTTCTGTACTGAGACATGGCTGAAGGCGTTAGTATGGTCAACTCTCACAATGGAGCTAGTTAGCAATATTACAAACACTTCCATCGTATATTAAATGTTGATTCAACCCCTCTAATACAGCATCCTGTGTTTCCAGATAGCAGAAGTGAGGTAATTGACTCTAATATGCATATCAAATTTGCAGACACCTTAAGAGATTTGGAGAATAAGACGTATAAGTTCAAAAGGCTCCAGTGGCAAAGGTTCCATCTGGAAGCATCACTGAAGTATAAAATAGTCCCTAGGGAACTCAGAGAATTAACAATGCCCACAAATGGAGATATTTACCCTGACCTGTTGCAGAAATGGCAACGTCTTAATCTCCAACTCAGCTACGACTATATGCATTTATTGATTGAGTACTTTACCCCACAAGAAAAATCTTTATCAGAGGGCATAGATAGACTGCAAAATGAACTACTATCGAACTTCTCTGAAGAAGTCATAGGCACTAAGATCCATGAGTTATATGACAGTATTGTGAGCTATAAAACCAGAAAAATAGGTGTGGACCTCTTGTGTTATCGATCCTGAGTGATGCCTGCCCGGAGGGAAGGAATAACCAATTTTACAAAGCTTTTCACTCTTGATCCTAAACGGTGAACAGATTTCTATGTGTAGTCGGTGGTGGAGCTAGCTCTAAAAAGAGCTGTTTTAGCCCTGTGGGCAGCTGGAGCTCTATATAGAGCTGTTACAGATCTCTATGAGCTCTGAGAAGAGCTGTTTTGTGTTTAGAATGCCCTTTCGGGTAGATGCGGTGAGCTATGAAAAAAGTCTCCAAAATACTAAAATGAAGAAGTTATAGAGAGATGTGAATGACTTTCAATGTAAGGAGGTGTTCTCATGGCCAAGGAAACCTAAATGTGACCTAACAACACCTAATGAAAATATCTCTGTCTCATGTATGGTTCCTTTAACAGCTAACCACATGGAACTCCTAGAGAGTTCAGATGTAATGATGCAACATGCAATGACGTCTTCTAATCTGCTTAATGAAAAGAGACAAGAAAGTACAGAGCAGAGAGAGAACAATACAACTAGCAAATCAACTGAAAATGGAACCTCTATTACATCTTTTTTAGAACCCAAGAAAACAATCCAAACACCCATTCTGCCTTTTGTGTTAGGCAACCCGCTACCAATATGAGAAAGGTCCAAGAGCAGACGGCAGAAAGGGAGATATCTGCGCCTGCAAGATGGGCAGGTACAACATACCAGGATGACAACTCGGAACAACAACAACAAAAACAACAAGAACTGGTAATCAATCTTTCTCAATTTAAACTAACAGAAGCGCAAACTTCTTTGCTGAATAAAGGTATTTCCTTTATTCCAGCACAGAAAACTAACATGACAGATCTTCTCAAAGACATGAGACTATTTGGGTGTACATTGACGCTCAGAACCCTTTTTAAAGATACCAATGGTATGTCAGTTATGCAGTTTAAGAAACTTACCATTTTTGTACCCAAAATACACCCAATTGTTGAAACGTTTATAACAGTGTGCGAGAAAGAGATTAAGAAAGTGTTTAATGATAAAAGAGCAGCAAAGTTTTACAACTTAAGCAAATCTGAAAATGAAGCCTTGGCACAACTGAAGGCTATGTCCAGTATAAAAATTAGGCCTGCAGACAAGGGTGGGAGTGTTGTAGTAATGAAAAAAAACGTTACATATACAGCAAATTATGTTAATTCTTGGTGACACTAATACATATTTTCAGATTTCTAGTCTGCATGTGAAAGCTATTATAGACAGGGTGTCTGTTTATGTATTTGATTTATTTGTCACAACAGATTACGGAAGATATATTTAACTATTTTCAGGTAGAACATCCCATTACACCTATGATATATGGATTACCTAAGATACATAAGAGCATGACTGAACCTCCTATGAGGCCTATTGTTTCTAGCAGAGGATGGTGCACAGAAGCATTATCCATTTATGTAGAGAAGCAGCTGCATCCAGTGTTAGATACATGCAACACTGTTAGTAGAGACACAAACATGTTTTTAAAATCTCTGTATGAAAAAATGTCAGTGATTGACAGTGAGTTTATGTTTGTCACCATCGACATCAATTTACTATTTATGGTGATACCAAACTCCTGGGGCATTGAGAGGGTACGTGAACTATTGAATGTCAAAAGAATATTCACACATACCAAAGTGAATCTGATATGTAATTGTTAGAAATTATTCTTGAAAATAATGTTTTTCTATTCAATGATAATTTCTACCTGCAAAAGGCTGGTGTAACGATGGGCACAGTGTGTGCCAATAGCTACGCCAACCTAGCATTGGTATCTTGGGAAATGAATCATTTGCTATGAAACAATGAGTTTGTCAACAGTATCATTTGGTATCCATGATTTGTGGATGATATTTTTCTTCTGTGGGGAGACACGAGTAGTAGATTAGGACTGTTTATTGATTATCTACATGGCACTACTGATTTCCTTAGGTCTACGTATGACTGTTCATCTGAAACTATTAATTTTCTGGATATAACTATTCATAGAATTGGACGTACTGAACTAGTTACAAAATTGTATAGGAAACCCACTAGAAAGAATAGTATTTTACACAAAACTAGTTGTTGTTGTTGTTGTGTCTTTTGGCTTTTCCCGGTTAGGGGTCGCCACAGCGGAACTCCGGCCCGCTAATGATTGGCAGTAGATTTTTACATGCCGAGATGCCAGCTCTGATGCACAACCTTCAACGAAGGTACACCCATTCACGCATGTCTCCACACAGAAGACGCTTTAGCTGAGAATCGAACAGGACAACGTCTTACTGTGAGGCGACAATGCAACTGCAGCACCACCACCACAGTATTTTACACAAAACTAGTATGCACCCCTAACATGTTAATAAGAATGTAATTAAAGGACAATTTATGAGGATCAGCAGACTGCATAATACAGATGATAGATTACATTAGGCAGTGGACATGCTGAAGGATGAATTTATAGATAGAGGTTATAATGTAGCAGATATAGATGTTAGTATTAAGGGGATGTATAATGCACGCAATGATAAGGGGAAAACATTTTTTTAGATAAAATAGATGAGAGGCATGCCATGCAGACTACTGACAAACAAAAAGTGAGGTTTCCTATTACATACACAAACAACTAACTTATTTTGTTGGATTTTTGAAAATAACTGGAATATATTAAATTCCATAGAAGAACTGGATGAGGCCATAGATGTAAGGCCACACTTTTGCTATAAGAATAACCGCTTCCTGAAAAGGCAATTATGTTATAAACCGCTAGTGAACAAAAATGGTGATAGAGTTTCTCAAAGGCTAGGAACATTTCCATGCAGGCACTGCATGGCTTGCAAGTTTATCTACACTAATATAGCGTTTACACATCCCAGTCAGAGTTTTGTTATAAATTTAGATTTTTATGCTGATTGTAGGACACACCATATAGTGTATCTCAGTTTTTGTAAAGTTTGTTATGTTTTTTTTATGTAGGTAAAACTAATAGGAGCCTGAAAGAACACATTCTGGAGCACATCAGAGATATAGCTAATGAAAAAGAAACCAGTGCATTAGCTAAGCATGTTAAAGATCAGGGCTCTCAACATGTTTTAATTTTTTAGTACTTGAGATTATGGAACATAACATTAGAGGTGGTGACTTAAAGAAGAGGACTGAGACAGCAGAACATAAATGGATTCTGCAATTGCAGGCAGGGAAAACATCAGGTATAAATAGTGCTTTGCCACTAAAACCTTTTCTTAGAGCTAGACCACTCAAACACTAACTGCTGCATTTGTTTTTAAAGTAAAACAGAAAGCATTGCTAGGAATGTAAGCTACAAATATGCATTTACATTTTTAACTGGAGGTGGTGCTTTCAATTAGAGTTGAGCCAGCAGAACAGAAATGGATTCTGCAACTGCAGGCACAGAAAACACCAGGTATAAACAATGCATTGTCACCAAAACCTTTTCTTAGGGTTAGACCCCTCAAACACTAACTATTGCATTTGTTTTTAAAGTAAAACAGAAAGCATTGCTAGGAATGTAAGTTACAAATATGCATAATTTACATTTTTAATTGGAGGTGGTGCTTTCAATTAGAGTTGAATTAAATGTTTTATAGTTATTGGTTGTTTTACTGTTTAAATTTGAAGATGCTGCTTCTTGCAAACTAGTCTGATGAAGCGATCAGTTGTTGGGATCATGAAAGTGCTTACTTTATGCATTAAAGTTATTTTCTACATTATTCAGTCGTGGTCAGTTCATTCTCTTTGTTTTTTCTGTGTTGCTGAAGCTTTGAGGTGAAGACCGAGCGTTTATCCAGATACAGGAATATATTTCTCTACAAGCTCACTGCATCTGGCAGAGCCACCATCAGAAACAATTGTGTACACACCCTCTGTAGCGCCACCAGGAAATAAACAGGTGAACATCTCTCTGCCCCCAGTGTAGCAATTGGGAAGGCAGTCCATGGTGTCACTCTGAAAAATGTAGGGTCTGTCTGGACCTCAGAGGGACTGTGAACTAAGGCCATGCCAGCCTAGCAGCTGCTGTGCATAACTGCAAAGTAAAGGGGGTGAAATAATACAATGCATATAACAGAATAAGTTCTGAAGAAAGGATAGTGACAAAGGAAGGGAAAGGAGGGACAAACAAGTTAGCATATTATCAATATTCTAACTGTAAGACCTTCAAATCAATAATGACATTATCCAAATTATAAGTACAGCTAAACAAACTGAAAAGGCCAATTAGCAGCTCAGATTCCTGATATATAAAGATTGCTACGCTACTGTATGCAGTCCTAACAAGGTGATCATAAGTAAACAGTCTGACAATGTACTACTTATGCCTACTATACTCAGGTGCAGCAGTGGTAGTCAACTTGGAAAGAGCTGGGCCATCTGTGAGTTGCTGAACTCTTCTCCTTATACCTGTCCTATACTGTAACACTTGCATGTGTATTGCGCTAAAACAGGAACAGTGACACAATTTCAGCATAAGTGTTCAGTCATGCCCTGAAAAACATCCAGACCTCAGTAGCAATACAGACGTCTAAACATAGCCACACTTGCCACACTAGAGTGACTGGTATGCATGCTTTTACTGCCATATAACTAATGCAATAATCATATCTACAACAAAAATATGCTTAAATAAAGATTGTAATATGCACACCTGTCTGGAAACGCTTGCCATCTTTCTCCAGTATAGGAGATGATTTTCCCGGTTTAATTTCTCCAAGCCTTTTGGGTGTCTAAGACCATAACTGGAGTGGCCTCCATTACTAAGTCAAAGTATGATTAACGTTCATGAAATTAGCACTGTTTCAGTCTTTGATGTTAGGCAAAAGGGCTCTTTGCAGCACCCGCAATGTGCTCAGAAGTGACTCCTTCTGCAATTCATACAGAGTTACATGGATCAGTAACATATTTAAATATGACTGTAAATTATTTTTTTATGAGAACTGTTGGTCCTACTACTATTGGAACTGTATGGGTATTCTTTTTCCACATTGCCCTTATTTCTGCCTGTAAATCCTAGCATGGCTTTGGGTATAGCAATTTTAATTATCAATGCCACTTTTGTCTTCTTTCTATGGGCTACTATATCTGGTTTTCTTGCATCTATGTTTTGAACTGTAGAGAATGGGTGATCCCATGTGATATAAACTTCATCATTTTCTATAATGCATTGTGGCTCATGGTTCCAATGTTTCTCATCTACTTAGATATTATAATGTTTGCACAATCCCCAGTTCAACAGTCTTGCTACATTATTATGTCTTTCAGTATTCAGACCTTCTGCCATTAGTATATCATACCCAGCAACAAGATGTGCAATTGTTTCTAATTTTGTTTTACAAAATCTGCATTTTCCTGTTTCTGTGACATGTTCAATGGACTTTGTAAACCAATGTGTGTGTATGGGATCTGCTATCCTGGGCCACTGATATTAACTTTTCATCTTTTGATTTAAGTTTATGTCTCTTTAATCATTCCTGAATTAGATCTTGAGTGAAATGAGGATGCTCCAGGGGTTTTCTGTACTTGCAACTATATTTATGCATTTTCAACATTTCTTGCCTCCTCATCTGATCCTTCACTTTACATTCTTTCTTTTGTTTTTGGCACATTCAGTTGCTGCCTGATTTTTATCTACTTCTGTTTTGATTTCCATTCCTGCTTAACACCTATATGCTTCTGATAAACTAAGCAGGGATGTCATCTTAGACTTGTTCTCTGCATATTTTAAAAATTTCACTATGCTTGGATTTTGTGAGGTCAGCAGATATGTATGCAGTCCTACGATTGCAAATCTATACATGTAATCAACTATGAGGAGGCACATACTTCCTTCAGAATAAGGGACTACATAATCTTGGTATGCACTGATTTTTATAAATCATTTGATAAGAATGAAGCATTTTCCTTGTTTTCCTGTTCAACTAATCCAATACCTTTTGTGGCCAATCAATTATCACCCCAAAACTGTAAGTTAGAACAGGAAGAGCAAATTGATTTATAGCTTGGACTTTGTTACTAGATGTCAGGCCTATTTTCAGTATTAATTTTAGTCTTCTAAAATATTCCTTACCTTTATTCATAATTGTTCATGCTTTATTGTTGATCCTTCATCAGTTCCAGAATATTTATACACTCCTTCCTCCTCAAGTTCCTTTATATCACATTTGTGTCTTAGACTGATATTTTTAGTGATGCAGCTTTCCTGCTTTAAAGGTTGTTTTTGTACATTTATCAAGACCAAATGCCATTCTTATATCATTTGAGAGAGTTTTGACCACTTGCAGTTGTGGTTTCAGTTCCTCATCTGATTAACTATATAATTTTAAATCACCCACAAAATAAAGCTGAGAAGGCTTTACACTTTGTTATTTTCTGGGAACCAAGTGTAGCCATGTCCTGACCTGTTAACTAGACAGCTTAACGGATTAAGGGAAAGACAAAAAAACAGCTGACAAAGAATCCCCCTGGAATACCCCCTTTGAATTTTTATCCCTGGGGTAATAATTTTTCCTTTATCATGGCTTAGCTGTAAAGTGGTTTGCCACTGATTCATGGTCACAGTAATGTAATCAATCATC
The DNA here is from genome assembly GCF_019279795.1 of Protopterus annectens. NCBI lineage: Eukaryota > Metazoa > Chordata > Ceratodontiformes > Protopteridae > Protopterus > Protopterus annectens. The sequence goes on along the minus strand of NC_056727.1, from coordinate 845,023,182 downwards.
GTATGTCTTTTACATTTGTTAGCATGTTTTATACATGAATGTGGATGCTGTCAAATGCTTTTTTGTTGGCTATCCATTACATACCTAGATTCTTGCCTTTTTTACAGTTCTCAGTTATGAGTTTATTTAACACCAAATGATCCCTTGTTCCACATAAATAGTTCTTACTCATGGCTAAATCTTATGCAAAGATGTTAATGCTTTTAGCAAAAGTTAGGTACTGCATCTGGGTCTAGGGTTTTCCAATTAGGAGCATTTCTTAATTTTGTTTCAGTTGCTCTGGCTGTTACTTCATCCCATTTCATATCCTATACATTTGAACGTCTTATTCTTTCTTTGACTTCTTCTATCCATTCAGCATTGTTATTATACTCCACAGGATCTTCATAGATATTTTTCAAAATGTGCCTGTTTCTTCTTTTTTTGGTGCTGTTTCTATTCTTTTTGTCTTGTTGCACATTTCACTAGAAAACTTTCTTGGGTCATCAATAAATTGCTTATTTTGCTAATTTCCTTTATATTTATTGCATAACTTCTATTTTTTCTGCCTGTGCTAATATCTTTATAGTTTATTATTTGCAATAGTATAAATAGCTTCTGGTCTATTCTGACACTGCATTGCTTTTATCACGAAGATCTTTCTGAGTATTTTTGTTGATCTGCTCCCTCTTCAGTACTCTTCTAACTGCAACACTTCTTGTCTTAATTGCTTCATAGCTTTCTCTATTCGATACTTCAATAATGGCATTTGATTTCTCCCCTTCCTTTTTCTTACTGCCCTGTGTTTTTTGGTAAAAGTTTATCTGTTATTAACTTAGCTGCACAATAATATATCATATTTACTTCTGTTATATCTCATGAATTTCTATGAACAGTCTTGATTACTGTACTCATTTGTTTTATCAAACTTCTAACATTTTGGATCTTATTGACTTTTGTAGTCTATTTCTTTCATTGTTCTTAATATGTCTATCCATCTCTATTAAATCAAGCAAATCTTCCCTTAGATTATTTTCTTCTAAACTAAGGCCACATTCTTTGCTCTCCATTTCTTGTGTGCATTCTACAGAAAGTTCCAGAAAATCTTCCTGTGGCATATTATCTTCAGCTTCACCTTGTGTCATCCATTGATCTTTCATATGGGACCTCTCTGGCCTGTCATTCCACAACATTGACTGCATCAGAGTTGCAACAGTTTCCTGTTCCTTCCCTTGCTGTGCAACTCCAACTGAACTTTTGTACTTGTCTCCTACTGAAGGCTCCAAAGCATTTTCATATGGCAACTGATCATATGCTTCCCACTCTATTGCTTTCTCCTTAATTTCGGGACACATTATTCTATCATACTATGATGTTATTCATAACTTCAGTTTCTATTTCTTTATTTTCTCTATTACTAACCCTCTTTTCTACTTTCCCTTTGTTTTCTTATATTTGTATTGTAAAATTATTCAAATCTGGAGGACATTACCTGTATTTCTCTTTAAATATCTTTGGTGACACTTTTTTGTATTAATTAGTTTTACTTACTCTTCGTATAAATATTGCACAATATTAAATCTCTTTTTTTTCTTTCCATGTCCATATTTCTCCTTCTGTTCCTGCTCCTCCTGTTTCTCCTTACTCATTGCTCCATTATGGTGTGACATAACCAGAAGCATTAGACTTTCTACAGTAAATCCTTCACTTCGGATGTATCCCATAATGTCAGCTCCTATTTTTTTTTACTTCTGTTTTATTAATCTTCTGTTATATGTTCCCTTTGTGATCTTGTTTTGTGTATTGTGAAAATTTCCATATCTAGATGCCTTTGCCTGTATTTCTCTTTGAATATATTTGAAGCAGTTTTTTTTTTATATTAATTGAGTTGGCTTTCTCCTTTACATAAATAATGCACCATATCAGAGCTCTCTTTCTTTCCCATGCCCATCTTTCTTTTTTAAACCTTTCAAAAACTCTAGATTTTATTCTATATATTTTTATACTTCCTTAGTCCATTCTTTTTTCAAACGGTTCAACGTTTTTTGGTCTTTATAATGTTTGCATGAATCTGTTGTATTAATGAACACAAATTTGCATTTGAAGCTTTTGACAGTTTTTCTTTTTTGTGCAAGTATTTTTCTTTCCTCTAATTTCTCCTTTTCTTTTTGCAAATCTTTTGTCCAAAAATTCTTAACTTCTTCCATCTCATAAACTAGAATCTTGTTACAATAAAATCTCAAAGTTCGCAACCACTTCCAAATACTCCACTCACCACTGTAAACCTCTCCATCAGCTGCAATGGCTAGAACTCCCAAACTACCTTGACTATCTTCAACTCATCACCACTCACAAGCTTATTTTCAAACCAACTATATGCCCAGCACTAACAAACATCTTAACATTATACACCCCAAACAGAACTCTAACATCTACCTACCAAAATCTAATCTCTGTTTATAAACCAAACTGTCCTGCTGGTCAGCTTCTGCTATCCTTTTCCGTTGCCAGAAAATGGAATTCTCTCCCTCCATCTCTAAGAATTTCTGAGAACTCTGAACACTTCAAAACCCAGCTGCTTTCTTACCTGTACCAAAAATGGAAATGCAATTGCACTCCACCCACCTAACCTGCTTAATACATAAATACTTTATAACACACAAAGTTTGTTCTTCCTTACACACTATTGATTAACCCTATGTACTGCCTTCCTGCTAATGCTACCTCTATACCACTCTCAGAGGATTTAAACCCCTGTATTAATTTAACTCATTCTAATATTCATGCATAAAGAACTCATCCATGCTAATGTTAATTCTATATCATTCTCAGATGATTTAAACCTCTGTATTAATTTAACCTTGTACTACTGTTCTCAACCACTAAACATATAAATATGCTTTACATCCTTCTCCAAGCTGATGTTTAACTTTTGTTTAGTTTTTGCTATTTTGTATGTCAAATTTGCTTAGTTTGTTTCTGTTTCCACTATGTATTGTACTTCATATTATGGAGCTTGTACTATGTATTATTTGAGCTTTTCTCCCCAGCCCTCCACTGAAAATGGGCTTTTTGAGCCCAGTGGACCTCCCCGGTCATCAAACTGAAAATAAATAAATAAATAAATAGTAACAATACATACTTTATTTCTTATCCTCAATAATCATCTTCATGGCTCTTTATTGACCAGTCAGTTTTTGTGATTTTTGTGGACTTTTACTTCCTTCTACAATGGGGTTGGGGAGACAACCCATATGACCCCTGAGCTATAGAGAAAGATAAAAACATTTAGTTACATGCCTGCAACCTACTACTTATTAAACAAGGGACTAAATATCACCATAGCCTGGGCAGATACGTATTAAGTGCAGTTACGATGAAAACTTGTTCCCATCAGCTCAGAAGGTCAGGATGGCACCTTTGCAGGTCACTGTAATGGTGCCTGCACTTCTCACCAGAGTGTGGCATGACAGTGACATCAGTGACAGCCCTAATAAAACAGTGCCAGACATCTACCTTATACTGGAGACCTGCACATGTGTCCTGAAGTTTTTTGGTGCTCCCTATTTGGCACCCTGACACATACAATGCCATTAGAAATCATCTCCATACTCCTGGCCATGTTCCAGAGACTAATGGATGGCTTATCTCAGACATTCCCACTTTGCATTTGTGCACATGTTTCACAACATAGGCCATCTTAGCAGCACAACTTTTGATGGGATATCTAAAATATGGCACTGGAAATGTTGGCATGTCAGGGTGGCATAAAAGGAGCAAAAAATGCCGTACAATGTATGTACTGCCTGCATGCCACTTAACTGTGAGAGTAAATATGCTTTTTAGTACCTCCATTGGCTACAGTTGATAAATACATTGCCTACTGTCCATATTGGAGACACTAATCTGCCTACACATGCACTTCATAGATGCTCATGCTGGTTTATAAGAGGGTTAGAGCCTGTTTGCATTACCAGGTGCTCAGGCATGATGCATAGAGATAGAGAGATATTAAGAAACATTCATGAGCTGCATTCAGAGCCTCCAGTTTACACAATAAAACCTCAGCGGCCACCAACAGTCACGTCACACTATGGAAGAGTATTGACAGCAACACAATAACTTTAGAGATGCATCTGAATTTGTATTTTTATTTGTTCACTAGGTTAGAGCTCTGATCTCTATGGACCTTTTTCAGATTTAGCCCAGGAGCACTGTTAGAGTCACACAGTTAAACAAAGGAGGCTGAAAGAATCAAACACTGGTCCAATGGAAACAGCTAATTAACAGCTTATTAATCATCTGCTTCAACTGCCAGACACCTTCCTCTAGGAAGCTACACATCCCTTCTGTTAGCTAAATCTTAATCTTTTCTGACATTTCACTCAGCAGCTATACCTTTATCAGGTGCTTGTTTGCAAAACTGTCTATGCACTGTACAGTTTGGCCATAGTGGGACAATCAGGGCCATAGTACAAACTGCACTCATCTCAGGTGTAGTAATTAAAAGGGGACAAAGCATGCATCCAATTTCACAAAAACAAAGCCCAACTAGACAAACAAAAATACTTAGAATTATGAAATAAAGCCAAAAAATGCATCAAAATAGACAAAATCAGCTATTACCAAAATCTACAAGAAAAACATGCAAAAAAACATCAGAGGTTCTGGGCTGCAATCAACTCTGTATTGCAACCTGGAAAAACTACAACCCCCCTCACCTACAACTGGGAATAACTATGATAACATCCCTACCCAGTTTAATAAATATTCTACTGAGTCAATCCAAGGCCTAGTAAATAATCAACTAAATACCAGACACCCCCCACCTTAACAAACACACCAACTACAACAGAACCACTAGAACAACAAACTTAGATAACCACATCACCACAACAGTCAGGAAATCCTTCTATGTGGCACACCTCATCACTAAGGGCTTTTCATCCAGAAAAAAAGTCATTGTCCCACTGTACTCATCCCTCATTTGACCCATTACAGAATACAATGCCCTGTTTCGTATATACCTCTCAAGACATTTGCAAAAACTGGAAAGGCCACAGAAATACCTTACTAAAAGAATCACAGGCCTAAAGCAGATGCCCTATGCTGACCATCTAAAAAAAACTCCACCTATACTCTGTCGCATATCGTCTACTCAGAGGCAATCTCGGCTTAACATACAAGGCCATGTCAAACCCAGAGTTGTTGGATATGCTACACTTAAAGAAATCCCAATCCCTTAGAAACACATGCTCCAGGGATCTAAACCTTGTCATTACAATGAACAAAACATGCTGGAGGGATAGGTTCCTGACCCAGACTCCCCAGACTCTGGAATAGACTGCACATACATGTCAAACAGAGCGCCTTTTTGGCCCTCTTCAAAAGGAACCTTGATGATTGGATGGGAGATAGAAAATTCACCCCGGGGATCATGTCAGTCACCCTGCTAGACAGGGGACCAGGGAAGTAAATACTGTGGGAAGAAATAGCCGGGGAATTGTTATGGCTAGGCTTGTATAGGTCCTAGGGCCGATAGCCTAGTACCAACCTATGAACCTATGAACCTGTGAGCTAATAATTCCCACTTTACCTTTCAGCCAGTATCAATCAAAACTATTCAAAAACTCAAACCCATCACTCTGGCTACCAATAACCTACCCTCAGAATACCTCCAAATAGCTGCACCAGCTATAGCCTACCCTGTTGCAATCCTCATCAATAGTTTAATCTCCAAGTGCAAAGTACCCCTCACATGGAAACCCTCCCATATTATACCATTACACAAAGGAGGTAACTCCTTTGAATTCAACAACTATCATCCTATTGCTATCCTATCACCCTTATCTAAAATCTTAAAACGGGTCATACACACACAACTCATGGATTACCTTCAGAAAAACAATTTGCTGTCCAAAAGCCAACATGGCTTTAGACCCTTTCATAGTACCACCACTGCCCTAATAGCATTCACTAATAACATTAATCAGTGCAGAAACAATGGACAACTAGTCTCTGCCATATTCTTAGACTTATCTAAAGCATTCGATATGGTTGATCATAACACACTTCTCCATACACTATCTACCCTAAAACTCAGTTTCTCCTGCTTTACATGGTTTAAGAGCCATCTATCAGGTCACCAACAGGCTGTAAAATGGCAGAACCAAATATTGTCTCTACTACCACTATTCCTAGGAGTCCCACAAAGCTCCAGCCTAGGTTCATTACTCTTCACTCTATTCACCAATCAATTCTCATCCTCCATGCCAAAAGCCACAATAATTCAATACTCAGATGACACCACAATCATATGTACTGCCCCAACACTCAAACACCTCCACTCCCAATCACAAGAATGCTTCTCAATACCTGAAACCTGGCTTAACAACCACCAGCTTATTCTTAACCCAGCTAAAACCAAATTACTCCTCTTCACCTCTTATAGAGCCTTCCCCATTCAGACAACTTCACTATCACCTAAGAAAACTGTTATTACCCCAACTACCCACACCAAACTTTTAGGCGTGGAAATAGATAACTACCTAAGATTCGACTTGCATATTGCCCAAACCATAAAAAAGGTTCACGAAAAACTAGGGCTACTTTATCGTAACAAACAATTTCTCTCCAAGCAATCCAAAATACACAATAGCCAGGACACATCTACTATCCACCCTACTCTACACATCCCCAGTATTTATCCAACCTCCATAAAACAGAACTATCCAAACTAGAAACCTGTTATAATAAGATAGCTACATTTGCAACTGAATCAGCATATAGAACACACCAATGTGTATCTTTCAAGAAACTGAACTGGTTGGAGTTCCTTCATCTACTTTAACTCAATCAGTTGTCACTAGCACCCAAGGTATATTATCACTCAGATAAAATCCCAGCCCTCTATAACCTAATACAATCTAACACCACAGCAAAAACCTTGAGAACAAGCACCGTTAACCTGCTTGAAGTTACCAAACATAACAATGAGGCAGGAAAATCTCTCTTTAGCTGCTACATTTCCAAACTCTGAAACTCCCTACCTACCCACCTAACATCAAATAACTCCACAATTCAAAAAACTACTAAAAGCCCACCTCAAAAACAACTGTCTATGCTCTTGTCTCACTCCTGAGTAAAGACTAAATTACAAGAAATATCTACATTCATTGATAATGTCAAGTCTAGTTTCTCACATGTAACTGTCTGCCTTTATAAGCAAGAAATATCTATACTCATGGATAATCTCAAGTCTAGTTGCTCACATTTCACTCTTTGCTATTATAAGCTAAGACAACATTATAAAACTATCTACAAATCTGCTAAGTACTCTATCTGTATAAGTCTGAAATATACTGCATGTGTTGAATGTGTATAAAATGTAATATACTGTATGATGAGATGACTGATACATCTAACAACTATCTTAGTATGAGCCTGTGCTAACTGGCCATATTTACCTATGTTTGTAAACCTGTTTTTGTATGTGTATACCACCATCCTTATTAACTTGTTCATATATATTAGTGCATCTTTTGTCCTCATATGTAAATGGAGCTTTTCTCCCCGGGCCTCCGCTGGAAATGGACAAGTGTCCAGTCGGACTTTCCCAGTCAACAAATGTACAATAATTAAAAAATGAATAAATATATATATATATATATATATATATATATGTGTGTGTGTGTGTGTGTGTGTGTGTGTATGTATGTGTGTATGTGTCAGATACTGTTTGGGGTTTTATGTAATGGTCACAGCATGCATTTCTAATATGTAAATGTATGTAAATATATATATATATGAGTGTGTGTGTGTGTGTGTGTGTGTGTGTGTGTGTGTGTGTGTGTGTGTGTGTGTGTGTGTGTGTGTGCATGTGTGTGTGTGCGTGTGTGTGCACACACACACACACACACACACACACATATATATATATATATATATATATATATATAAATATATAAAATACAAAAATAGAATAAGAAAAGGCTCAATGAGGAAGATGTTTTTCATTGATTATTAGAGATAACAAATGTGATCTTTACCCTTAGTGGTTATGTGTGAAACTTTTTAAACAATGATTGGACCATGCCTTTACTAAGAACCAATGAGTGGTGACATCTAGCTTCACTTGCTTATTGGACTTTCAGATGTTTATGTGACTAATATGAATGCGATCATTAGAAATTGCCTCTATTGAAGCATTTATGCTTTTTTGGAACGTTCTACTTAACTAACGGAGCATGATTTATTTTTAGAGTGCACATACTCATTATTGCTTTCTAATTCACGCTCCTGTGTAGAATTAAAAGGGAAATGTTGTATAAACACGACTGATGACTGGCTGAATATTATATACATAACCAATGGCAGCATGTATGGGTCCGACTAGGAAGATGTTCTTTCATTGGTTATTAGATATGATGAACGTGATTTTTATTTTGGATGGGTACGTGAAATTTTTAATCAATGATTGGATTGTGCTCTTGTTAAGAACCAACGAGTGGTGATATTTAATTTCATTTGCTTATTGGACTATAGTTGGTTATGTGACCAATAAGAACATGATTATGTTCAACCAGGAGTTGTTTATTTGTGCATTTCACAGATACAAGCCATTTTGGCATGATCAATATCATTCTTGATGGACATCATACCTCGTTTGTATTTTTAAGTTGATTGGTTCATAGAGTGTTTTTAAATAATTTTGGAAGTTGTATTTACTAGATCTGAAGAAGAGTTTTACTTGAAAGTACTAATCCTACATTTTATGTATGTCTATCATTGAACGCACTTTAGTAAAGCTACTTGTTTATTGTTTAATGCTGTGGTTGCTCATATGGCCGAGACCATATGATCGAACTTGTAAAAGTTTGATTGGACTAAATGGAGATCGACGTACAGTGCAGAATGGGAAAATTTCCCTTTTTCGCAATGTAGTGCAATCTTGGAGTTGTTATATTTAAGTAGGGGGTGGGGGGTGCGGGGGGGGCATAGCCCCCCTGCTATAGACGTCTAGTTTTGTTTTTTTGTGTTTTTCTTTCTTTTTTCTTCAGTGTTCGAACTTCAGAGCTTCAGACTTGTAAAAGTTCAATCTACTGAAGTAGATCCATATATCTATCTATGTATATATATACATATATATATATATATATATATATATATATATATATATATATATATTTATATTTATATTTATAGATAGATACTATGTGAGAGCTTGTTAACTATTTTGCACTTTTGTATGTAGTACTGAAAGAAACTGCACATTATCACAGATCTGGACAGAGACAAACACTCAGGACAGGATATACAGAATATGTTCATGTATCTGCATGGCAGCACATGCAACTGGAACGATCCATATTTAACCCTCAGTGAGGGACACATACCCTGACTGAAGATGGTCTACCTATGTAAAGGGTTATGTGTTTTTCAGAGGGTATAGTCTGTATCTGTAAAGATACGTATGATAGGTGCTTATGCACACATTCCATGCAGTGGCAAAGCAAGGTCACCAATAGGCATCTATCACACAAGAAACAGGTAACAGCTTTAATGAAGTCCTTTGTGAAATAATGTCAAATGCAGGCTGAGTGTGTTATGTGTACTGGCTACATTGCTACCAAGCATGGAGTGGGGTAAATGTTACACTGCTATATGTGGTATGAGAATGGTTAAGTCACAGTGTGTTTGCTACAATGTACAGGCAACTGGCACACACGGCCAGCCTAATGTATAAGATTGTGTCTTGGAAATGTTACCATATCCATATCCTGACAGACTTCTCTTTCCCACTTAGCATCATGCTTGGGAAAATGAAGCCTAGGCAAAAACAAATTCTCCCACTCAAAGAATAAGATCTCACTACAGTCTTCCATTTACACAGCCAGGTAATATTTAGCCAGCAGACATCTGAGCAGCCCTAGTGTTACTGTGCCAGCTGGGATGCAGAGGGTAACATTAATGCTGTTGCTGGCCAGGGCAGGGGCTCCCAACATGTCAGAAAAGAGGTCACTAATATGATTCATGCTGCTATTAAGCATGCTGCCCACTTGGCACAGGAATATAGGGTAATAGGAGGAAGACCTTTGCCGAACCATGAACAAAATTAGCAGTCTGGTATCTTCACTTGAAGGTAATTTGTTAAAAAAATGCACTTACTTTCAACAGTTTGTATTTCAGTGCATCTTACAAGTATGTATTGGAAGCATCTGTAAATACTTTCCATAGCACAGTGAGGATCACTTATGTTTCCTTATGTTTAGATTGCATAAAATTATGTTTCCTGGCATGGTGATTATGCAGATGAGGGGTCAGTTCATTAAAGTTTATGAATGACTCAATGTGCATATCATGCCCATTCAGATAACTTCCCCTCCACTTCTAAATAGAGTTATGCACATGCATTAACACTCTGGTGGCATCACACATGGGTAGTTATCCCTATGGCACATAAGATGTAAATGTTATTCCACATCTTACCTAACTGACATGGAGTCACTGTAGTGAATGCTGTAATAATTAAGCAATAACCAATGACATGGTGTGGTATATTTAAGATTAAACCACCGTTGGTGTGGTTTAATCATGAGAGCGAAGCCCAGGTGATTAAATAAAGCCAGCTATGGGTAAATTAAGAAATAACTGATGACGTGTTGTGGTATATTGAAGATGTAACCATGGTTGGCATGATTAGTCATGAGAGCGGTCGATGAGTTGGTTATTGCTATTATGCAATGACATTATTTAAGACAAAAATACTTACTTTTCGTAAATAATGTTTTTGTATAATGGTGCATTACTGTTCTTAGTTTTCTTTGGTGTTGTTTTCCTAACATTTGGAGAATTATGTCAGCCATCCATATTTGCATTACCAGCAGGATGGGAGCTGCCTGGCAAGAGTGTTGTTGGGTGGAGATTTGAGTAGAGAAGAGGAAAGGAGGTAGGTCTACATGTTTCCTTTTCTGATCGCACTGCCATTTTTTTATATATTGCCCCTTTTTGCTCTTTATCTGTTTACCTTTCTCTTGAATGCAGTATTAGCATTAATCTTTGCAAGGTTAATTCCAGTCATATCTAGGAACAGATGGGATCAAATACCTGCTTTACAGACCAGATAGTTCCCTTTTTCCTCTAAACTCTTCAAAACATCTGCCGTACATGGTCAAAACAGCAGTTCCTTGGACAGTGGGACCTTTAGGATCTATAACTTGACATTTATCTTATTTGTTTTATTTTATTTTGTTAACTGTAGTTGAGCTCTGCAAACAAAGGATCATTTATGGGCTCATCTTTAGAGTACAAAAAGTGCAAAGCAAAGTCAAACAAAGGAATAATACTAAAGAACATAAAGATATGAAATGAATAACAAACAGTAACAAATATATATCGCAGATTCAAGCAGCATAATGTAAAGTAAGCATTAATAAAGTATACTGTGTGTGACATAGTGCATCTAGGAGTTGCTGTGTATACTTTCTTCACAAGGTGGCCAAGAATCCTATTAGCCTGGTCATTGTAAAATGAGGCTATAGGTTAGAACCAGTTTCAGACTGCTTTAAATCAAGAGAGAGCACTGCTGAAAAAGTTTCTTTCTATAAAAATGTACAGGATTTCTGGATGCCGAAGAAGCATTCAGGCCTTTTTTGAGGAAAGGTGGTAGCAACCTGTTTCCAAAGATACAGCAAAGAAAAACATTCACAAAACTAGAGTACAGCTTACTGGTTTAAACGCCTCAACTTAGAAGCTCAAAGTAATATTTTTCGATATCGAAGACTTATTTTTTTCCACATTTAATGTGATCCTTCATTCATTCGGCATAAAGTATCACAAAATGCAACTTCCTCTGTGGGACTAGAGGAATCACATCTTCTTTGTGTCTAAATCAAACCCCAGGGGGGAAGATATCTGTGAATCACACAGAAGATCTTCCTCCTCACTATCTGTGAAGCCTGAATCTCTCTGTCAATATGGCTTCTTCTGTCTTTTAATAGCGATGACTAAAGACACTATTGGTTGGTCCATAGCTATTGTAAAGCTTTGCAAGAACAGAAGGAAACCTTGTGTTAGGTGGAATCATTCCAGATAATGGGTGTGAGCAGGGTCAGGTGCAAGATACCACCTGTTGTTGACATTCAGACAACTGCACAGAGCTCAGGGTGGCAAATATTTTGTGTTTTACCTATAGCCCTTCTTTATTTTGGGAGCTACCTCAGATATCTGGGATAATAGAGATGATTTTGTGACCACTGATGTCTACTTTCTGACAATGGGGACCTTCTTGAGTTTCTTCACCTTGAACAGAATTCTGTCTTCCCCCTCAGAAACAATAAAATAGGTACTGTAGTCAGACTGCTGTAGAGTGACACCTGGATTGACCTGATGTGGAATGTTTTTGGCTATGGAGGACATGCTTGGGTATAAAGAAATTTATTCATCCATCCTCAACTCCTTTTTTCCCATTTTTGCAAATGGGGTCACTTCAACAGTGACAATCATCTTGAGCCAGTGTTTACAATGCCAGGTGGCTAGCCCTGCCACAGTAGTTCATCTGTACCACTCACTCACACCTGCAGCCAATTTAGAGTGTCCAATCCACCTACTGCATGTCTTTGGAATGTGGGAGGAAACAGCAGCACCCAGAGGAAACCCACATGACCACAGGGAGGACATGCAGACTCCACACAGATAGCACCCCAGCTGAGAATCGAACCAGAGAACCTCTTGCTGTGTGGCAACAATGCCAACTATTGCACCACTGTGGTGTTGTTGTCTGTAAAAAGATAACACCAGAGGCCTTTAGTGATGCTGATGCTGATGTCTGGACAAGGGAGTGGGGTGAAAAGGAGCATTTCTTGGCCTAGCACACTTGATCTGAGCAGGGTCTTTGCAGCCTAAAGAAGTGCCCCTGTTTCCTTTTCATCTTTACTTCTGTTTTCCCTTTCTAAGGGGACATCCATGAAAGTCTATGGAGGACATAGCTGCTATGGCTCAAGACTTCAAGCCTGTTCCTTTTCAGATATTTCTGTAGTGAGCATTCTCTTCTTCTTGATGTCCTGTGAATAAGCCTTTGCAAATATTACATCTTGGGATTTTGTGTTCAGAACCGCAGCAGAACATACATTTGGTATGCTAGTCCTCCTTGGGAATATATCTATCACATGCACATGGATTGTAAAAGAATAAATAGCAGTAATTAAACTTTGCAGAATGCTACCAAGAATATGACATATAGTGATATATTCTAATAAATAATTTTCCTAAGTACTTTTGCTGTGGAGCATGGATTCCTATTACCTAATCAAACTTCCAGAAGGTCGAACACCAGAAGTTCGAACCTGGAAGTTCGAAAGGTGAAAATGTTGAAGCCGCGGAAGTCTGAATTCTTTCCCAGGGAAAGAATTTGGTTGGACATTTCTGCGGCTTGGACATTTTCTCCACTGTGGTGCGAAGGTTATGGAGCGGGTTAAGGTAAGTGTGTGATTGTGACGGATGTCGGGGTCAGGGTGCGGGTAAGGTAAGTGTGCGATAGTGACAGACTTTAGGGTTAGGGTGTGGGTAAGGTAAGTGTGCAATAGTGACGGACTTTAGGGTTAGGGTGCGGGTAAGGTAAGTGTGTGATAGTGATGGACTTTAGGGTTATGGCGCAGGTAAGGTAAGTGTGCAATAGTGACAGACCTTAGCATTAGGGTTTGAGTTAAGGTTAGTGCATATGTGTATGTAAGGTTTAATATAGGTTTAAAAGGTTTTTGGTGTGCTTGTGTTGTGTGTGTGTTTTTTGGAACAGCAAATTTTTTCCCTGGGAAAAAATTTGCTGTTCTGATGTTTCAATGTTATTACATTTCGATCTTCCAAGTATGGACATCTGGTGTTCGACCTTCTGCAAGTTCAATAATGTAATATGAACCTGCGGAGCATATATAAGCTATTTATCTCAAATCTGTAGAAAATTTGATTGCTGTGATTTTAGGGGCTGTGATGATGAGAGCATTTTTACCTCTGTAGGGTATGCTACTAGTAGCAATGGAGACATTACAAATGTGCGATAACCTGCGAAAATAACAAGAACTAGCCATTTTGATAAACAAGGATTTGTTTGATCTTGATCTTAAAAAAGACTGATCTTGGTGAAATATGGTTTTATATCATGCTTTTCATTTCACTGTCACAATTCCATGAATATGTTTGCCTCTGACCATAGATACAAAAGAACATCTTTCAGAAAAATAATTCTGGCAATTCTGATCTAGGATTTTCTCACATCCCTCTTTAGAATTTGTCATTTTAATCTAAATGGTAGCAGCTCAAGATGTTTCCTGGGATGGCTATACCCACGGTATATGGACATGTAATTTTACCACAGTTTTGTTAACTGAACATTTTTTCTTGCAGCTATGCATTCTAATTAGAGTTTTTAAATGTATTCTTGTTTTGACATCTGCACTTTTATCTAATAATATTGCATAAGTTAGCGATGTACACTGCAAGCACCAATTGTGTTCAATGCATGAAAGTTTGACTCATGAGCTCTTCTCTAAAAGGTTGATTAGATAAAAAAGGCCAAATGTATGGCTATTTATCAGTTTGAATTTAGTGCTGGAGTATAAAAAATTAATATTGCCAACTGATCTATTGAGTTAGTTATGACTGATTAAAGTCATACCCTACTAAGAAGCTACATGGATCTTGAAGAATGTTGAAGACATAGCTAAACAAGATGTATTTACAGGTGAAACTAGCACAATGTACAGGCCTCTGGTCAATGAAATGGGCAAACCTTTGCAGGGATTGTATGGACACCAGCACCACACTGAGCAAGCAAGTAATGTGTGGAATGAAGCCATTACTGGCACTATGCCTCGGAGCACTGGGGAATATGTAAAGAAAGGTCAGCATGATTTACTGGTAATGTGTGGAATGAAGCCATTACTGGCACTATGCCTCGGAGCACTGGGGAATATGTAAAGGAAGGTCAGCATGATTTACTGGTAATGTGTGGAATAAAGCCATTACTGGCACTATGCCACGGAGCACTGGGGAATATGTAAGGGAAGGTCAGCATGATTTACTTGTAATGTGTGGAATGAAGCCATTACTGGCACTATGCCACGGAGCACTGGGGAATATGTAAAGGAAGGTCAGCATGATTTACTGGTAATGGTGGAATGAAGCCATTACTGGAGCTATGCCACGGAGCACTGGGGAATATGTAAAGGAAGGTCAGCATGATTTACTGGTAATGTGTGGAATGAAGCCATTACTGGCACTATGCCACGGAGCACTGGGGAATATGTAAAGGAAGGTCAGCATGATTTACTGGTAATGTGTGGAATGAAGCCATTATTGGCACTATGCCATGGAGCACTGGGGAATATGTAAAGGAAGGTCAGCATAATTTACTGGTACTGTGTGGAATGAAGCCATTATTGGCACTATGCCTCAGAGCACTGGGGAATATGTAAAGGAAGGTCATCATGATTTACTGGTAATGTGTGGAATGAAGCCATTACTGGCACTATGCCATGGAGCACTGGGAATATGTAAAGGAAGGTCAGCATGATTTACTGGTAATGTGTGGAATGAAGCCATTACTGGCACTATGCCACAGAGCACTGGGAATATGTAAAGGAAGGTCAGCATGATTTAGTGGTAATGTGTGGAATGAAGCCATTACTGGCACTATGCCACGGAGCACTGGGAATATGTAAAGGAAGGTCAGCATGATTTACTGGTAATGTGTGGAATGAAGCCATTACTGGCACTATGCCTCGGAGCACTGGGGAATATGTAAAGGAAGGTCAGCATGATTTACTGGTAATGTGTGGAATGAAGCCATTACTGGCACCATGCCACGGAGCACTGGGGAATATGTAAAGTAAGGTCAGCATGATTTACTGGTAATGTGTGGAATGAAGCCATTACTGGCACTATGCCTCAGAGCACTGGGAATGTGTAAAGGAAGGTCAGCATGATTTACTGTTGCTGATGGTGAGGAGCAAATTAAGTCCTACATGTATCACCACACCCAGATGAATGTTATCAGAAGCAGCAGAACTTATTTCTGAAATGAAAATCTTATTTACATTTTAGCAGTAATCTATAACTAGGTGCGAGTAACACAGGATTTACACACAATTGGCATGGTACGATCATGAGGGTGAAGCTGCTGTTATTAGACAATGCCATTATTTAAGAAAAAAAATATTACCTTTTGCAAACAATGCCATTGAATAAATTGACTTTAATGCTCTTCTACATCAAACATTAGCCTTGGGCATCTATGATTTGCACTGCACATTGTTTAACAAGTGTCTGGGAATGACTGAGAGAATAACATGATACTGCCAACCAGACAGCAAAGTGTGAGGCAGAGGAAGGCCTCAGGCTACTGTCTTATGACTGGAACCTTAGTAGCAAAGGCATTTGTGTTCAAACAAGTATTCACCATCCATGCAAGGGGTCCAATCAAGTAACATTACAGTGATGCTGCCACTTGGGTATGCACTCATGATCCACACATCTGATGCAACATATACAACAATGCTTAACCAGATGTGTAATTTATTTGAAACCATAGGACTGGAAAAACATTCAAAGAATATCTAAAGAGACAGCTATTAAAACAATGTAGCAATACTTCCATGCTACTGAAGCTTAAGGCTGCCTGCCCACTTTGGTCACATTATGTGAAGACAACTTCAGTCCATAGACTGTCAAATAAGTATGATAAAGTGTTCCAGCTGCTAGTGAAACACATGGGAGCATTTTCTATCTTCCTAAGTGGAAATTTTCAAGATTTGCGCAATAAGATCAAACATTGCTTTGCAGAAATTGTACAAGGAATCTTCCAGTGACTAAAACACAAATATGTTTGTTAACTCCAAAGATGTAGGTAGTCATTAAAAAAAAAAAAAAAACAGTGTCAGGCACCTGAAATGACTTCTGGGTTCCTGCATGTGTATGACACCTCACTTCTGAAAGTCCTATAAACTCAGAAGCATGAAACTGCCAACTGAGAAGTCTAGAGAGCAAACAGAAGGTGTCCATGTTATATTGTGTGTGTTATACAGTCTGAAAAAGACCACAGAAATGACATTGTATTCATTAATTTATTTTGTATTTGTGAGCCAAGATGGTGTTTTGGTCACTTTTCAGCCATGACTCAAATCACATTGTGACACTTTTCAAGTTTGCAATTAAGCATTTTATAATATATTAAGCACAAAATTACAATGTTAGCCATTAGGCATATAATGGCTATATGTGAATATAAGGATGTAATTGCATATTGACAGAAATGCACTAAATGTACTTTACTAATGCAATTTATATGTGCAGTAAGTGCAAGAAGGTTTATTCAAAAAGGAGTAGGGTCAAATCAACACAACAGAACCTTGGCAAAATTAGAGGTTAAAGACTGGGAAAGCATGAGAATTGTTTGACAGAAAGATGGTGAATGTGAGTTGGTTAGGCAGTACAGTACAAAGTTAAACATTGCTTTATGGTAAGTATTGCATGATAGCTTCAGTTGATAGCTGTTTTCAAAGTGGTGATATGTTAACAAAATGAGATTACAAAGGTAAGAGACTGGGAATGTTATTGTACTGGCAGATATAAGACTTATCTTTTTTTCTTTTTTTAGTTAAAGTACTTTCATGTTTGAAATGAAATGGTAAAGAGAATTTAAGTTAATGGCACACACAGTTGGATCCAGCACTAGGTGATCTAGTCTAGGTCCCACTAGCCATGAGGCTGCCACATAACGTAGATTTCCTCTCTAAAGATGCACGCACATTTAAACATCAGAGGGAGTGTGCACTTTTTAAGATGAGCATGGATTTTGATTGCTGTTGATTTTCTATTTAAACGCAGATAATTGGTCATTCATGAGTGTGTGTGTGTGTGTGTGTGTGTGTGTGTGTGTGTGTGTGTGTGTGTGTGTGTGTGTGTGTGGGGGGGGGGGATATGTGTGTGGGTGTGTGTGTAAAATGCCCCATTCAAGGGATGGCAGGTTTGTTAACTCATTCAGGCTCAAACCCTGTACTTTGAATACAGAAACCTAGAGCCCTGAATCCTCTATACCAACTGCCAAACCAGCAAGTTAATTTTAACGACTGTTGAATTTCAGTGTATTTTCAAAGACTGTTGAGTTTCTGTGCATTTTCAAAGAATGTTAAGTTCCAGTGCATTTTCAAAGAATGTTGTGTTTCTGTGCATTTTCAAGGGCTGTTGAGTTTCTGCATATTTTCAAAGACTGTTGAGTTTCTGGGC
This sequence comes from Protopterus annectens, assembly GCF_019279795.1. Lineage (NCBI taxonomy): Eukaryota > Metazoa > Chordata > Ceratodontiformes > Protopteridae > Protopterus > Protopterus annectens. The sequence goes on along the minus strand of NC_056727.1, from coordinate 845,004,927 downwards.
ATTTTCAAAGAATGTTGAGCTTCTGTGCATTTTCAAGGAATGATGCTTTTTTGTGCATTTTCAAGGAATGTTGAGTTTCAAGGGAAGAGAACTTTGCTCTTGCTGATGCTAAGTCTGTTTTAGATGTGTAACTGTTTTGCTTAGAAAAGGATCATCATCAGTGTTTATGCTATAAATTTTAAAAGGAGTGTTATTAGCATAACAGATAGTATACCTGCCTTTGTTAAAGAAGGCTGTGGGTTCTACTCCCACACCATGAAAATGAAGTGCTGATATTGTAGTACCCCCTATAAGCAGAGATGGGGGTGCTGCACTCCTGAGTATGACTGTTTTTTGATGAGATGCCTAGTAACTATGACACTGTTGCTGGTTTGACAGCAATTCCCTATTGCAATATTAGCAGCTTATGAATTTTTTTAAATGTTACATGGGCAGTTTATTCTTCAAGGGAAGCAGGCATTGAATTTGTACATAAAACACTGAAATAAAATGTTGTTTGCCAGCAAAAACTGCTTCACTAGTTGTAGATCTCTTTAATGTGCAAAGATTGGGTATATTGACTGATATTGGTTGATTGTAATGACAAAAGTATGAGTAGTCTTTTGTGAATGAAATGTTCTGTAATGGGTAGTTTTGTCATTACTGGTTTATACATTTGGTTTCATTGCATACTGGAAAAATGTTAAAGCCTACACATTTAAAATATAGTCTAAAAGCAGTGTTGTGTTATAAAAGGAGTATAATTTATTACAATCAGGATGAAGCATCAAATAACACATGCATGTATGCATGGTCAGAAAAATGTGTGCAAGTGAGTTATGGTTTGAAAACAGCCAAAAGGTAAATGTAATCCACCACTGGCTGGATGCATTTTCTTTGAATGTGGATTTCAGTGCACTTTCATTGAATGTGAGTTTCAAGGGCAGGGAAACTTAATGTTCATGTTTTCATTGTGAGACTGCATTGTTCTGTTTAACAAATGACTATCAGTGTTGGTGCTATAACATTTAAAATTATTTTTTTAAATATATCTAATCATTGTAGAAGTAAAGAAGAAAATTGTATCCACAGTGACAGGTGTGAATAGTGTTTATGGCAACTGGGGAGAAACAGCAAAGTAATGGGACACTGGAATGGCTGGAGGGGCTAAGCCATTACCCTTCCTAGGGCCCTATTTGCCCATGATCCAGCTCTACTGGCATATGAACTATATCTTAGAGAGAGAATGGTGACTGCCTGACCTTTCAAGGAGGTCATTTGTAGGAAGCAGTTATACATGGAGCATGTACCTGATTTAGTATAGGTTGTTTGTAGGTGCCCAGCAAAGGTTAGGTGTGAATATTAGCTGAGATGATATTCCATACCACTGGTCCAAGCTTTGGATAGGCATGGTTAGTTGTGTATATGCTGAATCGAGGTTTGCTCTTGAAGGGCAGAAGCCATTATTGATTAGGCAATACAGTCTCATTGTTTGTAAGTTCATAATTCTTTCCAAATAAAAGTATGTGCTATCTATTTCAACTATGCGGTGAAAACAGCAAAGTAATGGCATAAAGTAGCTGGACAACATAATGAAAATAGCAATTGTGCAGTAGATAGGACTTCCTTTGTGCAATAGCATGTAACAATGTTCTGTGAAGTATATCTGCATTGTCAGATGCATTCTCCCCAGGCAAGTACAGATGAACTAAATATCACAAAATGTACATTTCAGCAAAGTATGTTTCTTTCACTACAACATGCTCTTCACAAAGCACACACAGACTAAACAAGTTTTTGCTTATGAGAAAGCAAAATGTAGCCCCTTGAATAGTGACAGAATTGCACATTGCTCACAATAACCATTTCCTCTTTGACTATATAGATTCTCATGTTTTTATTTTTTATTTATTTATTTTACATTTGTTGACTGGGCTAGTCTAGCTGGATATATGTCCATTTTCAGTAGAGGCCCGGGGAGAAAAGCTCCAAACAGTTAAAATAAATTCACATCAAAGAAATACATGTTTAAAATGCAGATACATTTACAGTAAAAGAGAAAAAAGATAAGATAATCTGTTAACATATTATTAAAGTATATACTTGCAGTACATTTGACATTGATTAGTAGAAGTACAGTTTCAATAGACATTCAAATAGAATAATTGCATAATGTAGATGTAATACATCTAGTAGTAAAGGTTTTTTTTTTTTTTTTTTTAATGAGGTAATTAATACTATGATGGAGAAATAGATCATTAGATGTTAGGATGAAGTATATGCAGGGTTCTAAAGGTAAATGTTGAGTCATATTTAAATGTCAATACTCCCAAACGAAGTTATTCTTTCAATAATGTTTCATGTCATGTAATTTCCTTTGTTATTATTCTTTTTCACATGTTTTTGTCTTATGTTCTTGTTTTTCTGCTGTGTATAACTTATTTGTATTGTGCATACATTTATACACAGGATGAACCTGAAAATAGTTTGTCTAGATCACTTTTCCTTCTAAATTAACAAACAAATAAATAAAATACTCAGAGCCATCACTAGCATTTGATTACAAAGCACATGCCCACTTTGGTATTATTTGTATTATCATATTGTTGTCAGTAAAGACAGTTCCTGATGTATGTTTCTAGTTCACAAATACATAGCCATTACTGTTTCTAGCCCTATTCTTTTAGGTTGCATAATACTATTGAAGCCTATTATGTGACCTAAAGCTATTGCTCACAAAATGAAGATGATTCTGTTTTTATTTTGTTTATCTATTCAGGATTACGGATATATTATCACATCATTCTGTGCCCAGCAATGTCTTTGGCAGTACTTGTCAAATAAAGTAATGCTGACAGCTGTACATCTGTCACACATGTGCCTGAGCAGATTATTGATACATACAAGGCATTCTGATTGTTTTCATTCATTTAAGAGCACATTAGATATATGGGTGGGAGTGCATGCTTTTTGCCTCTATTTGGAGTCCATGCTCTAATGGCTATCAGGCCCAGATATAGTAACACAAACTACCAAACCTTAGAAACACTAACATAAATGCATCACATACAGTATAGCTGAGCATGTGCAGCTCTTGTCAGTTATTAGATCTTTTATTCTTCTGCTGTGCAATGTATGCAATGCCTGCCCCTTTCATCAGTCTGTAGATACTTTTAATTGTACCCTGTGTGACAGAATTTATTTACTTACTCATGCTTTCTGAGCCTGATCTTTCTGTAGCCTGCTTCTATCTGGTTATTGCTTTTAAATTATTTTTTATTGTGCATTGAGTCCTTCATTTTAATAAAAGATAAATGCACCTGATATGTATTATGGTTACTTCTGTTTAACAACTGATCCTGGAGCTTTCTTTCTGGGAATAAAATGAAAATGGGCAGTGACCAGTTGCACTCTCCTGCTCCTCAAATATGAATGAATGATGAATGAATAAATAAAATGTATTACTAGAATAAAAGCAGTCTATTAGTATGGGTCATGAGTTAGGCATCAAAGCATAGAAAGAATGGCACCCATTTGGCATGCAAGGTCACCATTTATACAATTACTATAAATCCAAAAACAAACTATGTGGAAAAAAGAATCACTGGTGTGTAAAAGCAAAGTCAAAAACTAAAAATGAGAAATACAACCAGTGGTACACAGCAGAGGTAGATCCAAGTTGTAGTTCAATGTATAAAATAACACACAGATGAGCGATTTTGTGTACAGCTTCTTCAGAACAAAAAAACAGAATAAAGCACTAGCTACTTGCTAGATAGTTTTTAGTCATTTCATTGACAGTTTTACATCATACATATGTTTTTTAATATTATATAATATAATTATTATTATTTTTAACACTATAGACATTGCAGTTTTTACATATACTAAGTTGTATATGTTTTGTATGGGGTTGGTCTGCATACATATGCATTTGTGTTTTTAACTTGTTCTGACCTTGGCTTAAAGCATATTATTTCCAGGTTGACATTAAGAAGTGCTGGTGATTAATTACTAGTTCTAAGTAACTAGCAACCTGAAAATGTCTTTTTTTTACTGATTGGATGCACTATTGAGTTTGTACTATAAGTAACTAGTGCTTTATTCTGTTTTTTGACCTGAAGAAGCTATATGCGAAAACGTTCATCTGTGTGTTATTCTATACATTAAACTGTGACTTGGATCTATGTCTGCTGTGTACCACTGGTTGTATTTCTCATTTTTAATTTATGCAATTACCTTCAATGCACTACACCAGCAACAATTTCCTACAGAAAATAGCAATTTTGGAAGTCAACATTCATTACCAGATAGTAACGATTCCCTTTTGTACTCAGTGGGGTGCATGGAAGCCCAATGTTAATCATTGTCTGGGAAGCAGATATGTGTCACAGTTGCAACAAGTTGCTACTATCAACATAAGACTGAATTAAATTCCCAAAGTGCATGTTCCCTTAGCCAATGGACTTCAGTCTGTCACCAGCATCTTGAATCTTATATTAAGCCTTCTTAAATTTATTATCTCAATTGTAATTCTAAAGCAAGAGGGATGAACTATAAATGGGTCTATGTTAGACCATCGAATGGCCACATTGTCGAATGTCATCTCATCGGCACTGCAGGCCATCAACCCCCACACACACACACACATACACACACACACTCACACCACTAGTTATATATACCAACTCTGAAATCACACTACAGTGGGGAAAAGGGCACATTTCCTGATCCCCACTTTAATGTGATCTCAGCCAGAATGTTTCAATGGCCTGCACTGTCGACAAGATGATACGTTCAACAATGTTGGCCATTTGGTGGTCTGACATAGACCCAAGATAAATTAGTCTTTAGCATACAAATGCTTCTCATCTTGAAGTATAGTTCCCAAAAATAAAGTGGGCCTCTTGCTTCAGTCATTTGAATTGTGACATAATGTGGCAGTGGGATTGAGTGGGATAGTATCTCCCATAAGCTTGTCATTTGATTCACATTTTCCTTTTCCGTCCATAGCACACTATTTTCTACCCCCACATTAATTTTAAATGGTTATAATTGATTGTCCTCTTCACGGCTGAGCACATTTTTATCCTAGAATGTGGTCAGAACATTAAATTATGCATATGCTTAACTTTATGGTCAATGAAAAGTTGTTTTAAAAATCACACTCTCTTTCTATAGTAGCTGAGTTAATCAGTCAACTGTTTTTCTTTTGTTTTGTTTTACAGCAATCCTCTTTCATAAAGATAACCTGGATTCTGTTTTTCTATATGTTTGAAAAATGATGGTTGTTGCAGGACACAGTTGAATGATGAGTTATGATCTCTGGGGATATAAACACAATCTTATAATCCCAGTGATGTTATCTTTGTAAGGAGGGAGGGGCTTATTTCAATGAAACAGTATACCTTTCAGTCTCTATTAATCCAATCTACTATTATACAAGTCTTTATGAAAAGTCATGAAATAGTATATCTGAAAACTAATAAGCATACTAACCCAATAAAACATACATCACCCTTTGAGCTCAAGAAATATGTTCAAGTAACCATGAGCAAAATATCTTCAGTAGAGCTATTTATACATGGTAAGAGCCTTTCCATCCATGCTAGGCAATAGGCAGGGAGAGGCAATATTTCTAGGCAACATCTTATCTCTTCACATTCCTTATCTTAAAGATGTAACTGAGTATGAACAGCTAAGAAATGTAATTGTGGAATGCTTTGCTCACTAGTAATCTATGTTATTTCTACTCCAGGTCATCTCTGAGTACTTTTTACAAATGTCATAATTAAATAACATATGTCTCTGTGGGTATAATATTGTTTACATTGACATTGATGTGATCACCGTTTAGGAACATACAATGGCAAGGTTTCTTTCACACTCCCTCCACTCACACACACAGTGACACACACACAGACATCCATATGGAGTTTAAAAAATAAATAAATAAATAAATAAAATAATCTGGGGATAACAGCCCTACAAATTAATTCTCAAATTTTTCTAAATGTGGAATAGAGAAACTCGTGCTCTCCTCAGACCGCTTTGATGTAATTTCCCTTATAAGAGTAACTAAAACTCTTTTTTTTCTTTAACCTCTTATAGAGCTTACCATTTGCAGAATGTCAAGGCATCATTTCATGAAATTCTTTGGGGGATATGTACAGATGCTTTAATTAGATGGGATATCCTTAAAACGTTTAAGAATTCTAAATGCTGTACTATGGGTAGCTCAAAAATGAAAGAGTACAATAATGGGTACCATAGAAATGTGGTACCTCCCTTGTAATACTTTATTCTATCCTTACAATTAATTAAGCAATAAAGTAATTTGTTAATTTATTAATGACTGCAGTTAATCTGAGTTTATGCAACTAGAGCTGCAATGGATAGATGTTATATAAACTTATACTTTAACTCCAGCTGGACTCAAGGCACTCTTATGGCGAATCTTATTCAGAAACAACTTTTCCTGCTATATATGTACTGAACAGCTTTTATACTCAGTATATTGAAATGATGAGAGATGTCTCTCTTATATCATAGAAGAAAAATGCTTCAGAATCTAGTCAGTTGTAAGTAACCAATCCAAAAATGGAAGCTAATCTTAGAACTCTGCAGGTGACCTGCCCAAGGCTAGTCGAATCTTTGCTAGGCTAAAATTCCCAAGTTAGAAGGGCTGAGAATAAAGTACATTAATAAGACAATAGCTTAACACAAGCTCTTCTTATCATTCATATAACTCATGCTACAGACAGTTGGAAAATACCTTCATGTTACAGACATATGCCTATTTTATACCTGAGCCTTATAAAGTCTTTTCAGGTCTATATCAGAAGCGTGAGCTTTCAAAAGGCTGAGTCTCATATGGTCGACACCATATGAGTGAACTTTTGAAAGCTCGCAAGTTTAAACGGAGATTGCCATAGGGAATATTTCCTTTTACTTCACTGTAGTGCAATCTCGGAGTTGGTATATTTAAGTAGCGGGGGGGGGTGCATGGGGGCTTGCCCCCACCCCCTGCTCAAAGCATTCAGCTAGGTTTTTTTGTTTTTGTTTATTTTTATTATATGTTCGATGTTTTAAAACTTCGCTCATATGGTGTTGATCATATGAGCGTCGCAGTTTTAAAACTTCAAGCATATAATATAGACCCAGTCTTTTCACCCTTTCAAATTTCTAGCCATAAATGTGAACTCTAGAATATATATGTTTCTGTGGGTAAAGAGATTAAGACCATAGTAAGTGCACTGCTACATCCTGACCATTCTGGTTTATGGTCATGTAGACAAAACTGTGTCAATGTGTAGATCTTTCCAATGTTTTAAAATTGGGGTGAGAGTTTTACCCCTCCCTCGCTTGTAGTTTTGCTGAGAATTTATTCAACAGGTTTATCTATGAATACTTACTCCTTACCCTCCAGAGGATGATGTCCCTATGTAATTTCTGGAAGTGCAGAAAAATATTTATATCAAGTCCAGATCACACATCAGAAGAAATGTTTACATATCCCAAGGGGTTATTCTAACATGATTACTCAGCGAGGGTGTCCATCTTCTGCTATTTTATTTGTCCTTGCAACAGAATCTATATAATGATCCATGGCCATACATGTTCTCTAAATCTTAAATTAAATCTGCAGATAATTTTTGCTATGCATTTTTTGCAAATTATTTTTTTTTAAGTCCCATTACCTGCGAATATGTCAATGTATATAATTTGTCTGTTAAACCAATTCTCAATAACTGAATGCAAAATGAATTTATCTATGTCAGTTGCATTATATCTGGAAGAAGCAGGATCTTTTCTCTTCAGCACTCCCTGCAACATTTATTTCACTTTATATGGACTGGGGAGATGAAATATATGGGAGCTTGGATTTTTTTCTGGTAGAGGAACTTATCAAACAGCTATAAATGTGTGGCGCACATGAACCATTCGAAAACATACTCTTACTTATCATGTCTCCTTCCCAAGCAGAAACTTTCAGCATTTAAGTTCTGTCTGAAAGATTCATTTCCAAAAATGTTTCAATCAAGGTAAAACAGGTGCATCTGTGGTCACAGCATCACAGCATGCTTCCATACTGCAACATATTTTTTGTGATTACCTACATACTTTGAGTCTCTACAAAGGTAATGATTTAAGTAAAGTGGAATGGTGGCTTACAATTTCATCATCAACACTGCATCCCTTTGTATATCTTGTACTTATACTTTATGGAAGAATGAATATGAAAAACATGATCTACAGCATCTATTATGATTTGAATATTCTGCAAATAAATATAACATAATCTTTCCAGTACTAGTTACATATAGAGTAAATTTCAGGTCTATATTAAAACAACGAAAATCCATTACATCGAATACCAAAACAGCAACATGTATTACTCGAACCGCGAAAATACCGAGCGCACTAAACCATGAAATTTAAAATATCGAACGTTCATAGTCGGCCAACCCCACCACCCACTACATACTACCTACCCAAACAAAATAAATAAACCACATACATACACTAACAAAACCCTACTCCTAACCCTAAAGTAAAGCACCAAAACTCAACGTCTAACCCTACACTAAACCCCACATACACAACTATCTATGCACTACCTTTAACCCCTCCCTAACCCTAAGGTCCGTAACTACCGCACACTTCCCCTACGGAGATATAACCAAACAAAATAAATAATACACATAAATACATTTAACAAAACCCTACTTCTAACACTACACTAAATCTTACACACATTACCTACCTATACACTTACCTTAACCTGCACCATAACCCTAAGGTCTGTAACTATCGCACACTTACCTTACGGAGCTATACCGCAGACGGGCCAACCAAAACACTTCGACATTTTGAATCTTGCGGTTTTGCACGTTCGATGATTATGTATTTCGCACAATCTGTGTCGATGATTTTGTATTCATGTAAACGGAGTTTCGACAATCTAATAGGAACCCGTATATGTCACCTTAAGCAGTCATACAGTAAGTGTAAGACAGAAATTTCCAATGTTAGGAACTCTGTTAAGACCCCTTGGGTAAGTATTTAGGCTTCTCTTTGGTCTCACTAGATAAGATCCCTAACCTTGTTTAAAATGCACTCTATTACAAGTCTAATAAGGACCCAAAGGAGAAAGGACGACTCACTTTAGCATACTTTATCAGTAAGAAAAGAGACAATTCAGTGACTGAGGAATTCAATTCTCTGGGTATAAAAAGGTAATCTGATTACCATTTAAGGTGAATATGTGAAGTAAACTTACATACAGCCATGGTGGTGCAGCAGTAGCATTATCACCTCACAGCAAGAGGCTCTCTGGTTCGATTCTCTGCTGGAGCGCCTTCTGTGTGGAGTCTGCATGTCCTCCCCATGGTTGAGTGAACTTTAAAGTCATGCAGGTAGGTGTGTGCGTGAGTGGTATGCCTTCTTTGAAGATTGGGTGATGGGATGGCAACTTGTCACTGTAACAAATCCACTGCCAATCATAGGCAGACTGGTGATCTGCTGCGACGATCCCTAACTGGGAAAAACCAAAAGACATTAGTTTTACAATGTGAAATAAACAAAATAAACTTATATGAGGGAGGCTATTGTTTGTTACTGGCCTGTGGACTGATTCTGAAAACATCAACACTGAAACATCTTTGGCATCTTGTCATGGCAGATAGACAAAAGGAAGATCAAGAAGGCACACATTTCACTTTACTCATTTTCTCCCTCTTCTTTGAGTTTTTGTGTAAAATCAGGTTGGAATACATGCAGTTCTGAGATCTTGGGGGGGGGGGGGTAAAATAGTGCTTGCCCTCCAAAAAAAAATGCTTTTGTGTGTTACTATCTTAGGTGTGTTGTGGTTTTGAGTAGTGTTCTCCCAATGTCTTAGATTAGAAAAATTATACATTGATTGTTGAGTTGACTTATCAGGAAGATGGAGGAATCACTCAGTCAGTAATGGAGACTGTGACATAGAATTAACCTTGATAAAGATCATTTGGTGATCTGACTAGTTGTCTCCACATTTCCTTCATATATATATATATATATATATATATATATGTATATATATATGTGTATATATATATATATATATATATATATATATATATATATATATATTTCTGTATAAGGACACAATTTTT
>NC_056727.1:844794791-844989791 GCF_019279795.1 Protopterus annectens | reverse complement strand
AACAAAATTACTAAAATTACTGTCACCTATGAAATCTGACCAAAAACATAATTTTAGACAAGAAGAACTATGACACGGTACCACAGACAGCATACCCTAACAATCCCAAACTATTCTACTAAACACAAGTACCAATTCCACCCCTATCCATCTTCCCAATAAAACTAATGCCACTATAGCTTTGAGGTTCAATGTGTACTTTATAGCTGCTACCTCTCACATCTAAAGACAAAATGTCTATAGCTCCCCTCCCCTCAACTGTAGTACTAATTGTATAAATAATTTCTGATTAGAACCAGTTCAAATTGCTACAACAAAGAAATGCTTGAGCAAGCTAAAACCTAGAAGTGTAGCTGGTTCAATTACTGCCCTGAGCCAGTGTTCTGAACCAGTGCCGTCGGCCACACCCTTTCAGCTCTTGAAGTGAAGGGCAATACAAATAAATAAGCTGTTAGTGATTGGCTAATTACAGTAAGATCCATACCCCCCCGGTAAAACAAGAAAAAAAATGGACATTCCTTTTACAGACACACTAACCAGTTGGCCAGATGCATGACATGCCTCCACTTCCTCCAGCTCAAGCCATTTGGGTCTCATTTCTATGCCTTGCCCCTGACATTCCTTAACATATTTTATTTAAAAAAAAAAGCATGTCATCTTTTAAATTTCAGCAAACAGTTCCTACAGTTTATACCTGCCTGCATAGAGCACTCCAGCCTTCATGCGTTAGTTTAAAAAATATATATATATTTTTAAACTGTAGCAAACAGTTGCTACAGTTTACACCCTGCCTGCACTATACACTACAGCACTCAGGTTGTAGTTAAAAAAAAACAAATATATATATATATATATATATATATATATATATATTTTTTTTTTTACTTTTGAACTGTAGCAAACTGCTATAATGTAGCAAGCAGTTGCTACAGTTTAGACAGCACACTGAGTGCCACAGCACTCAGGTTTAACCAGTAATGCAATACCGGCTTTTAAAAGCTGATATTACAATAAAGAGTGATTGTTATCGGCTGATTATGCCCCCCCCCAACACTATGTTCCTGGGACCACTCTCACCCTGCCCTAGCTAAACTACTGCTAAAACCCACTACATTAGCAGCAGATAATGTTCCAACAGAATATCTTAATTTAAGATCAGATGGAATAAGCTCCCTAGTCCCTATACTAATCAACAAATACCTACAATAATCTTATGTTTCAAAAATATGGAAACCTCCTACATTATACCAATACATAAATTAGGCAGCTCCACAGAATTTTCAAATGATCAACCTATTGCAATACTCCCTACTTGTTCTAAAGTACTATTAATATGTATCCATTACCAAAACCTAAACCTTCTGCTTGAAGAACACTTACTTTCCCATTCACAACATGGCTTCTGGCCCCATCACTGCTCTGAAACTGCTCTACTACACTTTCTAGACAGAGTCAGCCAAAAGAGAAACATAGGTAATCCTGGCTCCACCCTATGTTTGGACCTCTCAAAGGTGTTTGATACCACATCCCACCCTTTTCTTCTCAACAGGCTCTCACAACTAGGACTAAGCAGCACTGCCATTGAATGGTGTCTTAATTCCATTAACAGGCATACGCAGTCTGTCAAATTGCAAGATTATTAATCTACTCACCAACTAGTGCAAGTAGGAGTGTTGCAGCTATCCATACTAGGACTCTTCCTATTTAATATATTCATATATGCCATGCACAAGCCAGCTAAACATGCAACAATCATCCAATATATAGATGACTCAGCTTGTGTCTCTATGCCACACAACTATTCCAATTCCAACCAGTCACAAAATACATATTTCCCTCTATAGAAACCTGGTTGGAACAATCCCAAGCACTTTTCAATCCTTCAAAAAGCTAAATTAATCACATTTACTTACAATACCCTCCCATTAGCTAGCACTGCACTAAATACAGTCTCCTGCAAAAAAACACCAAAATAGACAAAGTTACCATGCCAAGTTACTGACCATCATCATAGATGTCAAACTTAAATTTGCTCATCACATCAGTGCTGCTGACTGAATAACCCACTGAAAAACTAGGGCTACTTCACGAATCCAGACTATTTCTGACTGACCACAGGAGAAAGGAGACTACTATATCCCTCTTACTTCCTGGACTGCTTTAGACATGTACAGTTTTTCACTAATCTTCAGACTACTCTTATGAACAAGCTTGAATAATGTTATAATAAAAATAATGAAATTTGTACCTAAAATCTCAAAATGAACCCATCTTTGTATTCCCTTGCAAAACATGAACTACCACACGACATATCATATGCACAGCTCATAATGGCGGATAAAATACTACACTATATCTTAAATACATCAGCCATCAGCAGTCTAATAAAATGGTACAAACCCAAAATGAAGCTTTGATAAAAGAACCAACAGCCAAAAGAATTGGAAAAAATCCAGCAATACACATGGAAACTCCTTATTTTCAGTAAGCAAAGCTAAACTATGCAACACCATTCCCTTTATCATCAGACAAATAAACAATCTCCTTAATTTTAAGACCAAACTCAAACTACATCTAAATCATACTAGAATTTTCAACTGCTATGAATCTCCAGGTTAAAAATATCCAGATACTCACAATTTCCTCTTGTTACCTACTAAACCATTTCTTCCCAACTGAGGATATGTCTTACTGAAGTGAGTTTATTGCAGTCCTCCCCTTAAAAACATAGGCACTTCATTTCAAGATGATTAAAACACTTCTGTTATTTTATTAGCTTACATTTCAACAAGATTAAGGCACTTCCATTATGTTATTAGCTTAGATGTTGACATGATTAAGGCACTTCCGTTACTTTATTAACTTAGATTTCAACATGATTAAGACACTTTCATTACTTTATTTGCTTAGATTTCAACATGCTTAAGGCACTTCCATCGCTTTATTAGCTGACATTTAAACATGATTAGGCACTTCTGTTACTTTGTTAGCTGATATTTCAGCATGATTAAGGCACTTTGGTTACTTAATTAACTGATATTTCAACATGATTAAGGCACTTCTGTTACTTTGTTAGCTGATATTTCAGCATGATTAAGGCACTTTGGTTACTTAATTAACTGATATTTCAACATGATTAAGGCATTTCTGTTACTTTATTAGCTGATATTTCAGCATGATTACAGATGTATATCACATTACTTTAGCTACCAAGGTGATGTTAAGCATTACCATTGATAATTTCACACATCAATACTGCTCTGTAATATGCACCAAAGTCACTTCTTATAATTTACTACAGTTTATGTCTTTGTGTGGAATTTCCTTTTTAATGAATTTCAGTATTTTTATACATATTTCTTTAGACCTTGTTTGAACTTTGTTACGTTGTACATCTAATATTACTTGGGGTTTTCAGACAACCACTGAAAATGGGCATTGTATCTAGCCAGATTTTCTTGGTAATCAAAAGCATGCAAGCAAATAAATAAATACATAAATACTATATATGATTCACTTCTCTAGAAAAGTAGGCTTATGCAGATTGGGAGGGTGGGCTAATGGTTAAGGTGTTTGCCTTACAAACACAAGGTGTAGGGTTTGAGTCTCACACAGGATAATTGGCTAGGCTTAAAATGGCTCACAAGGGCAGTTAGCCTAGTATGAACCTATGAACAATACATTCTAAGAAAAAGGTCTCAGTCTATTGTAATAACTTATAGAAGTATAGAAACTAGCTATCTGGTATGTCTGTGAAATGTTGCTGTTTATGCAGGAAAGTATGTAGTCATGGACATAACAGACTAGGATACATTCTGTCCCTGGTGCACAGAAATTTACCAGCATCCTGCTCACTATTTTAAGAATACCAACATAATTTACTGTGATTTATAGACAATGATCACCATCGGTAATTTGTAATGGCCTTCCCATTTTTCTGGATGATGCACAGGAATTGACAGTACCCCGATGTTCAATAAGAAGGTCTGGAAAACCATGCTTTGTATCATGATAATACTAAGCAGCACAGTGACTTAAGCCAGTTAGTTAAAGTACAGTCTGCTTTACCAAGTGGTTATGTGCTGCCTTACAATGCCACATTATGAACCTGACTGCAATTCATAAAGAAATCATAACTATCAGTCATTAGGGTGGACAAGTGGTCATTCAGGAATATGGTACTGTCTGAGATCTCATCGGGGACAGGATAAGGAGGTGTGTGATACTATGTTTGTCTGCAACATTGGGAACAATATTGCTGTTAGGGATTTTCCTACCATGCAACAGACTTGATTTTTTTTTCATTTGTTTGTTTCTTTGCTTGTTTTGCTGTGTTAGCATGTTGCTAAACACAATGACTTGAGCAATATACTAAAACAGGAGGAGAATTGCTGTGCTTGTGATCCCAGCACCAGTGGAATGTATGTAGTTGTTACCCCAACCTACTCCTGTTGCGCTGGCTCTGAATTGTGTAAAATCCTTGAGGGGGATTTGCATATGCTCTCCATTAACATATACAAATATATGGTATTGCTCCACTGCATAGTGCTTTTTCTAAGCTGAAATAGGCTTGTTACACAGACTTACTACAAGCCAAACTTGCTTCATTTCACACCAAAATTCATGAGTATGTGTTAAATTAATAGAAAAATCAATGAAGCGCAACATTTTCAGTTACTGACTTCATTAAGTGTGAAAGGTGATGGTACAATATGTTTTCAGAGTTCTAGCTAGGAAATATGTTTTCTTTACTGCTAGATAATACCCCACCCCAAAGTTTGCTGTCCATCAACAAAACTTGCAAATATAGTTCTTGGAATGTAAATCAGACTAGGACAAGTAGGCAAGATAAACAGGCAAATTTAGTGAATAATAATAATAATAATAATATACATTTTTGTAGTTGAGTATGGCAAAAATGAAAGCCATAATGTGGCATGCCAGGATTAAAAAATATGTATGCTTACTTCCATCTATAGGGACCAAATGATAATGTTGCACAAAGCAAAATGGAAGTCTGTAGCTCAAACCATATGTTGTCATTGAGGACAACTGCAAACTTGATGCAGTAGATGTCAGCAAACCAATACTGAGGAAGTACGAATGTATCTAATTGATGAACATGTGATATAAAAAGTTATACTTCCATCTTCTAGTGAGTGCTATTCACTGAAAC
Organism: Protopterus annectens; assembly: GCF_019279795.1. Lineage (NCBI taxonomy): Eukaryota > Metazoa > Chordata > Ceratodontiformes > Protopteridae > Protopterus > Protopterus annectens. The sequence continues at coordinate 844,984,615 of NC_056727.1, read as the reverse complement.
TACTTTCACCAACAGTGCAGTTTGCTCTTTTCTCGACTGTTGTGCGACCATGAAGTTGAGTTGGTGTACATATACATCCGGGGGTGTGGGGCTATCTCCCCCATGCGGAGGCACAGAGGGCCTTTCATCTGAAAAAAAATATTGTAATCTTTTCTGAAGGTAGTTTCAGTGAAAGGTTTTTGATTTGTTTCCATTGCCTGAAATTACCTTCAGCAACTTGACATGAATCCATAAAATGTTTATGTGCACATATCTATCTATCTATCTATCTATATACATATACACATATAGACACACACACACACACACACACACACACACACACACACACACACACACACACACACACACACACACATACACACAAAATTGCATTTTATTATCATTTGTTATCATTTTTCAGTTTAAAAGTAACTGTCTAAATATGGAAAATGGCAATATTGTCCTGTAATTAGAAGTAGATGGATGACTTATGATAAGAGTGAGAAATGCAGCATGTTTCTAGACTGTCTCTTTGACAATTTGTCATTGAATCAGTAGTAAAAATTGGATATATTTTATTGGACATGACATTTTTTGTCACTGGAGATATGCCATAACTAAAAAATTCTTGTATCGAGGGAGAAATTTGATGCAATAGTATTTCAACTTTTGGCTGTTCGGCAATCTCAAGATGTAGAATGATCATCTTAGAAGCACTTTATACCTAACTGGACAAGGATAGGTTTTTGAACATTTTGTTGAGAACTCTATAGGAAACAATATCTGACTTTTTATATATGTATATATAAAATGCATGGTTTTAAATTCATTATTGCTGCAATACTCTGGTTTGTTGCTTTTCATTTTGATGACTGTAGCACATGTTAAGAATATACTTTTTTGAATTTGTCGTGCACTTCACCAGTTCACCAAATAAAGCAGTTTGTTTGTTACTGCAGATTTGTCATGACAGAAATTTCCTGGCTGAAGGGGGCTAATGTGCTGCTGTCTAACTGGACATTGATCTATAATGAAATTCACAATATTAAAACTGCAATCACAGGTGCAAAGTTGCACATTATTTCTCAGTACCTAGGGATGATCTCAGGACATTTTATCAGTAACTCTCACAGGGGAAGATAAATACTGTCTCTAAAGAAATGCACCATTCCTCAGCAATTGGCTGTTATGCTGCTTTTCCAAAAATCCAGCACCCTATATTCCCATCGTAGGGCAGAACAAGTACTCAAACATGCAAAGCAAAAGTGATTAGAATCATCTCAGGATAACTGCTTTATTAAAAATGTTACCTATTTATTTACATATTTATTTTAATTTCTTTACTGGGGTAGAGCACTGATAAAATCTGGCCATTTGTAGACTTAGCCAGTTTACATAGACAGTAAAAACAGTAAAGTAAGATTAAAGATATAACTAAATTGTTCAGTAACATAATATAGATGAAAAAATATACAAACATTTACAAGAAGGTTTTAAAAATAAGAAGAGGAATATAGGATGTACAGTGCATGTGTTTTAGGTGAGATAAATGTGGTATGGCCAAAAGAATGGACATACCCCTAGATTTAATAAAATCAATGTAGTCATAGTATACAGCCTACATAGAGGTTACCATGCCCATGTGCATAGTTCCTCCTCGGTAGTGTACCATGCATATTAATGATGGTGCAGTGCTGAGGGAGAGCTGTGGAGCACAGTTATTCAATCAGTGTAGGGAGTGTGTGACTAACTGTGTCCGCAGATAAGTAACACATCCCCTGCATTGTCCAAGTGCATTATAGCAATGTATTTAATTGATTTATTTTTTTTTCAAGTTTGGGTGGCTCACCACGAAGTGCAGCAATTGACATATACCAGACATCTAAAAATAGAAACCAGATGCATTTAATTTGTGATTCAAAGATCATGTTTAAGCACAGCTTAGTTGGTTTGTGCAGCATGGCACATTGCTTAGCAGTGCTTAAAGATAGCTCAGAGGTAGATGTAAACATATAGCAGCACTCCACATATCCACATTGCCAAGTGGTTAGCGTTATGGCCTTATGTACAGTAGGTGTAAAGAAATGAAGCATTTATTTTCCAAAGACAAATTATTATGATTATTTTTCAATCCTGATCTGCTGCACTCAGATAAGCTCTGCTAAGTCCTGTTCAGACCTGCTAAGCACTGCTTAAGCAATTTCTGTTTAGGCACTGCTTGGCAATGCATTGCGTTGCTTTGCTGTGCCCAGCTGTTTTGCGCACTGCTAAGCACTGCTAAGCATTTTCAGTTTAAGCACTGCTCAGCTCAGGTGCTCTGGTTTGTGCAGTGCCAAGCGACATGCCACACTTTTATAAAATTGCCCAATGGCATGAAAGGGCAGGAAAACAGGTTATATTAAGTGTAACAGGCAGGAATACAGCATAACTAGTTGGAATTTGAACTGTTCAGGAACTATGGTAGACATTGGAGAGGGTGGTCTCTTCCAGTCACAGAGGTGGCTATTCTGGAGTCCAGGATCATGGTTGGACTCCTGGTGAAACACCATGAAGACCGGCTGCTGCAGGGACAGTTCCAGGGCTCAGAGTGTAAGGCGAAGGTTCCTGACCCAGAGACTCCCCAGACTCTGGAATAGACTGCCCATACATGTCAAGCAGAGCATCTCTTTGGCCCTCTTCAAAAGGAATCTTGATGATTGGATGGGAGAAAGAAAATTCACCCCGGGGATCACGTCAGTTGCCCTGCTAGACAGGGGTCCAGGGAAGTAAATAATGTGGGAAGAAATAGGTCCATAGGTTAGTACTAAGCTAACTGCCCTTGCAAGCCATTGTAAGCCTAGCCAATTATCCCTTGTGAGACTCAAACCCTGCACCTTGTGTTTGTAAGGCAAACACCTTAACCAATAGGCCATCCTCCCAGGGAATTCTTATGGCTAGGCTTGTATGGGCCCTAGGGCTGATAGTCTAGTACCAGCCTATTAACCTATGAACACATAGTTCTCCATTTTGCACATCTGTCCGTTGGATACAACTAATTAGGTCCAATTAGCTTGACAACACATTTATGTTGTCCTCACCCATCTCTCTGGGGTTTAAGGGTCTAAGTTCATGTACAAAGTCTGTAAAAACTGCACAGCTGTTGCTGTACAAGAAATGGAAAGCTACTGTCTTTTCTTACACTCTTCATGCATATCTTTACATGCCTTTCAGTATGTTTGCCCCCTGCTTGCTCTCATTTCACCATTGCCCTATCACCCCCCTTTTTTTCTTTTTTTAATTTTTAGCATGGGTTTGTGTGGAGGCAAGTAGAGAGAAGTGCCATGCAAGCCTGCTTAAACTGCTTAAATGTACTTACATGGGATGGGACCTGCCCCCCCTGTTAGTGGTGGCAGAGGGCCGGTAGTCACCCAAAAACAACTACCGGCCAGGATGAGCAGGATTGTGCATAGGAGCTATGAACAATGCCTGTGCTGGATTGAGGGCAGACTTGACAACCTGGTATGGCCTGGTGTCCTGGAGCCCAGCCTTAAGCACAGCCACCTTAGGGGCAGTGAAGGACCAGTGTTGTCTGCCCATGAATGGGTAGCTCAGTCACGCTGCTGCCATCTGGGAGCACATGTCTCTGATTCCACAACACCCTCCCCATCCAAGGTGTTTGTCCTGCACATCTTTATATGCCTTTTAGTATGTTTACCCCCATTTCACCATTGTTCTATCACCCCCCTTTTTTTTCTTTTTTTAATTTTTAGCATGGGTTTGCATGGAGGTGAGTGGAGAGAAGTGCCATGCAAACCCATGCAAACCCACTTAAATATGCTTAAAAGTGCCTTAATGATCTTATGTGTTTCTCGCCATGTTAGGCACAGCTGCAAAATAATCACCCCTGCCATGTCTCAAACACAGCATCTCTTAACTGTAGCATAGTGCATTATGCCCACTACACTGCTCAGCTCTGATTTAAAGCAGGTGTTTCCAGCAACAAATACTGATTGCCACTGATAGACTGCAAGTACATATAATGGGGGAAATAGGAATGTACCTGGGACTGTGTTGCAAATACTACACCAGTACAGCCAAATGAATAATAATAGATGTATGTGAGGCCTGAGATAGCAGGCAGACCTGTCAACTGTACAGATTGTTGCAGAATGTCTAGAGTTTTGTCCCCTATTTTTGGCCCGGTTTTCAGAGAATCTTATTTTTCTATCATAGTGGAAAGTCATTAAAGAGTGTGGTTAGAAAATCATGACAGGCATTTAAAGTTCACACTTCATACCCTTCAAAAGACACATGCTAATGCAAAACCTGCTATTCTATTAATGTTCTAAGTTTGTAAAAGCAATATTTAAAGATCGTCCCTATTTTTGCACCATTGTCTCACTTTTATTTATGGCTTTGTCCAGATTACTTGCTCTAATAGGTTGAGAGGTACGAAAGCAGGTGATTGTTCCCTTTTATCAGCAACATCTTTAAGCATACCTGTTAAGACAGCAAATGCAAAGTACATGTGTATATTAGGGACCCTGCTGCACAACTGCCTTTGAAAGCCATGCACATAATGATAGATGCAGACAATGTGTGTCACAGACTGTATGTATGCACATATATCTTGCAAATTGACTTACTACAGCACTGATTCAGTAGCCCAGTCTGTTAAATGCCTTGTGTGTAGTATATTTTGATACCCACAGTCCTGGGTTTGAATCCAGTGTGTTGCATATCAATTACATTCTTGTGAACACAGCAAGCAATGAGTGAGTCATGCAATTTTAACTGACACAGGTTGCTGCTACTGCACTGACTGTTACCCGTGTTTGCAAGTCAAAGGCCTGTAGCTTGCAACACACTGCACATACTTGTATAGTCAAACTATATGCCACCTACTACTCTGTGATTGACACTGTTACATTACAGATGCACCCTAAGCACATGCCTCAATTGGACTGTAAAGGCTATTCTTAACCTGGCTCTGCAGTGACTACACAGCTGACACTGCTGCCTCAGTTACACATACAGCTTTCTGTCCTACAAACAGCTCACACTCCCCACTATGTGTCCTAGGCTGCAGCAGCTGCAGCCTGGAACATATGCAGCTGTATGTTAAGCTAGCTGCTACAGACCTACCATACCTCACAACCCCCTAGAACAAGGGATCCAGACAAAACCATACATAAAGGGTGGGGGGGGGTCAAAGGTCCAGCTACAGGAACATGCTTCACAGTTTGCTGCCACAAAGATAGTCAGTTGATAGAAGAGCGGCTACTGCATTAGCATGCATATCCTGATGGGTATGACATTTTTGCATTCATGTGTGTCTCTCTATCTCCTTACTGACCTCAACCCACGATGTTTACCACTGAACTGCCAGATAATCACAATGTCATGGGACAATGGCCAAACATATCATGCAAAACTGTAGACATACCTCATAAATCTCAACAGTGGGCAGTATTTGTACCTACCCTCTGTGATGCTGTAGTCTCCACACATCACTAATGTCCATCTCAAAGACTAAGAAAGATGCAAAGCCCTACATGAAGGTCTTAAATATTGCAATGTGGTGCCATGTCATTGGCTAATGAAAGTGCAACCCAGCTGTTTTGGATGCAGTTATCAAGTCTGAGCCACATATTTGTGCACAGACAATTACCTGTTAATGACCATTTCCTACAAAAGGCAATCAACTGCCTATGGGGAACAAGTCTGTATGTTGCTTTACTCAAGCACACTATGGTTTAGCAAGCTGTTTGCAGAGGACCTGGTCAAAAAAGGTTCACTTCACTCTACCAGGTATGTAATACATGTGCCCATATCATGGGATGCAGATAGGATTATGGAGGAATGGGAAAAAGGGGTACAACAGTAGGCATGTAGAACATCTATGGCATTGATATGTTGATGATACTCTGCTCTCCAACAGCTACAGGCATAGCTCTCAGCTGTTCCTGCTTTGAATCAAATCATAGCTCTACCCCTGTTACTCCCTCCTACAATGGTCAGCTCCTGTAGGAAAGCTAGTGGATTATGATTTAGACATATTGACACTAAGTAAGGGTGTACACAGCTGTACTATACAATGTACTGTAATTCACCTCCTCTCAGTCTGTCAGTGTCACACAGAAATAGTTCATACATTGTAAAGGTGTCCCTGACTGTCCCTGATGTATTCTGGCTAGGTCACTGTTTTGTTGACATTCACACTTCATTGCTTGAGAGCTATGGCTAACATACATGTCAACCCCTTAAAGCAGGAATTCAGGTCATAGTCATTATTAGTGGGGGGACACAGGACCAAACTCAGTGACAGTGTGTACATACTGGCCATAGAAAGTAAGACTATGAATAGACTAATGAAGATTACTGTAGCATAAGTGTTTTCAGAAAGGGTCTGGCGTGTGACAGCCAGATTCCCTATATTCTAAGAAAAAACAGCAATGACAGGCCAACCATTTGTAAGACATCCACATGTTTGTGTCAAAAGGAACACATCTAGGAGGCATACGTTCACATTCTGCAAACATCTGTGTAGTGGAGAGATATGTTGCCTACAGGGAAGATATACTACAGCATATTTGCATTTCTGTTTGCCATTGTGGCACACTGGTGTGGCTGGACTGTCCCCATATAGTTGTTGTAATAGTACACAGCTATTTGTCTGACAGTGGCTGTATGACATAGTAGTGAGAATTTGCCCATAGGGGACACACCACAGTAGACTGCAGTGATGGGTGTAGAGACATACAGCAGAGTCTGTCACAGCACACAAGGACATAACCATTATTGCTACTATCTTGTTGATAGCCACACATGTATTGTGTTAATAGGCTCTGGTGTATGACATGTGAGGGAGCAGTAGACAGTGCAGCCCATTTTGGTTGTGCAGGGTCTGTGCATAGTGGATGTCCACGTATCTGGTCCTTTGATATTTTCCTGTCTTGTTGTCTTTCAGGAACACTATCTCACAGGAGGCACACAGCATTTATAGCCTCAGAAAATAATGTTATCCTGGATGGCCTAAGACTGCATCACCACATTCTGCAATCCAGGAGTCTCCAAAATCGTGACCAATGTGCACACTGTGGACTAACCTCATCACAGCAGTGAACCAAATCGCCCAACAGGACAGGACCTATGAGCAGGTCTGACACCAGGCCACAGATATGCTCAATGCTGCACAGCAAAGGGCAGCTACTGTAGCAGGGATCATGTTGCCACTGGTGGAGGGCCTGCAACACTACAACCACTCTTGGTGACAGAGGAATTCCTTGCAAACCTGGGATCAGCCACCAGCTCCAATCCATCCATTACCCTACACATTCTGGAGGTGGGTGCCACAGCATCCACATCAGAGGAGCGTCCAGGTAAGCTTACTGTGTTCATCAGTGTAATACTGTATCAGTCATTGTGGCATGCTCTGCATACTAGTACATGGGTGTCAGGTCTAGCAACATTGAAGGGGTTGGTTTTAATGCACAGTTGTGCACATATACTCAGAATGTCAGCAATGTAGGCAGTAACACATTAGCTACTCAGGTCACTCCAAAGCAAGTACAAATATGACTCAGTCATTATCCATGCTGGTGTGAATGACCTGAGACGTACCTCCCTGGACTACATGAAAAGAGACATAGAGGAGCTCTCTGATTATGTAGCCCAGGCCGGTATGACCCTGACCCTGAGCAGCATCTTACCCTCACCAAGAATGATGCCACAGTACAAAGACAAAATGATCAGCTTTAACAATTGGCTCAGTTACTGGTGTCATTCTAAGGGGATCCAATGTCTGTCTGCTTGGGATGACATGCTTGACAAGCCACGCTGCTTCACAAGGGACAGCTTGCACCTGTCACCCCTGGGCTTCCAGATATTGGCCAAGGCTCTTGCCACCCCCATAGTGCCTTTTTTAGGCAAGGCTCAAAAGACAAACCCACCTCCCTAGAAAACACAAGTGGAAAAAAACTAAGGGTAATGCTGCTCAACACCAGAAGTCTAAACCTCAAGATGCACGCTCTTGAAGCTCTCCTCAGTATGGAGAACATCGATGTCTGTGCAGTGACTGAAACCTGGTTCAAGGCTCCTGATAGTACACCAGCACTACCAGGTTATACCTCATATCATGCTTTTCGGCCCCAAAACTTGGACCAAACCACAAAAGGAGGGGGAGTATTCATATTCATCAAAGATTCCCACACCTCCAGGTTACTGACAATGCACAAAGCATCAGAGACCATCCATGTGCAACTAACCATAGGCAAAACTGCCCTACAGTTTGTAGCATGTTACAGACCACCATCTCAAACTCAGGAACCCCACTCAGCCTTCCTGAAGACACTGGAGAGTATGAATGTATCTCCAAATACCATCATATTGGGACACTTCAACTACCCAAACATAGACTGGGAGCATTACTCAAGCCCCAACACCCTAGCCCAAAGGTTCCTATAATTCATAAACTCAAATGCGATGGAACAACTAGTCACTGCTCCCACAAGACGAGATAATATACTAGACCTGATCATCACAAACATGGGGACACAATGCTCCACACTGGAAGTATACCCCTCATTGGTGAGATCAGACCATAAATTAATCTCACTGGAAATCCACATCCCGCCCCCACCCCTAGCACAAATGACCACAGTAAAGAATTTCTCAAAAGCTGACTTCACACTTCTTAAGACTGAAGTGGTATCCTTCAAGGTCCCTGGGCCAGTGGAAACCACAGCCCACACCGCTGAATCCTTTATAAACGCTTTCTACGGACACCTTCAAGAATGCATGGATCATGCAATCCCAAATAAAACCAAGACCCATTCCCCCAAAGGCAGGCATCCTGTCTGGTGGACCCCAGCCATTAAAAGCTTTACAACAGGAGGAGGAAGCTACTACATGACAGAGCAAAATCCCCAAAAGGGAAGGCATCTCTGATCAGTACTAACAAAAAACTATGATCACTCATAAAATCATCCAAGGCCAACTTTGAGAGAAAAATCACAAAAGGCACTAAAGACAATCACAAGGCCTTCTTTAGTTATGTTAGAAACCTAGGTGGAAACTCCCAGATATGCTCAGAGTTAGTCCAAAATGACAAAAAATACACTGAACCCACAGACATTGCCAACATACTGGCAGACAGGTTCAGTGCAAATTTCTCCCCCCCTCCCCCCCAAAAGAGAAATATCTATCCCAGCAGAGTGTAGCCTCCCTGACATCTCAGATGCCCAGGTGAGAGCCGCCCTCTCCCAAGCTAAAAACACAGCATCAGTGGGACCAAACGGTGTCCCGGGTTGCATGCTACATGAACTCCAAGAGGAACTAAACCCGCACATTAAGGCTGCTGTTTAATCTTAACCTTACTACAGGATACATACCCAAAGAATGGCGTACAGCAACAGTGGTCCCACTCCACAAAGGAGGTGCTTCTACTGACCCTGAAAATTACCGCCACATAAGCTTGATGAGCCTGGTCTGCAAAGCTATGGAGAGGATCATTATGGAACTCATAAACAAAGATATTGGTGGCCTACAGACACTGGATCCTACCCAATTTGGCTTTGTCAAGGGCAGATCCTGCCTTTTAAACCTGGTCGACTTTTTTGAAACAGTCACTAAGGCCATTTATTTATTATTTATTTATTTATTTAAATTTGTTGACCGGGAGTGTCCGACTGGACGTGGGTCCATTTTCAGCGGAGGCCCGGGGAGAAAAGCTCCAGACTAAAATAAACAGACAGTAGTTACATTGGATTACATAGTGATTAACAATTTAACATAGACATTACTTACAACATATTTACAGATGAAGAACATAGTACATCAGTAGACAAATAGAATCTTTATCTGTGAAGTACATAACAGGCATTAACAAATGTAACAATGAGAAGTTCCTGCTGCATAATAAGTACTAGGCTTATGAGCATCTGAGCTTGCTATCATCAAGGTAGTTAGTGGAGGTGAAAGAAAGGTAGTAGTTGGATGGGGTGGATGATATTAGAGTGGAGTTGCAAGGGCATAGCCAGCATGTTTTAGGTGCGCTTTTAATAAAGTTTTGAAGTTGGTGCATGATGGTAATGGAGGTAATTGTGGGTGGGAGTGAGTTCCATAATTTGGCTATGGTGCAAGAGAATAGTGCTTCACCAGCAGAGTTATTGGCTTTAGTGATCTGCAAGGGATTTTTGTTGCTGGATCTTAGTGGTCTGGTGGTGCGATAGGGTTGGAGTAGATTCTGGAGGGATGGGACATTTAGTGGATGGTTTACTAGTTTGTGGGTGAGTGAGAGTTGATACCACTGAAGGAGGTGAGGAGTTCAAGCCAGCCCAGTTCAGCAAGTGAGAGACAGTGGTGACTACGGTAGGATGCCCCTGTGGTGAATTTTGCGATTTTGTTGTAGCAGGTCTCTAGCTTGTTTAGATCGCATTGCCTTAGGTTGGTATATACTGGAGAGGCATAAAGTAGGGTGGAGATAAGGTGGGAATTTGCTATTGAAATCTTTGCTGCTTTGGTGAGAAATTGTTTATTTCTGTATAATGCTCCTAGTTTTTTGTGGACTTTTTTTATGGTCATGGATATGTGAATGCCAAATTTTAGTTTATTGTCTATTTCCACTCCTAGCAATTTGGTGTGTTCAGTTGGGTATATAGTGGTGTTGTCTTTTGCTGTGATGTTAAAGTGAGAGTTGTTTTGAGTATGTTTGGTGGGTTGGAAGATGAATAGTTTAGTTTTGTTTGGGTTGAGTATTAATTGGGCATCGGATAACCATGTTTCAACAGAGGAAAAGGCTTCCTGTGTGACTTTTTGCAGTTTGGGTAGGGACTGGGCTGAGCAGATGATGGTAGAGTCATCTGCGTATTGGATGAGTGTGCCATGTTTGGTGGCAGAGGCTAGATTATTGGTGTAAACAGAGAAAAGTAGGGGTCCAAGGATGGATCCTTGGGGAACCCCTATGGAGACAGGTAGTTGGGGAGATATGTCATTCTGCCATACAACGGATTGTTGGCAGCCAGACAGGTAACTCTGAAACCAGTTGGTGACTGATTGTGAGAAGGATAGGTTATTGAGGACAGAGATAAGCTGTTTGTGTGGGACCATGTCAAATGCTTTAGATAGGTCTAGGAAAGTAGCAGAGGAGAGATAGCCATTGTTTTTATGCTGAAGGATAGTGTTTGTAAAGGAGAGTAAGGCAGTGGTGGTGCTATGGTTTGGTTGGAAACCATGCTGAGTACTGGAAAGGAGGTTGTTAGTAAGGAGGTAGTGTGAGACCTGAGAGTGTATGCATCTCTCTAGTATTTTGGAGAGTGGAGAGAGAATAGCTATGGGGCGGTAATTGGTTAGTTCTGCAGAGGGTCACCCTAGCGGCTGACCTACTTCCGGCGAAATACTTGCAAATAGCAGCTGATGCTATTGCTTACCCTGTATCTATCCTTATTAACCGCTCCATCTCTGAAGCCTCTATCCCCTCTATCTGGAAAACCTCCTATATCATCCCTCTCCATAAAGGAGGCCCCTCCACTGATACATCCAATTATCGACCCATTGCAATCCTGTCCCCTCTATCCAAAATTATGGAACGCTGCATTCACAAGCAACTTATCACCCACCTTACCCATAACAATCTCCTATCTAACTCCCAACACGGCTTTCGCCCACATCATAGCACCACCACTGCTCTTCTCTCCTTTGTTGACTCAATCAACTGCAACCGGAATAACAAATTAATTTCCTCCGCGCTCTTTCTTGACCTATCAAAAGCCTTTGATATGGTTAACCATAAACAACTTCTCCTCACACTTGAAACCTTCAACCTTAGCAAATCCACCATAAGTTGGTTCAACGATACCTCTCTGGTAGAAAACAAGCAGTACAGTGGCATAATAGGATTTCAGACCTTCTCCCCACTAATATCGGTGTCCCTCAAGGATCTATCCTTGGTCCCCTTCTTTCTCTCTCTTTATTAACGGTTTACACTCAGTCCTTCCCAATTCCACCTGCATCCAATATGCAGATGACTCCACGCTTATCTGTTCTGACGTCTCTCTCACCAACCTTCAAGCTACTACCCAAATCTGCTTCTCATTAGTCGAAAAATGGTTCTCTGACCTAAAACTCCTACTCAATCCAACCAAAACCAAATTACTTTTATTCTTCCCTTCTCCAGCAATTCCTCCCAGTCTACAATTTCCCAGTACCCAAACTCCTACCTTTGTGGTTTCTGCTAACAATGGCACCAAAATCTACCCAGTCTCCCACACCAAACTACTTGGGGTGACAATTGACCACAAACTTAGATTTGACATGCACGTGAATCTGTCCATTAAAACACTGAACAAGAAACTCGGGTCCATGTACAGGATAAAGAAATTCTAACCCCTCACACCAAGCTAACCATTGCCAGAACTCATCTCCTCTCCACCCTCCTATATGCCTCCCCTATATTCTCCTTTCTTCACAAAAAAGAACTTAATAAACTATCCACTGCCTATCACCACATAGCTAGATTTATCACAGGTATGCCCTACCGTACCACCATTGCCTCAACCTTAGAACACTAGGATGGTTAGAATTGCCTAATGTTCTGAAACTTAACCAGCTTACTGAGGCATTCAAAATCATTAAACACCCTGACAAAACTCCCTCTCTAAACAACATTCTCTCCTCCTATTCAAATCTATCATCCCTTAGGTCATCTAAAAGTAGTCAAGTATTGACCATCAAACCTAACAACTCAGGAGGATGTTTCTATGCCAATTCCATTGGCAAGATATGGAATGCCCTTCCAAGCAACCTTAGACAATTGACCACTCTGGACCAATTTAAAATTCACCTCCGTGCATTTCTAAAAACCCAATGGTTATGCCCATGCCCTAACCCTGATTAATATACCATGCCCATGTCCACACACGGCCTTGCATAGCCACTACGTAACCTAACTCAACTGGGTCACCTTATAACCTTTACAATCCATCTACCAACTCCTTTCTTCCCAGGATTCCATCTTTTTTATTTATCTACTTATTGTTCTTATCCAATATTAGAAGTGTACCCACTTATTGTACTAAATGTCTAATTTCTGTTGTATTGCTTGGAATTTTTGCTCTTGTATCAATATTCTTAGGAGCTTTTCCAATATCAGAAGAGTACTTAACGTATTATACTAAATGTCTAATTTCCATTATATTGTTTGTAATTTGTCTCTTGTACCTCTGTTCCTTGGAGCTTTTCTCCCCGGGCCTCCACTGAAAACGGATATGTATCCAGCTGGACTATCCCGGTCAACAAATGTAAAATAAATAAAATAAAATAAAATAAATAATAAATAAATAAATTGTGGAGGGGAATTATATGTGAGACTTTCCACAATGTGGGAACGTAACTTTCTGACAGAAATCGGTTAATCAAGATGGATACTGGGTAGGCCAGAGCATCAGCTGCGATTTGTAGGTATTCACTTGGGACGGTGTCTGCTGCTAATTTGGTGGGTTTAAGTTTAGTTAAGAGTTTTTTTATGTTGGAGGTAGGTACAGGAGAAAAAGAGAAGGCAGTGGGGAGATTACTAGTTGAAGGTGTGGGCTGGAGGGGAGGGGGGTTGTGTTGTTTAGCTAGTGATAGTATGGTTTGGGTGAAGTGTGTGTTGAATGAGGTAGCAATATTTTCTGAGGAGTGAGGGATGTTAGGAGGAGGGGTACTGACTTTACCTGGGTAGAAGATGGAGTTTATGGAGGATCAGAATTGTTTGGGGCTGTGTTGTGAGGAGTCTAGGGCAGACTGGTAGTATTGGAATTTGTCCCGTTTTATTAGCTTTTTGACTCTATTGCGTAGTTCTAGGAATTTCTGTCTAGCTGCGTGGGTTTTGGTTTTGCGCCAGTGCTCCCAGGCTTTATCCCTGTTTTTCATTTCTGACTTAGTGGTTTTCTGTAGCCATGGGGAGGGTTGTGCTTTGGTTCTGGAAAATCTTATGGGGGCATGGTAATTAAGGATGTTCAGGAAGGTAGTATTAAAAGATTCAACTGCGTCATCTAGACTGAGGTACTTTAGAGCATGCCAGTTACATTCTTTGAGGGATGAGATGAATGTGAGTGGGTTAAAGTTTATTTTTTTACGTATTTGACGATAGATGACAGGTTTAGCTTGGTACAGGTATTTTTTGAGTAGGAATGTTGGGGAGTGATCACTGAGGCTATCTGATAAGCAGCCTGTTATATATGACTGGGGGTTCTTACTGACTAGTATCCAATCCAGGGTAGAGTGCTTGCTGGAGTTTTTATTTATCCTTGTTGGTGACTGGACTAGTTGGGTGAAGCCATGAAGGTGTACATGATGGGTTGGATTGTTGCCAAAACAGGATTGCCAGTCAGTGTTGAAATCACCTAAGATGATAGTTTCTGGGGGAGATGGTGGGTAGACCAGCTGAGGAGGTTTTCTAGTGGAGGGATGTTTTGGCCAGGTGGGAAGTAGCATCCAATTATGTTGATGGTTTTGTTTTGGTTAATTTTGAGGTTGGTATATATTATTTCTTCATTGCCTATTTGTGGAGCTGATGATTTTAAGATCTGGATGTTTAGATGTTGTTTAAATATTATAGCTACACCACCTCCTTTTTTGTTTAGCCGGTCTATTCTTAGTATGCCGTAACCTGTAGGGAGTATTTGCTCACTTGGTAATGTGAGGTTTTAGCCAGGTTTCTGTCAGGACGACTATATCTGGGGAGAATAAGTCTATGGTGGCATGGAGTTCATTGACTTTGTTGGATATACTTCTAATATTTAGGCTTAGTAGAAGGAAGTCACTTGGCTTTCTATTGGCTGTAATATGGGAGAAGTTGTGATTTCTAGTCTGATTATGAGGATTGGGGTTGGAGATGGTAGGGCCAGGGTTGGGGTGGATGTCTCCACTTAGGGCTAGTGTTGATATGCATGAGGTTATTAGTTTTCTCAGTTTTTGAATGTGTTTGTTTATAAGAGAAATTTTATGATTGTTCTCTGTGGGTAATAGGTATGGTGGGAGGGTTACTATGTTAAGTTGTAGGGATGCTTTACGTTTGAGTAATATAGTTGGTAGAATATGTGGGGGTGCATAGGGATGGTTCTTGAGCTGGTGGGAGGGGAGCTGAGTATGGGTGAGACATGGGTGGTGGTGTGAGTAGTAGTACAGTGGTAGTGGTTGAGTGGGGGAATGATGGAGCTTTGGTAGGATGTAAGATATGCAAGGAGAGTGCATGCAGTGAGCAAAGGAAAGGTATGCTTGTACATGTCAGTTGAGGAGGTGTGATAGTAGAGGGAATATGGAGGAGGTAGTGTTGGGTTAGCGCTGTGGTTGGCTATTGGAAAGATGGGAGGGTTTGAGTGCAATAAAGGTGGGACCACTGGGGCGGAGGGAATAGGGGCAGGGCGGGGAGTGAAGCGGGTAGAGACCCTGTTAGGTTCTTGTATGAGGGGCTGAAACAATCACAAAGCAAGACAAGTATGTGTTAAGAACAATCACAATTGACCAAGGACTGCTCTGAAACTGTAAGTCTTGTCTTAATTTCTCAGGTGGAAAACCAGGATAACCTTGTATCAGTAGGCTACTGTGGTATAGTTTAAATAAACAAACACACAGTATTGATCAGTTATGGATACTATTTGCTAACAGAAGGGAATAAGAGAAAGTGGAAGATGTGTGTGTGTGTGGTGGTGGTGGTGGGGGAGGGGGGCTGCTTACAGCCAAAGCACAGTGCTCTCCAGGGGAAAATGAAGATTGGCTCAAACAGTTAGACACATACTCAAAGTTAACTGTAGCTGTTTGCAGACAGTTCAGACCTGGACTGCACTTTTCTTATAGGAATGTTAAAGGTGGTACCACAGTTGAATACTCAAGAGTGGTGTTAGGTCTAGAAAAGAAGAGTACAGAGATAAGTAAGCACTGTTGAGATGGTAAATATATATTATAAAGATTATAAAAAACACACTGAGCAAATAGCTACCACATGCAATGTCCTGAACCACTACTTAGTATATGCAGATACTGAGCCAATTGGAAGAACATTAGAAAACAAAAAACAGACAGTTATGCAGCCACAGATAAATCTGTCGTGGTTCTCTAATGTGGTTCTATCCATCAGTAACAGCACAAACTTATAGAAATAATTTAGACACTAGTATGAGCTGTCTACACACAACACTATTACATGAATAACATTAGTGAACAAGGTGCAGCTATGCAAATAGACCATACATACTATTATACTAGTAACAACTTGGTGCATGCCATAGTAACATCAAAAATAAAGCATAAAACATATTAGATGTCTAACACAATTCAACATAAACATATACAGTTGTAAAATGTCTAATACAATTCAACATAAATAGGCATTTACAGTTGTAAAACACTTACTGGAGAGACACTGAGCCTTCATGGGGCCTGTATCAGAGTGGAGTGTAGTTTTACAAATGGTGCCTGCCACAGGTAATATTTATAAACCCATTGATGATGGTAAGGCAGTTCACACAGTCTACCTTGATCTTGCAAAAGCCTTTGACACAATACCCCACTCTGGCATCATAGACAAGTTCACCAGCTTAAATGTAAACCCATATGTCATAAGATGGGTTGCAAACTGGCTCAAGGACAGAACCCACAAGGTCAGAATTGCTGGAGCCATGTCAGACTCTAAGCCAGTCACAAGCGGTGTCCCACAGGGCCCGGTCCTGGGACCCCTCTTGTTCGGCATTTATTTTTCTGAGGTGCAAGCAAACATAGGAGGATTGTGGCTGACAAAGTTCGCAGATGACTGCAAACTGGGCACCATAATTGATACTCCAGCGGACACAAGCGTCCTTCAGAAAGGCCTCATAGAAACGGATAACTGGTGCCAGAGCCATGGCCTTAAACTGAACGCCAAAAAATGTATAGTCATACCCTTTGGGAAAAATACAGTACCCACAAATTACCACATAGGTGGTAATCCATTAAAACGGAAGAAGTAATCAGGGACCTAGGGACCCAAGTTGACAGTAACCTCTCATTTGACACTCACATTGCCAAGGTGGTTAGGAAGACCTTCTATATTACCCACCTTATCATGAAAGGATTCACATCTAGATCAAGAGAGGTCATTGTGCCCCTATACTCTTCCCTTATCAGGCCCATAATTGAGTACAATGCCCCATTTGGGATGTACCTTACCCGACACCTGCAGCAGTTAGAAAGACCCCAAAAGTACCTCACCATGAGGATCAAGGGTCTCAAACATATGTCATATGCTGCCCGGCTAAAGAAACTCCAGCTCTATTCAGTCGCATACCGCCTACTCAGAGGCGATCTATGCCTGATGTACAAGGCCATGTACAATCCGGAATTAATAGACATGCTCCACCTCAGAAAATCCAAATCCACCAGAGCCATGAGAGCGAGAGATTTGAACCTCAACACAGAAATAAATAGGATGTGCTGGAGGGACAGATTCATAACCCAGATGCTCCCTACACTCTGAAACAGAATCCCAGTCCATGTTAGGCAGAGCCCCTCACTGACTCTCTTCAAGAGAAATCTTGACGAGTGGATGGGAGATCATAGGTTTACCCCGGGGGTCATCTCTGTGTCACTACTAGACAGAGGCACAGTAAGCTAAACCCTAAATGGGCATAGTATTCTCATTCCAAGGGGTGGCGAAAGCCACACACACTCTGGCTAGGCTTATAAATCCCCTAGGGCAGATAGCCTAGTATGAACCTATGAACCTACTGTACATGTGGATATATGCACATATTACTTTGTAACAATGCAACATGTGGTATTGCTGACAATACCTCTCCCTCACATTTTCATACGTACGTCAGGTGGGGCTGGAGTCCAAGGTTCTGTACCTGGTAAGTGTGATACTATTGTTTGACAGATTGCATATACCCTAAGAATGTTAAGGGCTACCATGTTGCCCTAGGCACAACTGTTATGCTTAGCCAGAGTAGAATAGTTGTATGTTCCATTTCAGAGCAGTTAACTGAAGTGCCTAGAATGGGTAATCACAGCTGTGTATTTGCAGGAACATTAACACATGTGCACTTATTGTTAAGAAAACTGTGCAGCCTGTTATGCAGGCTTTTATAGAGAATTGGGAAATAAGGTAAAAGGAATTGAAAGATAGCCAAAAAAAGAAGAAATAGATGCATTTTGGAGAAGTATCTATGAAGATCCTGTGGAACATAACAAAGACGCTAAATGGATAGAAGAAGTAAAAGAAAGACTAAGAGGGTTAAAGTACAGGATATGAAATGGGATGAAGTAACAGCCAGAGAGATTGAAACAAAGTTAAGAAAAGCCTCTAATTGGAAAACATCTTTGCAAGAGGATTTAGCCATGAGTAAGAACTATTTATATGCACATCCTGAATAGAGACAGCACTGGTTAAAACAGGTAAAACAATGCTCTTACTTAAGAGTGATCCTGCAAGCTACCCTAAAAATTATAGACCAATAACTTGTCTTGCAACGACATATAAACTATACATGGAAATTAACGCTGACAGAGTTTATAGTAATTTTGAATAAAACTCAATAATGGCAGTAGAACAAAAGGGTAATAAAAGAAAGTCATATGGAACAAAGTATCAGTTGTTGTTAAATAAAGTTATAGTGGACAACTGTAAAAAGGGGAAGAATCTAAGTATGGCATGGACTGACTACAAAAAATGATTTGATAGTATCCCACATTCATGGATAAAAGAGTACTTAAAATGTATAGGATGCACCCTACACTGATTGACTCCATTACAGTAACCATGAAACAATGGCAGACTACTTTGCAATTAATCCATGATAAAGGACAAATTATTATTCCAGGGATAAAAATTCAAAGGGGGATATTCCAGGGTGACTCTCTGCCACCATTGCTATTCCACCTTGCCATTAATCCATTAAGCTGTTTACTTAACAGCTTAAGCCATGGCTACAATCTGGCTCCTAGAAAACAACAAAGTCTAACAACTTCTCATCTTCTCTTTGTTGATAATTTAAAACTTTATAGCTCATCAGATGAGGAACTGAAAGCACAGCTGCAGGTTGTCAAAACTTTTTCAGATGATATTAGAATATCATTTGGTCTTGATAAATGTGCAAAAGCAACCTTTAAAAAATGAAAACTGCCGCACCAGGTAACAATAATTTTGGGACAAGAATGTGATATAAAAGAACCTGAGCAAGAGGGAGTGTATAAATACATGGGAATTGATGAAGGATCAGCAATAAAACATGAACAAATGTGAATAAAACTCAGTAAGGAATACTTTAGAAGACTTAAATTAATCCTGAGAACAGACTTGACATCAAGGAGCAAGATCCAAGCTATAAATCAGTTTGCTCTTCCTGTCCTAACTTACAGTTTTGGAGTGATTGACTGTCCCCAAAAAGTGTTATATAGATTGGATATTAAAACAAGAAGGATGCTTCATGCTCACCAAATGATTTATAAAATTCAGTGTGTACCAAGATTATATATTTCTCATTCCGAAGGAGGGATGGGCCTCCTTGAAGTTGATTACATGTATAAATCTGCAATCGTGGAACTCCGCATATATCTACTGACCTCACAAGATCCAAATGTAGTGAAAGTTTTGAAACATGAGGAGAATAAATCTAAGATGACATCTCTGCTTAATCTAGCAGAAGCATATCGATGTCAAGCAGGAATGGAAATCAAACCAGAAGTGGATAAAAAACAGGCAGCAACTGAATGTGCTAAAAAACAAAAGAAAGAATATAAGGTGAAGGACCAGATGAGAAGGTAAGAAATGTGGAAAAAACATGAATATAGTTTTATTTTATTTATTTTATTTTATTTTACATTTGTTGACTGGGATAGTCCGACTGGATGCATGTCCATTTTCAGCGGAGGCCCGGGGAGAAAAACTCCAAGGTAGTTGCAGGTATCGAAAACATCTGGAAGAACCTCATGTTGATCAAGAACAAATGTAGGAATGGTTAAGAAGAGGCAAATTCAAACCAAGAAATGAAAGGTAAATATTGGCAGCTCAAGATACTGGGCTACATACATGCTGGTTTGCAAAGTCCATTGAACATGTGGGAGAAATAGACAAATGTAGGTTTTGTAAAACCGAATTGGAAACAGTCAAACACCTTGTTGCTGGTTGTGACACACTAATGGCAGAATAACTGTATACTGAAAGGCATAACAATGTGGCGAGACTGTTGCACTGGGGATTGTGCAAACATTATGGTATTAAAGTGGCTGAAAAACACTGGAAACATGAGCCACAAAGCATCATAGAAAATGATGAAGTTTATATCACATGGTATCACCCATTACCAACAGTCCAAAAGATAGATACTAAAAAAAAAGATATAGTGGTCCAAGAAAAGAAGACAAAAGTAGCATTGATCATTAAAATCGCCACACCCAGTGACTACACTGTCTTCCATATAGAGAGGCGCAACATAAAATACCAGGATCTGCAAGCAGAAATGAGAGCCATGTGGATGAAAGATACCCAGTCAGTTCTAATAGTAGTAGGAGCAGCAGGTCTTATAAAAAAGAATTTACAATCATAATTAGATATGTTACCAATCCATTTAACCCCATACAAATTGCAGAAGGAGTCATCACTGGGCACATTGTGGGTGCTGTGAAGAGCACTACTGACTGACATCAAAGATTGAAATAATGCTAATTTCATGAACTTTAATCATACTTTGACTTAGGGATGGGGTTCATTCCTGTTATGGTATTAGAAACCCAAAAAACTTGGAGAAATTAAAAAGAGGCAATCACTCCAAGATGCCTGTTTACACACAATAGGGAGACGGTACATACCTGAGGCACTGATACTACAACTGGCATATTATGCTCAAGAAAGGTGTTCTGGGTTTTAGGTGTAGGTCTGTCAGATACACTGTCATATTGCTTAACATACAGATGCATTGTACTGGCAACATTAACCGGATGTAGCTGCAGTGCATGTTATAAAGGGCCTGTCTTGTCTGCGTATCATACCTCTCAACTGTACAGAATTTCTCAGTTTTTAGGTCCAAATAATGGGGTGCCGCAGTTCCTGAGTGGTACCCCTTAATTTCTGGGCTTTTTTGGCCTGACGTGATGCATGTGCAATGCCATCAGCTGTGTGTGTGTGTGTGTGTGTGTGTGTGTGTGTGTGTGTGTGTGTGTGTGTGTGTGTGTGTGTGTGTGTGTGTGTGTAATGCCCCAGTTAAATATATCTGGTGGCTAGAGTTACTTAGGCTCAAATCTTGTACCTTGGGTACAGGTAGAAAGAGCCTGAATTCCCTGCCCACCACCACTTGTGAAAGCTGTCCAGATTTTTGCCTCATATTTTTGTTCTGTTCCTCATAATATCTGTGATTTTCAAGATTTTTGTGGCAAATCAGTGAAGATTGAATTCACTAAATAATAACAGGCATTTGAATTTCAGGCTTCATATTCTTCAGAAAATACATGGTAAGACAAAACATTTTATTATAACAATTTTCTAAAGTTTACAAGAGCAGTATTTGAAATTTGTCCCTATTTTGGGGCCGTATTCCCCTATTATTGTCTTTGTCCAGGTTTTTTTGTGCTAAGACGTTGAGAGCTATAGTGAGAACTGAATTCACTAAATATGTTTGGGGTCTGTATTCCCCCATTATTGGCTTTGTCCAGGTTTTTTGTGCTAAGAGGTTGAGCGCTATGGTGAGAACTGAATTCACTAAATGACAGCCATTTAAGTTTCAGTCTTCCTGTCTTTCAGGAAATGCATGGTGGTAACACAACATTTTATTCTAGCAACTTTCCAAGATTATGCAAGCAATGTTTAAAATATGTCCCTGGTTTTTGGCTTTTGTCCCCCCAACAAATTTTGGCTTTTTCCAGATTTCTTGTGCTGCAAATTTGAGAGATACAGTTGAGTGTCGAGTGGATTTTATAAGGAGCTGAGCGCTTCAGGGGAGAAAGGTTTAGTGCTGCTTATGCCAAGGGTGCTTGCTTTGTTGGCAGCATAACAGGTAGAATACTTGCTTTTGATGCAGAAGGCTGAGGGTTCTACTCTCACAGTATGCAGATGCATTGCTGATACTGTACTGTGTTGTACTTTTAAATGGGGTGGATGCTACAGCCCTGAGAATTTCCTCTTTTGGGGAGATACCTAGTAACGATGAACCTGTTATCAGTTTGCCATCCATTCCTTGTTGCAGTATTACTAGCTTATCATTTTTTTAATGTAACATAGGCAATTTATTCCTCAAGGGCAAGATGCACTTCAGTTGTACAGTGGATATAAAAAGTTTACACACCCCTGTTAAAATGCCAGGTTTTTGTGATATAAAAAAATGAGACCACAATAAATCATTTCAAAACTTTTCCCACCTTTAATGTAACCTATAACCTGTACAATTCAATTGAAAAACAAACAAATCTGTTAGGGGAAAAATATAAAAAAATAAAAACCATACAATATGCTGGTTGCATAAGTGTGCACACCCTTAAACTAATACTTTGTTGTGTGTACACACCCTTAAAATAATACTTTGTTGAAGCATCTTTTGATTTAATTACAGCATTCAGTCTTCTTAGGTACACACCTGCCATCAATTAAAGAGACTCTGATTAACACCAAATAAGGTTCAGCTGTCCTAGTAGGATTTTCCTGACATTTACTCAGTTGTCTGCTACAGCAAAAGCTATAGTTCACAGAGATCTTACAAAGCATCAAAGGGATCTCATTGTTGAAAAGTATCAGTCAGGAGAATTCCACAACATTGGATATAACATGGAACACAGTGAAGACAGTCATTAAAATGTAGAGAAAATATGGGACAACAGTGTCATTGCAAAGAACTGGATGTCCCTCCAAAACTGATGAAAAAAGCAAGACAAAAACTGGTCAGGGAGGCTGCCAAGAGACATTCAGCAACACTGAATGAGGTGCAGGAATTTCTGGCAAGTACTGGTTGTGTACTACATGTGACAACAATCTCCCATATTCTCCATATGTCTGGACTATGGGGCAGGGTTGCAAGAAGGAAGGAAGCCTTTTCTTAGACAGAAGGACATCCATGCCTGGCTAAAAATTCCAAAAGGTATGTTTGACACAAAAACAACACTTCACATCACCAAAAGAACACCATTTCCACAGTGAAACATGATGGTGGCAGTATCATGTTTTGGGGTTGCTTTTCTTCAGCTGGAACTGGGGCTTTAGTCAAGGTGGAGGGAATTATGAACAGTTACAAATACCAGTCACTTTTGACCCAAAATCTTCAGGTGTCAGCTAGAAAGATGAAGAGGAATTTCACCTTTCAACACATCAATGACCCCAAGCATACATCCAAATCAACAAAAGAATGGCTTCACCAGAAGAAAATTCAAGTTTTGGAATAACCCAGCCAGAGCCCAAACTTAAGTCCAATAGAAAAACTGTGTGGGGAGCTGAAGAGGGCTGTGCATAAGAGATGTCCTCACACTCTGACAGATTGGAGCACTTTTGCAAGGAAGAATGGGCAAATATTGCCAAGTCAAGATGTGCCATACTGATAGACTCCTACTCAAGAAGACTGAACACTGTAATTAAATCAAAAGGTGCTTCAACAAAGTATTAATTTAAGGATGTACACACACAACAAAGTATTAGTTTAAGGGTATACACACTTATGTAACAAACGTATTGTACGTCTTCTATTTTTTATATTTTTTCCACTAACAGATTTGTTTGTTTTTCAATTTCAATTGTACAGGTTATAGGTCACATTAAAGTTGGGAAAAGTTTTGAAATTATTTATTGTGATCTCATTTTTTTATATCACAAAAACCTGGCATTTTAACAGGGGTGTGTAAACTTTTTATATCCACTGTACATGAAACAATGAAATATAAAGTTGTTGGCTAGCAGCAACCTTTTCATTAGTTATAGAGCTCTTTAATGTGGAATTATTTAGATAACTTTTACTTCTGCAGAGATTATGCATGTTTACTTATACTGGTGGATTGTAAAACTTTGAGTAGATTTTCATGATGGAAATGTTCTGCATTGGGCAATTTTGTCATTATTGGTTCATGCATTTTGTTTCATTGTATACTGGAAAAATGTTCAAAACAATACATTTAAAATGCTGTCTAATAACTGTAGTGTATTATACAAGGAATATAATTTAATACAATCAGGAAGGTGTATCAAAGAACACATATGTCTCATGTGCAAGGGGCCTATGATTTGAAAACAGCCCAAAGGTAATCTTTATCTGCCACTGGCCAGATGCATTTTCATTGACTGTGGGTTTCAATGCTGTTTCAATGAATGTGAGTTTCAAGGGCAGAGCCGTTTTAATGCTAATGAAGCTATTTTTGCTGTTTCCTTGCTATTTCATTGTGGTTTGGTGATTAGAGTGTGTGTCAAGTTTTAATGCTAAGTCTCTGTTTTAATGCTATATCTTCACAAAACTTACCTCAACTACTCTTCCAAACTCTTCCAAACTAACCCCCGTCACCACCTCCTTGCTCTCCTCTATACTATATGGCACTCGTCTCTTTATTAACATTCAGGCCAGTCTAAAATCCAAACTTCAAAAATGCTATAACAAAATTGCATGATTTGTCACAAATGGACAACACCTATCTCACCACTGCACCTCTCTTTGGCTACTGAACTGGCTAGAACTACCTCATCACCTCACTTATATTTGACTAACTACTGCCCATAAAATAATACACT
This sequence comes from Protopterus annectens, assembly GCF_019279795.1. NCBI lineage: Eukaryota > Metazoa > Chordata > Ceratodontiformes > Protopteridae > Protopterus > Protopterus annectens. The sequence goes on along the minus strand of NC_056727.1, from coordinate 844,959,948 downwards.
TCCCGCCAGCTGCCCAGCCCTTTCCAATCTATTTAATCTATACCACCCCAGTAGACCTCTCCACTCTGAAAATCAAATGCTTCTAGAGGTAGAGAAACCCAACCTTACCGCTGGACACTGGCTCAACTCTTTTTACACTGCTAAGGTATGGAACTCTCTCCCACCCTCACTTAGATCTACTAGCAATACCAATAACTTTAAAAAAACTTTGAGACACTACCTCTCCTGCCACTGGTTATGTCCCTGTGCTAACTCCTCTCAATCCATTACAAGGTTCTTCATCTCTCCCTGTTCTACACCCACCTCTGCTTTCTTCTTCCTTTTCCTAGACCTATACCATCTCCTGTATCTCTTTAATAGGTACCCCACCTCTACATCCTCCCTCTCATGAATACTTTGTTAATTGACATTTTAGCACAGCTACTGTGCATTTTCCTGTATCAACAATCACACTGTACTGCCAGAAGCTAGATTTACTCACATATACATTCCTTTTTCTGTGTTTACCCAAAATTCCTAGACAGTTTAATCTGTTATTATTGTTATATGAGGTTTTAGTCTAACAAACTGTATATGTCACATTATTACCTGAGTTTTATCAGTTCAATCTGACATAACTCTTATTTTATATTTAGTATTTTCATCTCATTGCATATATTGTACTGTTAGTTGTGATTTATAAAACTGCATGCATGTATCTCTGTGGAACTTTTGTACTGCTGCTTGTGTTTTATTAAACTGTATGTATGTATCACTGTGGAGCTTTTCTCCCTGGGCCTCCACTGAAAATAGGCACTTTACGGCTCAGTGGACTTTCCCAGTAAACAAATGCAATAAATAATCTATTTCATTGTGAGACTGCATTACTTTGTTTAGCAGATGTCTATTAGTGTTTGTGCTGTAAAATTAAAAATAAAACTTTTAAATGAAATCCAATTAATTGTAGAAGTAAAGCAGCATGCACATTACAGTATTTATGGTAAATGGGGCAAAATAGTCAAGTAATGGGAAATTGGAATGGCTGCACAGGGGAGGGCTGTATGTGGGGAGGCCCCATTCAACCATGATTTTGTGAGGGGGGAAGGGCGGCAATCTCAAAGACAGCCCCAGGTGGCACAAACGGTAGCTACACCAGGGATCAGTAGGCCATGGAGAATGACTTTTGTTGGTCCTAGCAAACTATAATATTCTTTTCCTAAGATTAGAATATGTCCTACCATTAATTGCTCTACTTTTACCATAAAACCCATATACTGCATCACCAAAAACAAACTCCTAAGGTTCATCATCTTCTCCCTTCCCAGTGAACATCATTGCTACACATTTAAAAAAATTGTTACCATTTACTACAGGATCTGGGTCTGGGGGCATATTTTGGTTGTCTATTCTTCAATTTGTGTTTGAAAGTTGGGACCCCACAATCCCATTGGAGTGGGTGGGGTTACATAATTATATATGCAAATGCAATGTTAATCAGCGAATAGATTTGTACCTACTTTTCATGGGCTTTTGTCCAGATTTTTGATGTTTCTAGGCTGAGAGGTATGCTGTTTACGTTGTGTGTTTGTGTGTTGTGCATGGGATCAGAAATAAGATGTGTGATGTGTAATGCAGTTGTGGCTCCTCATCTGTATGTGTCTGTGTGGATTACCATACATAACAGTGCAGGTGGTAATACACTGATTTCGTCTTCCTCCTCACAGGTGAATGTGGGGGTTGGTGTCTGTCCCCCTCACAACCTGATGTCAGTGTCTCATCGAACACTGATGATGATGGTGGCCATAGTGAGACACAGGTGGAGTTGTTGGGGACTGAATCTGTCCCAGGGTTTGACATCCCACTTTCTCCCACATTGTCCCGGCACACAGTCAGTATGCCCACACATACCCAGTCCCCTGAGGCCACAGATATCGGACAGTCAGATGGTGGCGACATTGAACAGAACAGTGTGGCAACTATGGCATCAGTGAGTATAGACACTAGCTATAGCCAGAGGCTAGCAAGGTCCCACAAAGGCAGATTGACAGGGTTGATCAAAGGAGGACTACTGCCCATCCACCACCTGTCACAAGTGTCACACCACTGGTCACTTGCTGCATGTTTTGGTCTGTCATGTAGGCACAGGCATGCTCTAAATACAACACCAGATGGATGCTCAGGATTATGGATGCAGCACAGTCTGATATCTGTGACTGCCTCCACCACATTGAATCTACCTAGGCATAACTGCTACCTGCCACCACCTACACTGGATTATTTCACTGATGTAGTGCACAGACAGTGAGCTGAGACAGTGTCGGTCTTTCACCGGACATTGTATATGCTGGGACATCTGGTTAGATCAGGGCATTAGACACATGGACATAGGTCATCAACACCATCTGCTGAGACTCCATGCAGCTGTGCACACTCACGCTCCTGTAATGGCAGTACCTACAGGACTACAGAAGGAAGTGTGCTGTATACACCACAATGTGACAGGCCATGGACATATGCTTCTGGGTGGTCCCATGGGGAACACAGAGCCAGCAGACTGCAGTCATCACCAGTTACTACCACTGCATCTGATCCTGGGCATGGTGATGCCAGTACCACTCCTGGCAGAGCCAGTTCAAGTGTTCATGGCCAGAGACAGTGAAGTGTCCACTCTTGCATGTATGGTCCACAGATGTCCAACATACAAGTGTAGGAGTAGCACTGAGCTTGACTGTGTACGTGCACACCCTCAAACATCACTGTCATATGCAGGTCTTAAATAGATACACGTCCCCTATCCATGGCTCATCCAGCCAACACCCCATCCTGACTCACACATATGCTGTCAACTGTTTGGCACAGCCTAGGCCTCTGGCACCCCCACACCACACCCCATTCATGTAATGATATCTGTACCACATCCCGGCCATCCATGCCATTGATGCAGGGACATGCAAATATGTGTCTGATACACAGGGTGACTATATTACTTTACATGTAGTTGTGTAGTGCAGTATTGTTATCCCACGGCAGGTGTTGTGGGTCATAACAGGTGCTGTATGCTGGCATGTGTCATTACTACACATCAAGTTTTGTGTATTTTTGTTGCATGATGTTAGGCTAGCAGTAGTGTTGCAGAATGATGGGTATCTCACAGACCTGTGTATGTTTCTGTTACAGGGGTCTGAGTGGCTAAGCTATGGAGACTTGGTGGCAATACAGCAGCATGGAATGGCATGGCAGCACAGCAGAAAAATGACATTGGCAATGTACAGCTGTATATGTGCTTGGTTACCTAGGTGCATTTATGTTGAACAGTGTGTCAGAGACAATGGGAGCAGTCAGCGTAATCATGCACGCATATCCTGTGAGAAGGTCTGGTACCATACATACAAATGTAGGTGGTGATTGATAGCAGTTATGCCTAGGTAGATACGGGCTATTTAGGGCCATCAGCTAGTCACGGGGAAGTAAAATGCATGTCCATTACACATAGATATCCTATATGCATACTGCTGCAAGGGAATATGTTTTTACCAACACACACTTGGCTTATGTGATATTAGAACCCCTACTTATCGAATAGTATATACTATAGTGCAAAGTCATTATCACATGCACCACAGAGCTTATCTATTATTAGATTGTCAGCCAGTGCTGTTAAGGTGGATGACATCAGCAGGCATTGTAAAGGAAGATGGAGAGGCTGGGAAGTAGTCACAGGGCCTTTAAACATTGTAGAGGGATAGGCCATACAGGCATGTCCTCACTGCTGCAAGGGGATATATTTACACACACATACACAGAGAAAGAGTTGCCTGTTGTGAGATTAGAATCCCTACCTACCTAGTAGTATACACTATAGCACAAAGGTCTTATTATTAAATTGTCAGCTAGTGCTGTTAAGGTGTATGACATCAGCAGGTCATGCAATGGAAGACAATGGAGAAGCTGGCAAGTAGTCACAGGGCCTTAAAATGCATAATCAATGCATAGAGATAGGCCATACCAGAATAACCTCACTGCTGCAAGAGGATATATTTACACACACATACACAGAGAAAGAGTTACCTCTTATGAGATTAGAACCTCTAACTATCTAGTAGCACATACTATAGCACAAAGTTCTTATTGCATGCACTGAGGAGCGTATCTATTATTAGCCTATCAGCCAGTGCTGTTAAGGTGGATGACATCAGCAGGCTTTGTAAAGGAGGACAATGGAGATGCTGGCAAGTAGTCACAGGGATTTAAAATGTATAACCATTGCACAGAGATAGGCCATACAGGCATGTCCTCACCGCTGCAAGGGGATATATTTACACACACATACACAGAGAAAGAGTTGTCTGTTGTGATATTAGAACCCCTACCTATCGAACAGTATACACTATAGGACAAAGGTCTTATTATTAGATTATCAGCCAGTGCTATTAAGGTGCATGACATCAGCAGGCCTTGTAAAGGAGGACAATGGAGAGGCTGGCAAGTAGTCATAGGGATTTAAAAAATATATAACCATTGTACAGAGATAGGCCAAACAGGTATATATATATATATATATATATATATATATATATATATATATAGATAGATAGAGAGAGAGAGATATTTACACAGTTGTCTGTTGTGAGATTAGAACCTTGACCTATCTAGTAGCATACACTATAGCACAAAGCTCTTGTTGCATGTGCCACAGTGTCTACCTATTATTAGAGTTAACAACAGGAGAAGTGGATAGTAGATATATAGTAAGGAATGGGTAGGGCACATGGGGAAGCAGTACTTATGAGTTTATATGTTGAAGAAGTTAGGCAATTAAGCTACCAAGTCTTTCTGGGATGAATTTAAAAATGGAAATATGGGAATTAAGTGACATGACCTGTGTTCTGACATGTGTGCTTATATTGTTTAGCTATTGTTTAAAATGTGGTTTGAACTGTTTGTCATCTCTTTATTTCAATAAGATGAGGTGACAATGCGTGCCACAGTTTAGGGATGAGAACTGAAACGTTTAGTGTACTGAATGAAGTTTATTGGATGGAATTATAACAGTAGGACCATTAGTGGATTAGCTTTTAGGTTGCAGTGTGTGTTGGTTATAATTAGTCTCATAGTTAGGGGCATGGTGTGCCTTGCAGCAGGAGTTTGAGGACATGATAGCCAAGGAGGTTAGCTCTGCATTGAATGAGTATCCAATTTGACCGTTCCAAGGTGTTTCAGTGATGTTCATGCCAAATAGAGTTGGTGATGAAATGCCAGAATTTATTATAAATAGATTTTAGGGTGGTAGTGTGTTTGTAAGGCAATGCCAAATTGGCATAGGCCATATTCTACTTATGCCAGCTAGATACCTTTGCTGAGGCTACTTTAGCAGGTTAAGAGAGGAAATGAGATTTGTTGTGGCCTGAAATAGGAGGTAGTTAACTATGAAAATGACTTTCTGAATATCGTCTTGGAAGTTGAGTGACTGTTCAAGCCAGATGTCAATGTATCCAAATGCAAGAAACAAGCCAGGAGTCCAACCATTAAAAAACACAAGGTATATTTTAATACAAATAAAAAGCAGTAGAAGAACAAAGCTTTCAGACCACCAAGATTTTTTTTCAGTGCTTAATAAAATTATTATGTTAAAATGTGTTTTGTATCATGTACCAGCCTTTCATAATAGAACTTCATCATTATGACTTTTCTAATGAAAAATGTCAATTATTTTGCTTTATGGTAGATGCAGTTTTAACAGCAATACTTTTATGTTTAATGATGACTTCTTCCATCAAAAATTATGTGTGGCTATGGGCACACCTGTTGCTAACAACTATGCTAATTTAGTTTTTGCTAGATGGGAAGATATGCATATAATTAGTAGCAGTTCTTTATATTTGAATGACCATCTAGCATTTTATAAGTGATTTGTGGATGACATTTTCTTTGTATGGATTGCTGATCATTATACCCTTAACTTGTTTGTCATCAATTTACAAAAAATATGGATTTTTTTTGTTTTTTTAATTTTAATTCTTCTTTTGAGAAAATGAATTCTCTTGATATTACCATGAATTTTAGAGATGGACATTTGACACACAGATCCACAGGAAAAATGCTCAATCTACTTGATATGTCCAATTTAACAGCTTGCATCTTAAATATATACATAATATTGTTGTTTGGAGCCATTTCTGGAGGACTGATAGATTAAACACTACAAGAGAACATTTTCTTGCAAGAAGTGGAAAGCATGAGTGCAGACTTTCAGATTAGAGGTTATAACATTGAATTCATTGAAATAATAAGGATTTTGTATTTTCCAAGTGTGAGAGCTTGGGGGCACCCTATTTCTCTAGTGTTAGGAATAACACTAGATGTAGTACAGGAAATAGAAATTATACTATGGGATACCTCACAAAGTGTAATAGGCATACTGATTTGATTAAACAAACAATTCAGAAGAATTTGGTCACACTACAGTCTGATTTATATATAGTTTATAAACTAGTTGGGGATTAACCCCATTTTATATATATATATGTATATATATATATATATATATATATATATATATATATATATATATATATATAAAAGACAAAAACATAAAGAAATGTCTCTGCTATAAAGATCAAACTTTCTGCTCAATTAAATGTTCTATGACTAGTAGAAAACTAACAGTTCCTTGTTATAGCTGTATCTATTGTCCTTATACAGTAATAGCATTGATAATGGATTTATACACCCTTTTACTAAAAATGGTTTTAAATGTAGCATTTTTGCTACTTGTTCTATGGAAAATCTTATTTGCTTTGCTGACTGTGTGAAATGTAAATGTTTTATATTTAAAACTAACCAGAAATTCAAGAAGATAACTGGTTCTCACTTTTCAGAGATATGCAGACATACTGATACTTATGCACTCAGCAATCATATTATGCATTTCAGTAATGACCACACTTTTAAGTTTAAAATGTTACACAGAATATATAAATGAAAGTAAGGAGGAGATATAGATAATCAGACAGATTTGGCAGAGTATAAGTGGATTAATTATTTTAGGGCCTATACACCACCTGGTTTGAAGAGTAAAAATAGTATTAAACCAGTTCTTAAGAATAAACAGAGTCATATATAAGTTTTTTACCACGGGCATTTGTATTTTTGTATTTTTAGTATTTTTAGATATCTTTCTATGACACAATATTTATAGAGTATACTTTCATTTGTATTTATGTAGACCACTTTTAAATTTATAAATCACGTGATGCTGAAGTTCTATTAAGATTGGCTGGCAGTTGATATAAAACACATGTTTTAACATAATAATTTTATTATGCACTGAAAAAGAATTTTGATGGATTGAAAGCTTTGTTTTTCTACTGCTTTTTATTTGTATTAAAATATACCAAGATTTTTTTTTAACGGTCAGTCTCATGGCTTGTTTCTTGTTTTGGACTAATTCTGTTTTGTTTTGGAGTCCATTCAGCTGCCTACTAAGGTTATTTTGTTGCAATTTGTCCACATGATGTGGTGGATTCAATAAGGTTGTTGTCTAGGTTTTTGATATGGAGAAGGTTAGTGGCTTCAGTGAGTCTTTTCTTTGTATCACACATCATGGACTTGGTTTTGTCGGGGCAGAGGAGTATTTTTAGAGCAAAGCTGATTGCTTAGTTGCAAAAAGTCAGCTTGAAGCAGATTGCGGATGATGTCATGAGAAAGGCTGGCTGTATAGATTACCATGTCATCTGCATAAAGGAGGAGTTTATTTACGAAAATAAAGAATGTTTTTGCAATAATTAATCCCTATGAAAACTTGAAAGAGTAAAAGTTGTATCTGATAAAGCAGGCCAAATTTTAACTGTGAAGGTTTGGTTGGTCAAGAAATCTTTGAACTACTGGGTAAATTTAGAGCTTACACCAATATCTTGTGAATGGGATATTAGGATGGAGTGATCAACCAAGTCAAAGGCCTGGGTAAGATCAATGAATACTACCCAAATGAGTTTACCTTTATCCAGATTAATGAGGGTATCGTCCATGAGTGTCTAGATACCATTCATGTGAATTCTACCTGCCTAAAATCCATGCTGCTTCCAAGAAAGTACTAAGTGTTGAGTTGCTTGTAAATGTTTTTTTTTTTTTAAGATTTTACCAATGGTAGTAACTAGTAAGATACAACAGACTTGGGAGCCTCAGGAGGGTTTGTAATATTTTGTTCCAGATCTGACAAAGGCATATTTCCAGATGGAGGGCATGGCTCTAGTTATGAAGCTAAAGTTGTGGTGGTGTTTTAATGAGGTGGCTATTATATCTTCACAGTGGTACAGAAACCAAGGGCAGAGGCTATCTGGACAAGACAGAAAGTCTAAAGGAATGTCTTCTAGTACAGATGTAATGTGATTTCTTGTGATTAAGAAGAAGTAGAAGATTGGGAGTTATTCTGTAGGGGGTTAGAAGACTTAGGTGAATTAAAATTAAATAAAACAAACTTTTGAATAAAAATATAATGCGTCCTTAATTATGTCAATTCACACATATGTTTAGAATGTATGTTTATTAAGATATTGCTATTGAAGTAAAGTCATATATAATTAATTGAACAAAGCATCCTTTATTTGACAATGCAAACATGCCCTGACCAAAAAAATCCCAGTGCTGGGACAATCTAGTGTGGTCAAATTCAACATTTAGCTAAAATGAAATATGTAAGAATACAATTGCAGTTACAGGTACATTTTGCACTTGAGTGCTCAGAAGCACTCCACTGAACATCCATTTCATCAAGAACTCTTAAACTAAAGGTTGAGATACTGAATCTTAAAAGTAAGCCTGTATAAGTCATTTAACAGTGACAAAGTATCATGTCACATTTCTCTCATTTTATATTTATAATGAATTCATGATGTATGTTCATGGTAGTAAATATGGGTCTATATTATAATCATGAAAGTTTAATAGTTCGAAAACATCGAACTGTAAGCATTGAACTATTAACCAATCGAACACCTATAAAAATATTTTTAGGACATAAAAAAAAAAAAACAACGAGTGTGGGCAGGGGGGCAAGCCCCCCTGCACTCCCCACACCCCCGCTACTTAAATATACCAACTCTGAGATCGCACTACAGTGTAGGAAAGGGAAATCTTCCCTTTCTGCACCATACTCCATTAAAGTGCGATCTCGGAGTTGGTATATTTAAGTACTGGGGGTGGGGAGGTGCAGGGGGGCTTTCCCCACTGCCTAAACACCCTTTACTTGTTTTTTTTTTTTTTACGGGTCTACTAGAATTTTGATGGTTTCATGTTTTGAGCACTAAAGTTCGATATTTAGTGATTCAAAGCATTCAACCTTCGAGATTTTAATATAGACCCGGTAAATATACCATATGTACATACCTTTTATTAGTTGCTGTTATATTTACGTTGGTAAAACCATTCGCAGGCTGCGTGATAAAATTTTGGAACACCTTAGATGCATGAAGAACAGGAATGAACACAATGCACTTTATATACACAGCAAAAATTGTGTGAATTTTAAGACGGTTTTATTCTTTGTTGTAGATAGAGTGCATAGTAGTGAAACAGGGGGGGATGTTAATATTGAAGTAGAAGTTAAGGAACTAAAATGGCAGCTCAGGCTAAATGCTTTGAGCTTGTCTGGGTTAAATGACAACACATCCCTAATGCCTGTTTTATAACTTAGGGCTAACATGATCTAAAAGTTAGGGTGCGTTGTGTAATATACGTATATTTAAAATGTTTTTAATTTAATATAAGAATTTTAAAAGTATGTAGTCCTGCCTTATAATTTAATGTCACCATAGTGTTTTAAATATGCACAATTTAAACAAGATTTAGACATTTTTTCAACTACTATTTTACTAATTATATGGTCCTTTAAGTAGGAATGATAAGTGTATGATGTCATGATTTCTGTATGTTTCATTAGTTTTTGGATACTGGAGTTTGTTATTTAAAGTTGTAATTGTTAATTGACCAAATGACTCTGAAGAAGCCAGAGGTTGTACCTGGCGAAAGCACTTAGTTATTTGGTTTTTGCAATAAAGTGAAGCGACTGACCTTGATGGCCCGGTTTGATTTTTTTAATTTTTATTCTAAGTTGTCAGTTGGTCCCTGTGGACTACTTTTGTTTTCTTATTATTGTGTCTAGTTTAGCAAAGAAAACAACTAAAACAATATTTGTGTCACTAGAAACAGTACTATGGTCAGGACCCCTAAGTTGGGAGCATAAAATTTGGAGAAATAAAATACAACTGAGAGTTGCAATAAAGCTCCTAAGGATAGAATGAAAGTCTCAGCTGTAAATTACTGCTTAGTATCCAATTGTTATTCTACAAAATATTTCTTTAAGAATTATTTAACAAGAGTTGATGTATGGCATTTTAACCTAGTCACCCATGTAAGATTCAGACATTTCATTACCACAGTCTTGCAAGTTTCATTATACACAGTTTTCAGTAGGACTGATATATTTCTTCTCTTCATATTAGGATAATACATCATTTGTCTGAAATATAAGTTTATTGACCTTAAGTCAAAGTCAAACTAAACCTTATTGTCATTTAGCCTACACAGGTGCAGTCTAAACAAAATTGCGTGTTATCAGGCTTGAATTGAGAAGACATATACATACATACAATAACACATACAGTCATCATTTCACATCAGACAAGTTATTCTACCTACATATTATCAAAGTTTACCTTAAGTATACTTTTCAGCAGCTGAAGGATTTATTATTGCACACGTCCTTGTTGCACTGTGTGATTCTCACATGAATAAGAGGATCTAGTTAGTAAAATATTGCACATTCATTGCCATCTATGTATTGTTTATGTTTAGAATCTGTATTCTCTCTCATTTATTTGCACCAAAAGAGTTGGCCGCCCTATATCTTGTCAGTGTTTGGCTTCCCTGAAATTATTGCCAGAGCTCAAGATTCTCACTGCCTGAGAGAAGAAGCTGTTTCTGAACCTGGATGTTTTACAGCGATGCTGCGATATCTTCTGCTGGTCAAGCATATAACTCTGTTGTAACATCGTGCTGGGTATAACTCCTGTAATGCTGGACGTTTGGAGCCTGTTACCATCTCTGCCACTTTCACTATCCTTTGTAAGGCTTTTTGGTCTGCAACTGAGCAGTTCCAGTACCACACTGAAAAGTTACAAATTAGGATATGGTACCCCTGTAGAAGCTGGAGAGGATAGTGGGTGGTAGACTTGCTTCCCTCAGTCTCCAAAGGAAATGCCGACATTGATGAGCCTTCTTTACTATATGCCTGGTGTTTATTGACCAAGATAGATCTTCCGCAATGTGAACCCTCAGGAATTTTGTGCTGTTTACTCTTTCCACCATCTCACCAATAAATCATGAGAGGAGAATGAGCTGGCTGTGTTTCCCTGAAGTCCATTATGATATCCTTTGTTTTGTTGACATTAAGATCGAGGTTGTACTTGGCACACCAGTCATTCAGTGAGTTCACTTCCTCGCTGTAGTCTTTATCATCTCTTTTATTGATCAGGCCAACGACTGCAGTGTCATCTGCAAACTTGATGATGTGGTTGGTGTTGAATCTAGCTTTACAGTCGTGGGTTAGTACCAAAACAGTAGTGCACTCAACACACAGCCTTAAGGTACTCTTGTGCTGACCGTGATGCTTTTCAAAGCGTTATAACCCACACATGCCCTTTGAGGTCTTTCAGTCAAAAAGTCCTGGATCCAGTTGCACATATGGGCATTGATACCTAGATCAGCAAGTTTTTCAATTAGCTGTTGTCGGATGACATTTTTGAATGCTGAACTGAAGTCAATAAACAGCATTCTAACATTGATGTCCTTATTCTCAAGGTGTGCCAGTGAGAGATGCAGTGCAATCAAAATGGCATTGGCCAAGGAACAATTGGCATGATATGTGAACTGGAGTGGATCTAGTGCCACTGGAAGGCTTGCTGTCAGGCAATTTTTGACTAACCTTTCGAAGCTTTTCATAATGATAGATGTGAGGGCTACTGGTCTATAGTCATTGAGAATTGACTACTTCATAAGTAGAAATGATATATATTTCATCAAAGAGGGAACATTTTACTGTAACATTTAATTCATGACCAAAACTCCTTCTGCAAAGGACTTCAGTTTAGCACTCAATAATGTCATCCCACAACCAGCTCACTCTCCTCTCATGATTATTGGTGAGATGGTGGAAAGACTAAACAGCACAAAACATGCTGAAGGGTTAGGTTCCTGACCCAGAGACTCCCCATACTCTGGAATAGACTGCCCATACATGTCAAGCAGAGCGCCTCCTTGGCCCTCTTCAAAAGGAACCTTGACGACTGGATGGGAAATAAGAAAGTCACCCTGGGGATTTCATCAGTTGCCCTGCTAGACAGGGGTCCAGGGAAGTAAATATTGTGGGAAGAAATAGGCAGGGAATTGTTATGGCTAGGCTTGTATAGGCCCTAAGGTCGATAGCCTAGTACCAACCTATGAACCTATAATGAGGTGTGCTGAAATTCATGAATGATGTACACCAAAATCCCTAAGGTTAGAATTGCATTCCTATGTATTTTTTGTTTATCACAGTATCCTACTGCAATTCTCAGAAAGAATTATTAAAGAATTTCAAACAAGACTGGCATATGAACATTTATACATACGTTAAAATATAATGTTTTACTGACATTTTTCAGTTAGACTGGCTTTTACTTTTTCACTCAATTTACTTTAGTGCAGATATATTACATCTGTTCAGGGTACAAAACTGAGCACATGCCCAAAATGTATCTTTACTGGATTATGATTACACCTAAAGTAGCAAAAAAAATCATACACATTTCTCTTAAATATGGACTTTTTGGCCACTGGATTTACAGTTACCATCACTTATTTTAGATTAATATGCAGTGACACGTTATGTGAAGATAGGTTTGTGTGCCTAGTTTTACAGTTAAAATGGCCAAGAAACTAATAGCCATTAATTATTTCTTCCGGGAAATTTACTTGAAAATTTTAAATGGTTTCAAAGATGTGGTCCTATATTGCTAGGTAATGCCAGGAGACCTGTATTGCCACGTCATTCATTTCAGAAGAAACATGTACATCTGACATTTTTTCAGGCTGACACAACTTGGTATATGTTTGAATTCTATAATCCATGTGTTCTTATGAAAATAAGACTAAAAGCATTACTGCTTGCACAAACATTTGCACTGTTGTCATTTTCAAAATTGTAGCAAAATGTGCATTTTTTGTTTGCTCTGACAGACATGCATATGTTTGAGATTGTGTTATCTGCTTGTCTAAGTGCTATTATTAGCATATCTTATTTCCTCAGTAACTTTGACCATACAGAAACTATGTCCTGAATATGTTAAATAATATTTTCAAGAAATATGGTTATTGATTTTTTTTTTTTTTGGTAGGTAGGGTCACACTACTGCCAGAACTGCATTTGAAATGGGTACATTGCAACATTTACTAAACAGCAAGTTTAAAATAGAAGCATAGCTATCAGTTTTCTTCATACTATTAAATATGAAAAGTTATAGAAGACTCTAAAATATGTTATAATGTCATGCCTAAAATAATTGCATTCCTGAAAGAAAATGGTTTATATTATTTTTATATGCTGTGACATAAAATTACATTAAAACATAATAATTCTTCAGCAGAATTCAAGCTACAGGAGTTCCTTTACTTTTTTTAAACTATGAACCTTTTTTGCTATAATTATCCCTCTGTCTTTCCTTGAAAATTTCTTGAGAATATTTTAAGCAGTTTTGAAGACATCAACATTTATATTTGTAGTCTGTAGACAGTGCCTCTGAAAATGGTCATTAATGCGGAGTCCCAGCTATTCAACACTTTGGATAGAGGGCATCCTTCCTACAATCTAAACTGATGTATGACTGGGAATTTGAAATTTACAGGCCAGACTAATTATTCACATGGGAATAGTGCTGCAGCTATGGCTTTGGGGACAGTATCTTTAGAACAGGAAGAGGTACAACCAACCTTCTTCTTTTGCCATTTTCAGGAGAGTTCAGTTCATCATCTGCAAGAAATAAAAAGTATTTTTATTGTGCTGCTGAGCTAAGTGAGACATATAAGAGGAGGAAGAGATGAATTGCTGAAATGCAAGAGAAGTTTATGGGTCTATTTTCTTAATCAGTTAACTAGAAACAACTTAAATCTGGGTTTTCAGACTTCCTCAAGGCTGGGTTCTGGGTTAAAGAGTTGAGAAGGTTTTTCAGTACCAAGAGAGAGATACTGATTTGCTTAAAGTTTACTCAAACTATGTCAAGAAAATTATTAAGAGAGGGCATGAAATAAACAGCAGCTATTTAACAGTAAAAGAGGGCAAGAAATGATTATTTTGCTACTTAAGCAAATTCAGGCATTTCTAAATGGAACAATGATTGCTATAGTTGACCAAATAGCTATAATCAGAAAATGGAAGAGGAAAGATATGCTATATATAAATGAGGTGCAAAAATAATGAAATATATTAAAAATATTACATTGAATATGGCCTGAAGTTAAACGCCAAAAAATGCATAGTCATACCCTTTGGGAAAAACAAGGCTACCCCTAGCTACCATATAGGTGGCAATCCACTGAGCACAGAAAAAGTCATCAGAGATCTGGGGACCCAGGTTGACAGTAGCCTTTCGTTTGACACTCATGTTGCTAAAGTAGTTAGGAAAACCTTCTATATCACCCACCTGATCATGAAGGGATTCACATCTAGATCAAGGGAGGTCATCGTCCCCCTGTACTCATCACTTATTAGACCTATGATTGAGTACAATGCCCCGTTCGGAATGTATCTGACCAGACACCTGCTGCAGCTTGAAAGGCCCCAAAAGTTCCTCACCAAAAGGATAAAGGGTCTCAAAAATATGTCTTATGCTGCCCGACTGAAAGAACTCCAGCTCTATTCAGTCTCATACCGCTTGCTCAGAGGTGACCTGTGCCTGACATATAAGGCCATGTCAAACCCAGATTTGATGAATATGCTTCACCTCAAAAATCTAGATCCCTCAGAACCACAAGGCGGGAGACTTAAACCTTGACACGGTTATAAATAGAACGTGCTGGAGGGACAGATTCATCACCCAGAGACTCCCTATGCTGTGGAACAAAATCCCGGTACATGTGAGGCAGAGCACCTCTCTGGTCTTGTTCAAGAGGAATCTTGACCAATGGATGGGAGATTGCAGATATACCCCAGGGATTACTTCAGCGTCACTGCTTGACAGAGGCACAGCAAAATGATAGGCATAGTTTTTATTCAAACTAAAGGGGTGGCGAAAGCCACATAACTATGGGCTAGGCTTATAAATGCCCTTGGGCAGATAGCCTAGTATGAACCTATGAACCTATGAACCTATGAAGGATAGAGATAAATAGAAATGAAAGGAAAAGGCTTGTTTATGGGATATCCTGTCATAAAAAAGTATATGAACTTAGAAAATGACCATGTTGCCTAGTGTTTAATGGGGTACCAATTTTTACTGAGTATCATACACTAAAATACAAAGGCGAGCAATTTAAATTCTTGTACTATACATGTTATAGTCCCTGTATATAGTTAATTATTTTTCTTTATTTTCTCTTTCTTGTTGTTTTTTTCATTTTATGTAAATATAGTACACGTGGCAAATTAAATCTATAAAAAGGATCAGGGTAAAATATTAATGCTCTGATAGAATAGTATATGAGCCCAAATGAATAGTCAAGGAATTTGATGTACATTAAGTAAACACTTGTCTTCTGGATAACAGAGAAAACAGAACTGCGTGTAAAATAACAATGGTTGGAAATGTAAAAGTGGCTGGTATAATGACTGTTGGTTCACCATGTATAAGGATTGCATTGAATGTTAAAGAATTATTTGTGGAAATAAAAGTTGACACATTAAAAACTAAAAAAAAAGATCATCTAGGATAGTATCTAGTATACTGTCGCAACAAAGGTGCTGATAATCAGTGAGTGAAAGTAGCCTACAGCAATGTACTGCTGTGTAAGACAAAAAGGTCTACATTATTATTTATTTATATATATTTAAACCTTGTTAATTGGGTACATGGGAAGATCTTGGGACCCTTTTCTGCCAAGACCTGATCCAAAATGTTGTCACAACATAGAGGGTTATGACTGGATCTCCAAGCATAACCAAGTTATTATGTGTTCAAGGCATGGATGCCAAGTAATTCACCTTGAGACCGAAGCTCAAGAGGAAAAGCCTGGCATCCATGCCTTAAACATATAGTAATGGGTTGTGATACTGAGACCTGATCATAACTCTTTGTAGTGCATGGAGTCTTAGCTACTCCATGCACAATGTGTTATAAAAGAAAGAAAGAAAGAAAAATGCAATGTCTTTTACCAGCTTTGAAAGCCACAAGTACTGTTGCATAGACACTAAGTAAGGAAAAGGTCAGGGACAGTTTTTAAATATTGCCCTAATTTAAATAAGTTACTTATAGACTAACATCTGTAGACATCAGTGGAGATAGGTGGAAATAGATTCAGGGACCAAAGGATTGCCCCTTCCCTTATATTTGACCATCACAGAGCTTAGGGTGTGTGTAGCATATGTTACACATCTCTGAAAGTGCTGTTATGGTCAGGTCTTGTGCTACATGTCATTCTAAGAGGGTGCAATATTTGTCAGCATGGAATGAGATGGTCAGATAACGCTGCTTTGCCAGGGATGGTCTGCACCTCTCCCCTCTAGGATTTCAAATATTAGCTGAAACATTCTCCTCCCCCATAGTGCCTTTTTGGGCAATGACAAACTGAAAGTACTTCAAACATAATAAATCAAAACCTAGAAAATCTAAAGATGTTACTGCTAAATGCTAGGAATCTAAACAAAAAAAATCTACTCCTTAGAAGCTATTTTTGAGAATGCTGATGTCAAAGAGGTGCCAGGTTATAATGCCTTCCACACATTCAGACCAGCTACTACTTAGACAGGGACTAAAGTTGGAGGTATCTTGATTTACATCAAAAATAAATATACCTCCAGGCTGGTCAAAAAGAACAATGCACTTAAACTTCTCCAGCTTCAAATCACCATAGGCAAAATCCAGCACCACTTCCTTGCAAGATATAGGCCCCTGTTTATGACCCAGGATACCCAAACCATGTATTTAAACTTATTGTAAACACTCAACATTCAACCCAATATCATATTCACGGGCAATTTTAATTACCCCAGTATTAAATGAGAATCATATACAACACCAAACATACAGGTGCATAGATTCCTGGATTTTTGTAAATGTAAAGACAAACTCCCTAGACCAGATTGTCAGTACACCGACCAGGGGTGCAACCATACTGGATCTGGTCCTCACTAATATGGGAGTGTGCTACACACCACCTAGTGTAATGTATTCTCTTGCTAGGTTAGACTACTAAATGGTCTCCTTTGAAGTAAAAATAAAACCTGGAACCCCAGCTTTCCCTGGAATATTCAGGAACTACTCTAAGGTTAACTTTTTACTATTAGGTGATAACCTGGCAAAATTTCAAGCCCTCGTAAAGCCTGAGAACACTGCTACCTATGCAGAACTGTTCACAGAAACCCTATATAAGCATATTAATAGCTGCATAGCAGCAGCTGTACCCACAAGGATGAAGTACAGAACTAACTAAAAAAACAAACCACCCTGGTGGAATCACAAAATCAATAGGCTGTACAACAGAAGGAAGAAAATCATGGCAAAAATTACTAGGTGCAGCACCCAACAGGATAAAAGCACTCTCATTAACTAAATAAGCAACTCAGAGGACAAATAAAGTCTACCAAGACTAAATTTGAGATAAATTTGGCCTCCCAGGCCAAGGACAACCACAAGGCATTTTTTAACTATGTCAGCAACTTCAAAGGCAATATACAATTGTGCAGAGCTCATTGTTTATGGAGCTACATATACTGAGCCAGACTTTCTTGCTTAATTTAGCAGAAACATATTGGTGTCAATCGGGAATGGAAATGAAACCAGAAGTAGATAAAAATCAGGCAGCAACTGAATGTGTTAAAATATAAAATAAAGATTATAAGGTGAAAGATCAGATGAGAAGGCAAAAAAATTGGAAAATGTATAAATATTGTTGTAAGTACAGAAAACTCTTGGAACAACCTCATGTTGATCAGGACTGAATGCAGGAATGGTTAAGGAGAGGTGAATTCAAACCAAAAGATGAAAGGTTAATATTGGTGGTTAAGGACAGTGGACTATGTACAAGTTGTTTCACAAAGTCCACTGAATATGTGGGAGAAACATACAAATACTGGTTTTGCAAATCAGAAATTGAAGTAGTTGCATGTCTTGTTGCTGGATGTGCTACACTGATGGAGGAAGGACTGTATCCTGAAAAGCATAATAATGTGGCAAGACTGTTGCATTGGAGATTGTGCAAACATTATAATATTGAAGAGCTGAGAAGCATTGGAAAGATGAGCCAGAAAACATTATAGAAAACTATGAAGTTTGTAGCACATGGGATCACCTATTACCAACAGTTCAAAAAATAGATGCGAGAAAACCAGATATAGTAGTCTAGGAAAAGAAGACAAAAGTAGCATTGACCATTGAAATTGTGACACCAAGTGACTACAGTGTCTTATGTACAGAGAGACACAGTCACAAAATAGCAGGATTTACAGGCAGAAATGAAAGCAATGTGGACAAAGGATACCCAGAGATTTCCAATAGTAGTAGGAGCAATGTGTCTTATAAAAAAATAATTTACAAACGTACTTAGATATGTTACCGATACATGTAACTCCATATGACTTGTAGGAGTCAATACTGGGCACATTGCCAGTGCTGCAAAAAGCACTTCTGGATAACATCAAAGATTGAAATTATATTAATTTCATGAACTTTAATCATACTTTGACTTAGGAATGGGGTCCATTCTCATCATGGTATTAGAAACCCAAAGGTCTTGGAGAAATTAAAATGTCAAAAGCAGCCCCAAGACACAGGAAACCTACTGGTCAACAAATTCAGGCCCAACTTTCCACCTCTTTCCCCCTCACCCTTCCCTCAAGAAATACTATTAAATATAACTGCTCTGCTATCATTAGGGAGCAGGTACTTAATGCTCTCTCTAAGACGTAGAATTCTGCATCAATGGGCACAGGCAATATCCCATGATGCCTTTCTAAACAGCATGAAATATGACTTATCAGGCCCTCTGGAATTGCTATTTAACTGTGTTTCCAAACGGGCTTCATGACTCATGATATGCTCAGAGTTAGTCCAAAATGACACAAAATACACTGAACCCACAGACATTGCCAACATTCTGGCAGACAGGTTCAGTGCAAATTTCTCCGCCCCCTCCCTCCTAAAAGGAGAAATATCTATCCCAGCAGAGTGTAGCCTTCCTAACATCTCAGATGCCCAGGTGAGAGCCGCCCTCTCCAAAGCTAAAAACACAGCATCAATGGGACCGGACGGTGTCCCAGGCTGCGTGCTACATGAACTCCAAGAGGAACTAAATCCGCACATAAGGCTGCTGTTTAATCTTAGCCTTACTACAGGATACGTACCCAAAGAGTGGCGTACAGCAACAGTGGTCCCACTCCACAAAGGCGGTGCTTCTACGGACCCTGGAAATTACCGCCCCATAAGCTTGATGAGCCTGGTCTGCAAAGCTATGGAAAGGATCATTATGGAACTCATAAACAAAGACATAGGGGACCTACAGACATTGGATCCTACCCAATTTGGCTTTGTCAAGGGCAGATCCTGCCTTTTGAACTTGGTCGACTTTTTTGAAACAGTCACTAAGGCCATTGATGAGGGTAAGGCAGTTCACACAGCCTACCTTGACCTTGCAAAAGCCTTCGACACAATACCCCACTCGGGCATCATAGACAAACTCACCAGCTTAAATGTAAACCCATATGTCACAAGATGGGTTGCAAACTGGCTCACGGACAGAACCCACAAGGTCAGAATTGCTGGAGCCATGTCAGACTCTAAGCCAGTCACAAGCGGTGTCCCACAGGGATCAGTCCTGGGACCCCTCTTATTCGGCATTTATTTTTCCGAGGTGCAAGCAAACATAAGAGGATTGTGGCTGACAATGTTCACAGATGACTGCAAACTGGGCGCCATAATTGATACTCCAGTGGACACAAGCATCCTTCAGAGAGGCCTCATAGAAACAGATAACTGGTGCTAGAGCCATGGCCTTAAACTGAATGCCAAAAAATGTATAGTCATGCCCTTTGGGAAAAACAAGGTACCCACAAATTACCACATAAGTACGGAAGAGGTAATCAGGGACCTAGGGACCCAAGTTGACAGTAACCTCTCATTTGACACTCACATTGCCAAGGTGGTTAGGAAGACCTTCTATATTGCCCACCTTATCATGAAGGGATTCACATCTAGATAAAGAGAGGTCATTGTGCCCCTGTACTCTTCTCTTATCAGGCCCATGATTGAGTACAATGCCCCATTTGGGATGTATCTTACCCGACACCTGCAGCAGTTGGAAAGACCCCAAAAGTTCCTCACCAAGAAGATAAAGGGTCTCAAACATATGTCATATGCTGCCCGGTTGAAGAAACTCCAGCTCTATTCAGTCCCATACCGCCTACTCAGAGGTGATCTATGCCTGATGTACAAGGCCATGTCCAATCCAGAATTAATGGACATGCTCCACCTCAGAAAATTCAAATCCATCAGAGCCACAAGAGCAAGAGATTTGAACCTCAACACAGAAATAAATAGGACGTGCTGGAGGGACAGATTCATAACCCAGAGGCTCCCTACACTCTGGAACAGAATCCCAGTCCACGTTAGGCAGAGCCCCTCACTAGCTCTCTTCAAGAGAAATCTTGGATGGGAGATCATAGGTTTACCCCGGGGGTCATCTCTGTGTCACTAATAGACAGAGGCACAGTAAACTAAACCCTAAATGGGCATAGTATTCTCATCCCAAGGGGTGGCAAAAGCCACACACACTCTGGATAGGCTTATAAATGCCCTTGGGCAGATAGCCTAGTATGAACCTATGAACCTATGAATGGAGAATAATGACAGTCATCCATCTGCACAAAGGTAGGTCACCTACAGACTCTAGAAACTACAGACCCATATGTCTCACTAGTCTCATACTTAAAGCCATGGAAAGAATTATCATGTACATGATCAATAATGGCATATGAAACTTCCAGATGCTGCACACAACCCAATTTGGTTTTGTCAAGGGCTGATCATGCCTACTCAACCTGGAGGACTTTCTTGAGAAGGTCCCCAAAACAATGGATGAGGGCAAAATGGTTCACAATGCCTACCTTGACCTGGCAAAGATACTTAACACAACACTCCACTTGGATATTGTAGACAAACTCAAGAGGTTAGTTACAAACCCTTATGTTACCCAGTGGATAGCCCACTGGCTCATGGACAGGACACAGAAAGTTAGAACTGGTGAGTCCATCTCTACAAAAAGGCCAGTCGCACACAGAGTCCCACAGGCATCAGTCCTGGGACCACTCCTTTTTAGCATTTACTTCTCTGAAGTCAAGGCCAGTGTCAGTAACCTCTAGCTGACTAAATTTGCAGATGATTGCAAATTAGGAGCTGTCATTGAATCCCCGGCCAACACAAATTTTCTTCAGAAAGGACTGACACAAACTAACAACTGGTGTCAGTGCCATGGACTAAAACTAAGTTTCAAGAAATGCATAATAGTATCCTTCAGGAAGCCATCCACCCCTGGTTACTATCATTTTGACAACACAACTCAAAGAGTTGACCCAGTAGTCAGGGACTTGGAGACACACATAGACAGTAATCTAACCTTTGACCATCATGTGTCTACTGTACTGAGGAAATCATTCTGTTGTGGAACTTATAAACAAAGATATGGCATCTAGATCAAATGAGTTATTATTCCACTGTATTCTGCATTCATCAGCCCTATCATTGAGTACATTGTCCCTTTTGGTATGTACCTAACCAGGCACAGCCAACAACTGGAACATCCACAGAGGTTCCTCACTAAAAGAATACAGGGCATAAGTAACATGTTCTATACAGACTGCCTCAAGGCCCTATCCCTGTATTCTGTCTCCTACAGACTGCTGAGGGGAGATCTATGCCTGGCATACAAGGCATCGTCAGACCAACTATGATGGACCTCCTGCATATCTGTAAAACAAACAGCACCAGAATTACCCTTTCTAAAGACTTAAACCTTGCCTGTGATATAAATAGGGCCTGCTGGAGAGTCAGCCATGTATCCCTGAGACTATCCCTTCTCTGGTACAGGCTCCCCATCCATGTGAAGCAGAGTTCCTCCCTAACCCATTTCAATTGTAACTTGGACAATTGGATGGGGAAGAGGAAATTCAACCCTGGTTTGGCACCTATGCCTCTAATGGACACAGGCAACGTGTAAATGGTTCAGCTCCCAGGGACCTGCTTGTAAATGTTTCATCTCCAAACCCCTGGTTACACTTATCAAGAGTACCAGAACTTATCAGAGATTTAGTATGCATGGCTAGGCATAACAGGCCCTTGTTGTCATTAGCCTGGTAAACACCTATGACCTATGAATCTATGAACCTACAAAAGCGTATAGCAGGTTTATCTTTTTCCAGTTTTGGAACATTAGCATATTGCTCCATGCACTGTATAGACATTATTGACAATTAGAGTTTAAAAAATGCAAACTAGCATGCAGCATATTATGCACACATTCTCATAATGTGCATGTTGAAATAAATGACAGATTATTGACTTTAAATTAAAAATAAGATGAAAAGTATACACTTCTAATAACACTATGAGCACCAAGTATAGAGATAATTTCTCAGGTGTTGTTTAGATGCATTGTATGAGCTATAATACACATAACTGTTTATTGTAGTGGATCTTAGTACTTTTCAGACACCTATAGGACACACAGGTGTAAGTTATGGATAATTTATATCAATATTATATCTTTCAGAAATAGAGACATTGTCAGACAAGCCCCTTCTCACACAAACTTAGTAATGCAACCATGTGTTCTGGTTATCAACACAGAGACACCTCAGAGCAACTGACAATGAGAGGCGAGGGTGATTCCTTCATTAGCATACCATGCTAATTATCCCTGCCCAATATATGTGGCAGATGAGTCTTCATCATTTCTGTTTATACTTGTGGCAGGGGTTAAAAAAAAATCACTGACCCACTTCACATGCTGTTTAATGTTCACAATGTTCTCAGCTAGATTTGTGCATGGATGACAGTTGTGGTCATCCCTCTTCACAATGGAGGCCCTACTAATGATTCAGGCAACTACAGACCCATAAGCCTCACAGCCAAATCTCCAAAATAGTGGACCACTTTATTATTGACCTCATAAACTCAGACATTGCGACCTTTACTTCCTTTACCTAAATCAGTTTGGGGTCTTAAAGGGAAGATCTTGCCTGGTTAACCTGGTTGACTTAAAAAAAAAAATCACAGAGGCCTTAGATGGAGGGAAATTGTCTCACACAGCATATCTTGAACTTGCTAAAGCCTTTGACCTCATTTCACACTCAGATATCATAAGTAAGTCAAATTAAGTGTAAACCCCTATGTTCCACAGTGGAAAACAAACTTGCTGACAGCTACAACTTGGCAAGTTAGAATAGGAGGCACATTGTCATGCAAAATGCATAGTGTCCAGCAGGGCACAGTTCTTGGACCACTTCAAATTTGAATCTATTTATTAGATATGAAACCTGATGTGAAAGATGTCTGGCTAACCAGGTTTGCAGATGATTGCAAACTTGGTACCATAAAAACCTGCATGGAGGACTTCAAGCTTCTTCAGGTAGGACTATCCCATACAACTAAATTGTGCTTAGACCATGGACACAAGCTAAATGCAAAAATGTGTAGCATCCTTTGGAAGACAGGACTGCCTATCATTCTTAGAGACCTGGGAAATTTGTTGACAATGATGTCTCATTTGTTCACTACTTATCCGTGATTGTTAAAAAAAAATGTGCATTTAGCACAACTAACTAAGAAGGGTATATGTTCTATGTCCAAGGATGTTACATCTTTCTACTGTTTGCTCATTAGGCCTGTTGTTGAATACAATGCTCCATTCAGCATATACCTGTCTATACCTTGAAATCAACCTGAGCAACCTCAGTGTTTCCTCACCAAGAAAAGTCTGACCTCCATTTCCCATGAAGTGACCTCCTTCATGTTTACAAAATCAGGAATACCATGAACACCTGCACAAAAAAACCTCAGCTTAACAATACCATAAATTGAATATGCTGGTGAGATAGATTCTCTACTCAAAGAATTCTGGTGTTGTGGTACACACTCCCCTTGCATGTTAAACACCTTCACCATCTTCAAAAGCAACCTAAACAAATGGATGCATAACCGTAGATGCAGCTCTGGGTCTTCCCCGTGCAGTCTCCTATGAATGGGGGCTTAGATACTGAGTTTTAATTATTTATGTATTTATGTATGTATGCATGTATTTATTTATTTATTTTGTTGTATTTATGCATTTATTTATTAGTTGAATTTGTTAGCATGGGTAGAGCACTGATCTAATTTGAGCAGTTACATTCTCATCCTGGGATATACAACACAGTAAGAATTACAATTAGCATGAGTATTACGAATACAACTACAAAATAGAGTATGCAAGCAACAAAATGTGCATTGTATACATACCATTTAGGAAATGGATAATCGCTGAGTTTTGCTTTTGCTAGGGTACAAATAATCCATTGGATAAGCTGCCTAGAATTAACCTATGAATGTATGTGTTGTAAAGCCTGTTGAAAATTATGCTGACTGCAAGTAGTGTTTGCTTTGAAAAAATCTTGCAATTAGGCATATTGCAATTGTTAACTGAACTCTGGGAATCCAGTTACGAATGTATTGGATTTATTTTTTCCTATTGCTACTCATGTTTTGCTGTAAAAAGGTACTTTTCATTTCATCATTATAATTGTCATATGATATAAATGATCAACATGCAGAAATATCGCTACACATTACATCTATTCCTGCACATTGAAACTGCAGTTAAATGAAGACAAAAAAAGCTGAAAGTGCACAACTCACAAAAGAAAAGAAAAAATAAAACATATCCTTTTGCAGTCAGTAACTCTGCCATTACCTGTCCCAAGCTCGGATGAGAAAGGAGGAGGGTTGAGTGTCAGGCTAGCAACCCAACCTCATAAAAACCATAAACGCTACAGAAATAGTAAACAGAATCTCAACAATTTCTAGTGCCCGAAATTAAAGGTGATCTTCTCTGACAATAAAATCGCAAAAATCAGAACATGGAATGTGCAGACTTTGGGTCAAAGTGGATGACTCACTCAATTGTTGCGAGAATTTGATATTTATCACCTGGACATTCTGGGCATCAGGGAAAGACAGGGAATGAATGAATGATCAATGACATCAAGACCGTCTTGTATGTGGAATACAAGGAAAGGCACAAATGGGGCACTGGCCTAATATTGGGTGAATGTCCAAAGACAGCATTAGTTAGTTGGAAGCCTGTCAATGATGAGATTATCACAGCCTGTTTCACATATGGACACACCAAAGCAACCATCGTACAGATATATGCACCAACAGAGAACACAGAAGATGCAATGAAGGATGACTTCTACAAGCAGCTCCAAGATGTCTTTGATGGCATCCCAAACCATGACCTGAAGATCTTGATTGGAGACCTCAATGCCTAATTGGGAAGCAATCGGCATGGATCGGAAAGTGTGATCAGAGCCCACACATCATCTGAACACCTCAGTGACAATGGCAAATGGCTGATATCCTTTTGTGAACACAATGGGCTATGTGTTGGTAACACATACTTTCAACATTAGCCTATCCACAAGAACACTTGGCAGTCACCAGATGGGTGAACCTTCAATGAGATCAACTACCTCTGCATCAGCCACTTGCACTTTGCATGATGCAAGGGTCTTTAGGAACATGGACATTGACTCACACTATTACCTAGTCAGGCTGAAGATTAAACTCAAACTTTGAAATGAAAGACAGCCCACACTAAAGTGCCTGTTCACAACAGAGAAGCTCAAAGATCCTGCCATGACTGACACCATTGCACTGGAATTGCACAACTCCTTCAAGCTCCCTAGGGAGGTGACAGACATCAAAGACCACTGGATCAAACTCAAAGATGCCATCAGAGAGTGTGCCCAAGATACCATCAGAAGATGCTGAGGAAAGAAGGAGAAGTGGATCTAAGACCACGCATGGAAACTGATCGATAAGAGAAAAATATCAAAAATGAAATGTGACCAGGCCTCAAACATATGCCTGAGAAGAAGAAAGATGAAAATATGTGGAGCTGGATTGACTCATGAAGAAGAGCTGCTCAAAAGATAAGAAGAAATGGCTGGGTCAAAAGGGAAACAAAGCATGAGAGGTGAGTGACTGTAATGACACCAAAACCCTTTATTGTGTCATCAACAGGCTGACTGGAGTAAAAAGCAATTTCAACATCCCAATCAAAGATAAAAATGAGAAGCTTCAGACTGCCAAAGGAGAGCAGAACTTAAGGTGGATTGACTACTTCTGGGAAAATTTAAATTGACTAGATCCAACCACATCCTATGACTTCGATGCGGATGAGGTTCAGGAGGAGCTACATGTGAACGCTAGTAAGATCACTATTGAGGAAGTAAGCATCATGATCTCAGAAGCCTTAAGAATAACAAGGCATCTGGCTTGGATGAAATACCTGCAGAGTTTAAGAAACATGGCAGTCAGGTCAAGGCATAAGAGCTTGCAATGCTATTCAATGAGTGCTAACAAACCAGAGCAGTCTCAGAAGAATGGTAGAGAGGTGCCATAGTCAAGATTATGAAGAATGGATTCACATATGAATGCACCGACTGGAAATGCATCACCCTGCTTTCGCTGCCTGTGATAGCATTCTGTGTGGTCCTACTCCAGCAACTACAGAATGCTGCAGACCAATGTCTAAGGGAATAACAAGCTGGCTACCACAAGGGAAGATCGTGCAGTGAACAAATCTTCACCCTCTGGAACATCAGAGAATCATGTATCAAGATGCAATGATCACTGGGCATCACCTTTGTCAATTTCAAGAATGCTTTTAACAGTATCCATTGAGAGTCTCTCTGGTAGATCCTGCATTCCTATGCCATACCAACAGCCTTCATTACCATCTTCAAAGATCTGCATCAGGGATTGAACTGTTGTATCAAAACCAAATATGGCCACACAGACTTCTTTGAGATCACAACAGTGGTCGGACAAGGCTGTATCCTGTCCCCTCTCCTCTTCCTCATTACTCTGGATTATGTCATGTGATGAACAGGGATGTGCATCAGAACCAGTATCTACTGGATTTATAAAAATCATCTTGATGACCAGGACTTTGCTGATGACATTGCCTTGCTTGAAGAAGATGAGATGAAGTTGGTGGATGTGCTAACCAACTTCAGTTTAGAAGCCACCATGATTGGCCTCAGGATCAGTGCCTATAAGTTAAAGATCATGAACATACATGCCGTGGCCCAAATGAAGGGAGTAATGATCAGACTGAAGTACTGGAGGAAGTAGAAATATTTATCTATTTGGGTAGTGTGATATCAAAGATGGAGACATAGAAGCAGATGTTAAGTGACACATTGGGAAGGTGATACCAGTCTTCCAGAGGATGAACAAGATCTGGTCCTCATCATCCATCTCTTTGAAGATCAAACTCCACCTGCTAACCTCTAACATGATTCTACAGCCATTTATGTCAGTGAAACCTGGATGGCATTACCAAGTTTCAACAAGAAGCTTGACGTCTTTCAGCAGAGGTACGTAAGCTGTATTCTCAAGATCAAATTCCACGATCATATCACCAACAAAGAGGTTTTATGAAGAAGTAGCTCCATTGTCACTCACGGAAGACTTAACTGGCCAGCCACATCCTTTGAGTGGAGAAACACCGGATCCCAAAGATGGTTATGACATGGGTACCTCCCAACACCAAATGACCAAGACGACACCCACAGAACACTTGGAAAAGAGCATTTGTACAAGATCTGAAGGTTCTGAACAACAGTTGGAATGAAGCTGCGACCTCTGCCAAAGACTGGAAATGTTGGAGAATGCCTGTTGCCTGATATACTATGTAGCATGGGAGGTTCTAAGTCTATATCTAAGTAAGTTTGCAGTCAGTAAATCCAAACAAGAAACTCAAAAAGTGTCTAATGACTTGCATACATACTTCATGTGCTCAATAGTACTGCTAGGCAAAAGGTTTTTAGTATGTTAATATGTGGGTAAGGATTAGGGATAGAGACTAAGAGCAAGCCCAGAGTTAAAGTTAGGGTTAACAGACATGAGTAGGGATTCATTTCTTGCAGGAGCAGTTTTATAGACTAATCATTTTAGGCATCAATGGTGATTCATAGTTTCCTTTAGATAGGAGAACATTAACCACAAACTACATGCCATCATGGTCATCATCATCATCATCATCATCATCAACCCATTTTCCCATTTTATACATGAGGTCTTGGTGTTATGTCAGCTTCTGCTATCTCTCTCATTTCAGTGTCCTCTCCTACCTTCTTCGACACTCATGCCTATCACAGATCTTTTACACAATCCATCCACTTGTTTTCTGGGTGTCCTATTTTCCTCTGGCCTTCTTCCTGTCCATTCCAAATCTTCGTTGCCAGATTGTCTTCTGCTTTTCTGCACAAGTGTCCAAACCACCATAATCTGTTCTCTTTGACCTTTTCTGCAACTGGAGCTAGTTTGGCTTGTGCTCTTAAGTCCTCAGTTTGCATCCTACCACCCATCTCACGCACTTATTCTCCATCACCTCTAGCTTCCTCATCTGCTCTGCCTTTACTGCCCAAGTTTCTGTACCATACAGTAATACTGGACATGGTAGTATTTTGTATACCTTACTTCTCAGCTTCTTTGGCATTCTTCTTTCATACACTGTACCTGACAATCTATGCCAGTTTGCTGCAGCCCCTCTTATTCTAGCTTTCACCTCTTAATTCAGACTTTCCTTTTTCCCAGCCACCCTCCCATATGCTTGCAACTGTAAACCTATTCCACTGTCTTCCATTCTATTTCAGTTCTCAGCTTCTTCTGATTTCCCTCATTTGCTGCCATTACCCTTGCCTTATCTATAGTCAGTTTCATTCTATGTGGCTTCAGTTTTGCATTCCATTCCCCTATCTTTTTCTGAAGGTTTTTGCTCAGAGTCTGACTGTAATGTCACATCATCCACATACAGCAACATTTTTTATCTGTCCTCTCCAATCTGTTTGCTAATGTATTCCATTACCAGTATGAAAGGGATTGGGCTCAGAGATGAACCCTGGTGCACATCCACTCCCAGTAGGAACCCCTCTGTGAGAACGAACACTGTCATTGTGTCCTTGCACTAAATTTGCTCTAATTCTACCGATGATGCTGGGATTTTGAAACATCACAGGACTGCCAAAATCAGTTTTATTGGGACCTCCTCATATCATTTCTCCAAGTCTAGTAATGCCCAGCTAGACTATTTTCTCATGTCTAGCTTCTTCTCAACTAACTGTGTCACTGCAAATAGTGGGCCTTTTGTGTTGTACTCTGAAATTAATCCAAATGGATCATCTTCCATTTTACTTTCTCCTACTCTGTGTATTCATTTATCAATCACCATCTCCAGAACATTCATAAAATGTAACAGGC
This sequence comes from Protopterus annectens, assembly GCF_019279795.1. Classification (NCBI taxonomy): domain Eukaryota; kingdom Metazoa; phylum Chordata; order Ceratodontiformes; family Protopteridae; genus Protopterus; species Protopterus annectens. The sequence goes on along the minus strand of NC_056727.1, from coordinate 844,930,207 downwards.
ATTTGATACTTTTGTACTAGCCACAATTGTGAATGTCCTCTTTGTTCTTGAACACTGGCACTAGTATGTTTATTATCCCGTTATCTGGGATACACCTTTCTCTCCACACTGCTCAGCATCCATTTCTACACTATCTCACCCAGCATCTTTATTGTGTCTGTTGTGCCCTCATCTGAGCCTGCTGCTTTCCCTGACTTCATTTTCCTTTGTGCTCTTCTTACTACTTCTATGATGTGCTTCTACTCCTCTCAAATCATAGGCTGTGTCTGGGGCAGTACAGCTTCTGTGGGGTTTTCTTCATTCAGAAGCAGTCAAAACTACTCCTTCCATCTGCCTTTGAAATCTGGTAGACTGGTGAGCAGGTTGTTGCCAACATTCCTTATAAAGGGTGCATGACTATCTTCTGTTCTTTCTGTCTTTACCTTGCAACCTGATATAGATTCTTTGTGCCATCTACTGGCTAACTTTCTAGCAACTGGTAGAGGGCCTCTGATGCCATGTTCTTTGCTACTGCAATTCCTCTTTTAGCCTTTTTATTAGCCAACTAGTTTTCCTTCCTAGCCTGGCCTGTCTTTCCCATCTCCAACTTTTTCCTGCACTCCTTCTTTCTTTTAATGACTTCCTGACTTCTGCATTCTATCATCGTCTTTCCTTATGTACCTTATTTCCCTACTTGTCTCAGCCACATATCTGTCCTTTATCTTCACATATGCTTTTTTGAGGAGCTGCCATTCTTCTTCGTCTCCGCCTTTCCCTTTTCTCCTTCTTGATTTGCTAGAGCCCTGATTCATTCCTTGAGCTGTTGTGTTTTCTGTCCAGTCAGCTTCCATGTCTTCAGCCTGGTCTCTGTTAACCTTAGAGCCCACTGCTTGCAGCTGCTTGTGGCAACCAGTGGTTTATGCTGTGGGCTGACTGTTTTCTTGAGGATGACTTTGCAACCACTGATTCTATCCCAATGCCCTTTCTGTACTAAGGGGAAGCCTATCCAAGTTGCATATTGGCCACTCTTGTATGTGAATTTGTGACTGTCTGTCTTTCTGAACCATGTGTTGGCTACTACCAAGCTATTTTCCAGACAGAAGTCTGGAATGGCCTCTCCTTCTTAATTCCTGTTGCCCCACCCATGTGGATCCAGGCAGTCCTCACATCCTGTTCTGTTTGTCCAGATATGTGCATTCAAATCACAGACTACACATTATGTAAATGTTGGCAATAGATGATTTGGTCAATTAATGTTGCCAAAATAGGCATGGGTGGTTGCCAGTGTTAAGTGGGTAGAGGACCCTGATGATGGTGACCTGTAACAGGGAACCATGCTATTGGTGGGAATAGACTATTCACCTCTTATTAGCCCGTAAGTGTCCTGAATAAAGCCCAATTACCCTGTCTCAGTGAACAACTGGCTACACAGTGTCCAGTTGCCCAATTTGGGTTAACTGGGATAGTTCTATTTTATATATTTATTTATTTATTTATTTATTTATTTATTTATTTATTTATGTATTTGCTTTTATTGACCAGGAATGTCCAACTAGGCAAGTGACCCTTTTCAGTGGATACCAGAGGAGAAAAGCTCCAGTACAATTCATACACACAATTTCAAAATGAAGACAAACATTTGTGACATTACATACGTTAGGGGTCTGAAGAGAGAAAAGTAGGGGTTTAAATGGAAAGATTATGGGGTCTGAATGGAGAGATGATAAAATCAGCAAGCAAAGGAGAGTGGTATTGCTGGAACTGAATTCATCCTCAAGTTTTGGCGAGTACCTTCACAAGGCAGGCCCTTTTTTTTACAAAATCTCACCAAGATGACACTAATATATAGACTGTATTTATATAGCATGTATCATGGACAGAAGTAGGTTAAAAATAAAAACATATCAGGGTGCACAAGTTCAAGGATAAAAAAGTGCCTGATCCTGGCAGATGGACTGGTGACAGCACTGGAAAAAAATGAGAGTGTAGAATTCTCAAGACACAGAAACATCCCTATGATGGTGTTAGACCAGGCTCGCGGAAGGATGGCTCAGCTGTTGTAGAAGGAAGTAGTAGTCCACAAAAATCACAAAATCTGACAGGCCAAAAAACAGTCATAAAGATGACAGAGTGGACAAGTGAGGATAAGAAAGAAGTTATGTATTGCTAATAATATGCAAGAAACACATAATTTACAGACAAAAGATACACAAAAAGATTAAAAGAAAAATTATAGGAAAGAAAAATACTTCCACAAGAAAAACTGTCAAAAGCTTCAAATGCGAATATGTGTTCATTAATACAACAGATTTGTGAAAAACATTATACAGATCAAGACACCTTGGGTTGTTTGGAAAAAGAAGTGACTGATTAAGAATGAAAATATAAAGAACAAAATCTAAAGATTTTTGAAATGTATAAAAAAGAAACATGGACGTGGGAAAGAAAGAGAGATCTGATATGGTGCAATATTTATGCAAAGGAAAAATCCAAATTAATCAGTACAAAAAAGCAGCCCAAAAGATAGTTGAAGAGAAATAAAGCAAAGGCATCCAGATATGGAAAATGTCACAATACAGAAAATGAGCTCACAAAGAGGGAATGTAAAACAGAAGATTAGTAAACTAGAAGTTTAAAATAAAATGGAAGCTGAAATTATGGAACACCTGAGAAATGAAGGATTCAATGTAGAAAGTCTAAGAGAGTTTATATCACTGCATGATGGAACAATGAGTCCCCAAATAAGGAGAAACTCTTACAATACCACAGCAGGATACAGCACTGGATCTCCAAATTAAGGAGAAACCAGGAGACCAGGAAACATCTGATTGCTTGTTGTATTGAGACACTTTGGAGCCTTCCATAGGGAACCAGTGCAAAGGTTCAGTTGGAGTTACACAGCAAGGGAAGGAACAGGAAACTGTGGCAACTCTGATGCAGTCAATGTTGTGGAGGGATAGGCCAACAAATTCCCATTTGAAAGAGCAACAAATGAATCTGGATGAAACTGAAGAGAATGTGGCAGAGGAAGATGCTCTGGAACTTTCTGTAGAATGTCTGCAGGAAACAGAGAACAAAGAATGTGCCCTCAGTTTAGAAGAAAATTATCTAAAAGAAGAGTTGCTTGATTTAATAGAGATGGACAGGAATATCAAGATCAATGAGAGAAATAGACTACAGTAAGCCAATAAAACCCAAACAGTTAGAAGTTCGATGAAACAAATGAACATAGTAATTAGGACTGCTCATAGAAATTCATGTGATATAACAGATGTAAATAGGAAATATTACTGTGCAGCTGAATTAATAACAGATAAAGTCTTACCACAAAACACAGGGCAGTAAGGGAAAGGAAGAGGAGAAATGAAATGGCATCCTAAAAGTAATGAAGAGAGAAGTATTGAAGAGAGAAAACTATAAAGAAATTAAGGTAAGAAGTGTCAGTTTTAGTAGAGTACAGAAGAGAGAACAGATCAACAAAAATACTCAGAAAGATAGATGTGATAAAAGCAATGCACAGTATTATAACTGATCAGGATCTATCATGCACTATCACAAATAACAGACTAAACATATCAGCACAGCACAAAAACATAGAAGACATGCAGATAAATATAAAGGAAAAAGACAAAAATAAGCAAGGCAAAATGAATTGATACACCACCAAAAAAAGAAGAAATAGATACATTTTAGAGAAATATCTATGAAGATCCTGTGGAACATAACAGAGATGCTTAATGGACAGAAGAAGTAAATAAAATAATATGATGTTCACATGTACAAGGTATGAAATGGGATGAAGTAAAAGCCAGAAAAACTGAAACTAAGTTAAGAAAAGCTCCTAACCTCAAGCCCAGGTGCAGTACCAAACTTCTGGGTAAAATTATTAACATTTATACATGAACATTTAGCCATGAGTAAGAACTATTTATATGCGCACCACAAGCAGAAGCCAACCTGGTTAACAATGGGAAAACATTACTCCTCCTTAATACTGAACCTGCAAGCTATCCTAAAAACTATAGACCAATAATTTGCCTTCCGACAATGTATAAACTATATACTGGAAGTGATGCTGGCAGGGTTTATAGTCATTTAGAAGAAAACTCGATCAAGATAATAGAAGAAAAGGGTAACAAAAGAAAGTCATATGAAACAAAGGATCATTTGTTGTTAAATAAAGTCATAATGGCGAACTGTAAAAAGGGGAAGAATCTAAGTATGGCATGGATAGAATACAAAAAAAATCATTTGGCAGTATGTCACATTCATGGATAAAGAGTGCTTAAAATGTATAAGATGCACACTACACTGATTGATTACATTACAGTGACCATGAAACAGTGGCAAACCACTTTGCAATTAAACCATGATAAAGGACAAATTATTATTCTAGGGCTAAAAATTCAAAGGGGATATTCCAGGGTGTCTCTTTGTCACTGTTGCTCTTTTGTCTTGCCCTTAACCCATTAATCTGTATAAATACGTCCCATCTCCTTTTCGTGGATGATTTAAAACTGTATAATTCATCAGATGAAGTACTAGAAGCACACCAGCAAGTGGGCAAAACTTTTTCAGATGATATAAGAATGTCATTTTATCTTGACAAATTTACAAAATCAACCTTTAAATCAGGAAAGTTGCAATGCCAAGAAAATATCAGCTTCGGACAGGAATGTGATGTAAAAGACCTTGAGCAAGACGGAGTGTATAAATATTTGGGAATTGATGAAGGATCAACAATAAAACATGAACAAATGTGAATAAAATTAAGTAACAAATATTTTAAAGACTAAATTTAACACTGAAAGCAGCTCTGACATCTAGGAACAAAGTCCAAGCTATAAACCAATTCTCTCTTCCTGTCCTAACTTACAGTTTTGGAGTGATTGACTCACCCCAAAAGGTATTGAATCAGCTGGAGAGGAAAACCATAGATATTCTTCATGCTTATCAAATGATTTAGAAAAATCATTGTATACCAAGGCCATATATTCCCTATTCTGAAGGAGGTATGGGCTTTCTTGAAACTGATTACATGTATAGATCTGCAATTGTAAGACTGCATACATATCTGCTGACCTCAAAAGACCGAAACATAGTGAAAGTTTTAAAATATGAAGAGAATAGGTTTAAGATGACTTCCCTGCTTAGTTCAGCAGAAGCATTTCGATATCAAGCAGAATGGAAATCAAACCAAAAGTAGATAAAAAACAGGCAGTAACTGAATGTGCCAAAGGAAAAAAAAAACAAAGGAAAGAATATAAGGTGAAAGATCAGATGAGAAGGCAAGAAATATGGAAAATGCATAAATATAGTTGCAAGCACAGAAAACTCTTAGAAAAACCTTACTTTGATCATGTTTGAATGCAGGAAAGGTTAAGAAGAGGTGGATTTAAACCACAGGGCAAAAGGTTAATATTGGCAGCCGAAAACAATGGACTACATACAGGTTGGTTTACAAAGTTCATTGAATGTGTGGGGGAAACAGACAAATATATGTTTTGTAAAACAGAATTGAAAACATATTGTTGCTGGTTGTTATATACTACTGGTAAAATGACTGTATACTGAAAGGCATAGTAATGTTGCAAGACTGTTGTATCAGGGATTATGCAAACATAATATTAAAGTAGCTGAAAAACATTGGAAGCATGAGTCCCAAAGCATTGTAGAAAATGATGAAGTTTATATCACAAGGGATCACCCATTACTAACAGTTCAAATAACAGATGCAAGAAAACCAGATACAGTATTCCAGGAAAAGAAGACAAGGTAACATTGATCATTGAAATTGCTACACCCAGTGAATCCAATGTCTTACGTACAGGGAGACACAAAGTCATAAAATATCAGGATTTGTAGGCTGAAGCAAAGGCAATGTGGAATTAGGATACCCAGACATTTCTAATAGTAGTAGGAGCAACAGGTCTTATTAAAAAAATTTTAAAATCATGCTTAGATATGTTACTGATACAGGAAACTCTGTATGAATTACAGGAGGAGTCATTTCTGGGCACATTGCGGGTGCTGCAAGGAGCACTTCTGGCTAACATCAAAGACTGAAACATTGCTAATTTCATGAATTTGAATCATACTTTGTCTTAGGAATGGGACCCATTCCCATCATGGTATTAGAAACCCCAAAAATTTGGAGAAATTAAAAAAAATAGGTACAGGGATGTAGATTGTAGCATATTTAGACATTATATTGATAGGAGAAATAGTACATTATAATATATTTTGTAGGATACACAACAAGTTACCTGAATGGTGGAGATGCAAGGATGCATTCAAAAGGTATTAATATCCTGATATTGACAGTAGTAGAAGAAAGCTGGGTGGCAGAAGCTTAACATAAAGTAAGAGATCAAGATGTCAAAGCTAAAAATTTGGAAATTGCAGAAGTTTAAGTTCAAATGATATTTTATGAAAGGTGTTGAAAAATAGGGCTGTGATGCTATAATGAATTAGATTACATTAGATTTGATTTGAACTGTAAAAAACATTTAGGGTAGGCAGGGGATAGGAAATGGAGGTTGCGTTAAGTGTGAGTATAATGAGAGAAGAGATGTTAATTTCATGGGGATAGTGTTGAGCAAAACCTTGATATAAAACAAATTAAACTGTCAAAACTGAGCAAAGGATTGCTACAATAAGCACATGTTCACTAGCAGCATGCAACTGGTAAGTACATAACATGATGGTAAGTAGGAAACTGGCTATCCAATGTAGCCAGTAGACAAGGTCAAAGGGCAGTGCAGCAAAGTCACATAGCTTGGGATCCACAGTCTGCAATTCAGGGGGTGACAGAAAATAAATGGTGTGGGAAATGAGGTGAAAGTCTTCTAAAGACAGCAAGGGATGTCATCAGAATCAGTGACAAGGCAGTAAAACTCCTTTGTGACAATAAGGCAGTATTCAAATTCTGGGCCTTTGCCCCACAGCAGCATTGTGACTGTGAGGCCTGCTGTCTTGCAGGACCTCCTAACTAAAGCAGGAGAAAATGAGTTGGTCTTGATAGTGGGGCACAAAATGCTCCTGTTTGGACAGAATAAAACAGGAAATGAGGTCTGCCTGGATCCACACAGGTGGGGAAACAGGAAATAAGGAAAGAGAAACAATTATAGATTTCTGTCTGGTAAATGGATTGGTGGTGCCTAATACACTATTTACCAAGAAAGACAATTACAGTATCATATACAAGAGTGATCGTCATTTAAAACAGACCTTGAAAGAAAAGGACATTGGGGTAAAATCAAAAATTGCAAAGTTATTTACAGTGAAATGGTTGCCTCCACCCCCCATATAAATCACTTTTGGCCACAATCATATTCAAGCTGTAGTCTGGAAAAGCTTAAGATCATGAAATCACAGCAGCTAAAGGACATATTCAGAGCTTTTTCACATCAGTAAAAGAAGGAAATAGGCACGGCTGAAGAACAATGACAGTGTCTCAAACCAGTGTGTGTGTGGAAACAATATAACAGATATGCTTCCAAGCCCGGTATGGAAATAAGGTACATAAGGAAAGCTGATTATGGAATGTAGAAGTCCAGGAAGTTATGAGAAGAAAGGAGACCTGCAGGATGAAAATGGAGGCAGAAAAGATATACCAGCTAAAGAACGAATACTGGCTGACTAACATAGGCTAACAGCAGTTGTTTTGGCATACAAGGCATCAGAGAAACTCTTTTGGGTTCTTGAGACTGATGTATCAGTCTGCAAGGCAATGACAGGGAGAAGAAGATAGTCATTAGACACCATTCATAAGGGATGCCAGCAACAATCTCCTCACCAGTCCATAGGACATAGAGAGCAGGCAGAAGGAATACTTCAAGAAGCTTCCGAGTGAAAAAAACTCACTCATGTTGTAATGTTGCACACACAACCTATGAAGATCCTACCAATGAGGATGTAGAAAGTGTATGAAGTAATGTGAAGTTAGGGCAAATACCAGAACTAGATGAAGAGATGAAGTCAAGGATCGAGGTGTTAGGTGCATCAGGAGAGAGATAGCTCCAGAGGGTGTATGTATGCATGTATGTACATATACATATATATATATATATATATATATATATATATATAGATATATATATATATACACACACACACACACACACACACACACATATATATATATATATATATATATATATATGTTTGTGTGTGTGTGTGTGTATAGATATAATTATTTAATTACGTATTTAGAAAGTGAGATGATATAGATATCTATCTACTTATATAAATATATAGATAGGTAGATACAGATAGATATATGAGTTACATTCAACCCATCAAAAAGGCAACTTGTCAAACTAAACAAAAAAAAAAAAAAAGCTAGTACAGTTGATTGCATATACTGTCTCTTTTCACTGTAAGTCTGAAGTACAGTGTGGATTGGGGATTTTGCCTTTTCCCCCACTGTATTTTAATCTTGGAAATTATATATATATATATATATATATATATATATATATTGTGGGATGTCGGGTTAGGCTGTGGGAAAGGTGAGTGTGTGTTTGTGTCGGAGGTATGGTTCGAAGGTAAGTGTGTGTTAGTGAGGGACTGTAGTTTAGGGACGGGTTAAGTGAGTTAGGGTTAGGGTGCAGGTAGGTGATGTGTGCGTTAGTGTAGCCTGGGCTAGGGTGGGTTAAGTGAGTTAGGGTGCAGGTAGGTGATGTGCGTTAGTGTCGGAGCTTGGGCTAGGGTGGGTTAAGTGAGTTAGGGTTAGGGTGCAGGTAGGTGGTGTGTGTTAGTGTCGGAGCTCAGGTAGGTGAAGTGTGATATAGTGTCGGACCTTAGGGTTAGGGTTTGGGTCAGGGCTAGTGTGTATGCTATGTAGTGTAGTGTGTTGTTTACTTTCCGTGTCGGTGTAATGATGTTCGGTGTTTTGCATTGTCGGGTTTGTGTGATGTCGGTTATTTTGGCCGGTGAGAGTTTTGTGTCGAGAATCGTCATGTCGGTGTTTAGTAGTAGACCCATAGATATATATATATATATATATATATATATATATATATATATATATATATATATATATATAAAATTAGAAGTGAGGCGCCCAAAAAAACATGATTAAACATTTTTGCTTATTTTTGATTGGCTGGTAATTGATCAGTTGTGTTCAGTCAGAAGTAGATTTTTTTTTTCCATTCAACTTTTCAGAAATTCCAACATATGGTCTCGACCATATGAATTTCATGTTATTGAAACTGAATAATAAGATATATACCCATAATGTATGTATATATACAATATATGTGTACGTAGAGAGAGAGAAAAACACACACACACACACACACACACATGCGCACACACACACACACACACACACACACACACACACACACACACACACACACACACACACACACACACACACACACACACACACAGACATATCCCTTAATACTGAATTTTATCAACAATTTCCCTTGGAATGCCTCTATCACTGGTAGAGTGCCAGATCTTAGGTAGAAAACCCACCCATACCACTCTCCCTTACTGAATAGGTGGGCAGATAAATTGCCCCTCTTTTTCACCCCAGTTTCCCAGCCCTTTAACTCAAAAGGTGCTAATCTGCCTTGGACTAACTAGGTTGCATTCAGACAACTTTTTTATACAAATAAGCTGAGAAAGTGCAGCCTTTATATATCTTTTATGTATGTTACATGCGTAATCCTATAATCAGTATTAAATAAAAACATATCTGTTGAAAATGAAAGCATTGCTTATTGTCAGCTATAAGAAAATATTATTAAACAGCATTTATGCATCTTTGACATTTGTGAGCCTCTATCTTCTCACACATCCTTGCATGTAAAATATTAAACTTGAGATCACTTAACTTTGGGGATAATGCGCAAATTACTTATACTCACTATTGTATGGTATTATTCTGTTGAATAGCCTTTTACTGACAAATCATCAGAAATTATTATTCCCATTTTACTGCAATAGGTGTTGATGATGAGTTAGTATCCTTTCTTAGATTGTATTCTGTTGTATCTTTGGAAACTAAGAGGAAAGAAAGTGATAAAGATCTGTGAGGTTTTGTTAAACCATATTTTAAAAGGAGGGGAGGCACTGACATTGTGAAAAAAAAGCTGTAATAGCTGTAATACCTAGAGATGGTAAAGACCCATCAGACCTAGCTTCATATAGGCCCATTTCAATGTTAAGCCATGATTACAGGTGTTTATGTTTATATTAGTTAAAAGAATGACACAAATGTTACCAACATTGATAGATATGGATCAATGTGGTTATGTGAAAGGGAGGCAAACATTTGACAACATTAACAGAATAATGATGATTCAGAGGGAAGCAGAAAATAAAAAAATGCTACTGTTGTTGGTGGGTATTGATGCAGAATAAGCATTTGACAAATTAAACTGGGGTTTTATGAGTAGGACAATGGAAACATTGAAAAAGTAGAAATTATGGGAACAATACATGCAGAAAAATGTTTTGGAGGAGGAATGATATTTAAGAGAAGGCAGGAATTGAACAATATATGTAATGATGAACTGATTGTATTATACAGAAGACTATGAGTGATGTATAATGTTTGTAAATGTGAATTTGTTAATATGGTTTCTTTACTTTCATATTAATTTATGCTTGCCTGTGTCACAAGTGATAATTCAATAAAGGTATTTTTTATTAAAAAAGTATCCCTTTTTATTAAGCTTTTTCAGCATAGTCCAAGTTGCAAATGATAAAATAACTGGAAAAGCTCTATTATTATATGTAGTTAGTATGGTAGAGACTTCCTAAAGAATTCATCACTGTTATGCAATCCTTCTCTGATTAATAGATCTTCACTAAGAAAACGTGAATCAATGAAACTAGTTCAGTGACTTGCATTGTTGGCAGGATTCAACTATCTGCAAGTACCCTTTTTATTTTATTTTAATTTCACAGATATAAGGCATGGAAGTATCAAAGATTAATGTGCTAAAAGAAATGCACAAACATTTCTTTTGATATGTATAATAATTATGAGGCAAATTTCTAACAGAAGTCTACAGGTAAGTTACATGTAGATAATACTTACTTTGAGGGCCAGGCATTAATGATCTTATTTATAGCATTTATAGACATTATCATTTTCTTCCTTCCTTCTAGGTGAGGACAGGTTTGAATAATTTGTACATTTCTAACTTTGTCTGATTTTCGTTTGTTGCACAGTTCTTAAAACAACGAGAATGGTTCAGTTTTCTGGTTTAATTTGCAGCTTGGTCTCCTTTGTTTTAATGTGCTAAGGATACTTAATGTCTGTTTACTAGATTTCTAATATAATGCATTACATCTCTTTTTATTCTATCCTCATTATATTGTTTGCCTTGTTTGATAGTGTATATTTCTCTTTTTTAGAATCATATAAATTTAATTTGTGTATTTGCTTATTTATTTATATTTGTCAGCTGGGTAGGTGGGCTGAAAAACAGACTCTTTTCAGCCACAGTCTATGCTCAAAAAGCACATTATGAAGACAATGATAAATAAAACAAAACAATATCAGTGAAGTTGCATAAATCCTAATACTTATTTTCATAAAAGAGCTGCATGTACATAGTAGGTTATATACAGGACACTAAAGAAGAATGTTTTCCTTAACCATTGCTCACTGGCAATCATAACATTCCTCTTCATGTCATAGATCCAGAATGAAATAAAATATTGTTAATATGTAAAAAATACAAATATTTTGATTTATGTACATGATTCTGTGTCTAACTGTATTTCTAAAGTATTTCACTGCAAAATAATTTAAAAAATAAGACCAATCACCATCTACTTGTACTATAGTTTATTAACCTACTTTTAGATCAAGTCTCTAGTTTCCTTTAAAGCAAATGTATTTTCTGTATGCATGAAATCTAACATCTTGATTTTCTGAAATAACTAAGTTTAGTCTGTTGCTTATTAACCACATAAATACATTTGCACTCTGTGCAACTATATGGAATTATTTAAACTATATCAGGGAAGAAACAGTAATAGTGATTAAGATCTATGTAATTTTACTAAACAATTCATCAGTTCTTTTATTTAATATTTCAGCAACATTTCTTTGTTATGTAGGAGGAATGTCACCCTTGAAATACAAATCTACCCCATGACAAATAAGTTATTCTTTTACTATGTTTCATGTGCTGATCCCTTTGTAATTAATAACCTAATCTTTCTTACCAGACCTCATCTATTAATACGACTTCTAATATTTTGATCTTTGATTTTGCAACTGCTGCAGTTACAGAACTCAATGGAAATCCTTTATAGACATATCTAATTTTCATGACTCTACAAGGAATTATATTTTTTTGTTTTTCTGTGCAATTGCTTTATTAAAGCAGCAACAGATTTTATTTTAATAACTTCCTCATGTAAGACAAGCAGCAGCAAATTTTAATACTTAAACAGTTTATATTTTTTTTGTTTTGCATTGCGACTATGATGTTTTCTTTATACCAGATCAAAAATTGACAAGAACAAGAATAATCTCATTTTAAACTTCAGAAGTAATGAATTATATCCAATTGCTCACCTCATATTTGCTGCACTGATACACCAAGCAATTCTACAAGTTTTTTAAAGGTTCTTTCATTTTCTGTGTTACTGAATTCACATCGTTTTGGCCCAGGAATAGTACACGTTTTTCTCTTCCTTTGGTCTAAAACCTTGCCCTTTAATGATTTATATCTGCAAGGTTTGAGTTTGATCCAACAGTTGACCTCTTGCAGAGAAAGAAATTCCAGTCTTATATCTTGAAGATGAATTTGCTTTCTGAAAGATTAGATTTTCCAATTTACTTATATGTTACATTGTTTATTATAAGTATGTCATATTATAATGTGTTTACTCAGAAATGTTAACTTATATTAAAATAATCATAATATTTAATATTTGGCATTCTTCAGTGATTAATTCAAACAACATTTTTAATGTGCCTCTTCTCTTTGTGTTGCAGAGCTCTTCACCTTTCTATTTCATATTTGATGCTTTCTAATGGAAGCAGTGTAGTTCTTTTTTGACATCTGTATTAAGTTTGACTTTTTTATAAAGTGACATAGGTGCACATACAGTAACTGAAAAAAGACATCCTTAAAAAATTACAATCCTGGGGATTCAATAAAGCAATTTCTCAGTGCAGGAATAGTGTAGCAGCTCCTGCATGGAATATGGCCGTCGAGCGATACAGTGAACAAGCCTGGGGACGTGCACGAGCCTGCCAGCACTATTCCCACACGGACACAAATGAATAATGCTAATTACCTCATTTGTTGGTGAAAAACATGCAAATGAGGTGAATTAGCTATTCAGTAAGTAGGTAGTCATCTGTGCAGGAATAGTGGGAGGTGCAGAAATATATTCGGCTACTAGCCAAATACATTTCTGCAAAAATCAAAATGGAGGCATGACATCTCAAAGTAAAGCATGTATTATACTGCTTAGATATGCCAATGGCCAAATATATGGCCATTGGCATGGAAAAGTGTTGTAAAATTATAAAAATAAAAGTTTTTTTTTTTTTGCGATCTCAGACGTTTAAGCATAGGGAAGTAGTGAGCAAATAGGGTTGTACCGAAATAAAAAATGTGAAAAGGCAATTTTAAGTGAAATCTGCATTTTGCCATTATAGTCTATGGCATGCAAAATCAAAACAATAACAGGTAATACTGGTTACTAAGGAGGAAGGCTGTGGTGTAGTGGTATAACCAGGGACTAAGGCAATGGGCTATGCAAATGAGCAAATTTTACTGAATCACTAAAGGAGGGACCATTCTCTCGCTGCAACTAACTGTGTAGGAGCTATAAGGCAGTGGTGTAAGCAGGAGAAGCTGCTGACATGAAAAGGGAGTATGTCATGCTTGGCGTAAGCACATTGGAGCTCCACGGATCCCAGTTGAGCTTAGCTAAGCACAGCTAAGCAAGGGGGTGTGTCTCAGGCTGTATTGACTTATTCCAGGAAATGAAGAGCATGTTCATATCCAGGGGAGGGCCATTCATCATCATTTATCTTAGCTAAACAGGTTTGTGTGGAACGCACCACGTCTAAACAAAAAAAAAAACCTGGAATTAGCAGAATTGTTTACATTTGGGCAGCAGGGTTGCATGGTGTGCCTCAGGGCTTAAAAGGGATGGAAATGGGAAGGGGAAAAAAAAGGCAAATAGCAAAATAAAAGTAATCATGTACTAATAAACTAGCAAGCAGGTGGAATGTATCATAACTAGCCAATTATACAGGCAGCATCTGCAGCACAACAGTATAAACTGTGCAAACACCTTTCCGTCTGGTTTTCCCACAAACCTTGCACCACTGGTGTACACATGCATGGGAATTTTAATAAAAAAATGTTAGGGGCTGCTGTTGCTTTGATCTATCAGTTTGTGCTAGAGGCTGAGGGTGGTGAGAAGGATAATGCTGGCAACAGCCCCAGACTGAGGAGGAGAAGAGTTTTCAGACCCAGGGTAACCTACCAGGGGCTACATGATCTGGAGATAGTTGAGCACTATAGGGTGGACAGAGACATACTTCAGCAAATCATTGAGCTGTGCCAGTCTCAACTCAGACACAGAGCCAACAGAGGGGAATCCATCCCATGGTTACCAAGGTATGTATAGCCTTAAGAATACTAGCTACAGGTACTTTCCAAAGACCTACTGGGGACATCATGATGGCCTCATAGGCATCTGCATCCAGGGTATTTCACCAGTTCCTGGATGACATACTACCACATGCTGGCGAGCACATTTACTTCCCCAATACCTGTAAGGAAAGGACCAGCAATATGCATCTCTTCCACCATGTAGCAGAATACCCAGATGTATTGGGTGAGATAGACTGCACGTACATCCACATCAAAGCACCACCCAGTGAACAGGGTAGGGTCTACATGAACCGCAAGGGCTTCCCCTCCATCAACTGCTAGGTCATGTGCAATGCCCAGGGCATTATCATGAATGTGTGTGCTGGCAGCCCTGGTAGCTATCACGACTCCCACATCTGCCATTTGTCACAGCTTTATCAGGCATTTGCCAGTAGGGCCATCTCATAAGGCCATCTGGTGGGGGATGCAGGCAATGCACTAGAGCCGTGGATGATGACACCCATCAGAAATGTACACACATCCACTCAAGAATGCCATAATGAGGCACACGCACTATCCAGAATAATTATAGAGCATGTGTTTGGGATGCTCAAGTCATGGTTCCGCTGCCTTGACATATCTGGTGGAGCCTTGCAGTACTCTACAGCCAGGACTGTGGCTGACCAAGTTTGCAGATGACTGCAAACTGGGCACCATAATCGACTCTCCAGCTGACACAAGCATCCTCCAAAAGGGCCTCATAGAAACAGACAACTGGTACCAGAGCCATGGCCTCAAGCTAAATGCCAAAAAGTGTATAGTCATCCCCTTTGGCAAAAACAAAGTGCCCACAAATTACCACATAGGTGGTAATCCATTAAGTACAGAAGAAGTAATTAGGGACCTGGGGACCCAAGTTGATAGCAATCTCTCATTTGACAACCACGTGGCCAAAGTGGTTAGAAAAACATTTTATATAGCCCACCTAATCATGAAGGGATTCACATCTAGAACAGGGGAGGTCATCGTGCCTCTTTACTCAACCCTCATCAGGCCCATAATTGAGTACAATGCCCCTTTTGGGATGTACCTTACCAGACACCTGCAGCAACTGGAAAGACCCCAAAAGTACCTCACCAAGAGGATCAAAGGGCTCAAACAGATGCCATATACTGCCCGGTTAAAGAAACTCCAGCTCTACTCAGTGGCATACTGCCTGTTCAGAGGCGATCTGTGCCTGACGTATAAAGCCATGTCCAACCCGGAATTAATGGACATGCTGCACCTCAGAAAATCCAAATCCCATCGAGCTACGCGCTAGAGAGACTTGAACCTCAGCACCGAAATAAATAGGACATGCTGGAGGGACAGATTCATAACCCAGAGGCTCCCTTCACTCTGGAATAAAATCCCAGTCCAGGTTAGGCAGAGTCCCTCATTGACTCTATTCAAGAGGAATCTTGATGAGTGGATGGGAGATCGTAGGTTTACCCCGGGTATCACTTCTGTGTCACTGTTAGACAGAGGCACAGTATACTAACCTCGAAAAAGGGCATAGCAAAATAAATTTAAAATGGGTGGCGAAAGCCAAACACATTCTGGCTCGGCTTATAAATGCCCTAGGGCAGATAGCCTAGTATGAACCTATGAACCTATGAACATGTGCACACATGTTCATAGTATGTGCCATGCTACACAATATGATCCTGTGGAAACAGCTGCATCAGAAACAGCATGGGGAAGGGCTGCACTGCCCTCCACCATAGCCAAGGTCTCCACAGGCACAAAAGGACTCAGAGGAGGAAGCCCCTGAGTCTGCTCCTGTAGGCAGATGGAGGCATGCCCAGTATGCCCAGGCCTTGGCAAACAGGCAATGCATAGCACACACACTGACACTGTAGAGACTCAGGGACTGACACCTCTCTCCAACTCTCACACACAGTAAAATCACACTACATCACACTACCTGTAGCTTACCCTGTACAGGCAGTGTACTGCATGCATCTGATAGACTCAGCCCTCACCCACCATCCCCACAACTGCTGCAGGTACAAAGTAAGTCAGTCTTCTAAACAATAAATGAATGGAGTAGTATGTTCTGGTAGTATATCTATGGTATCGCTGTGTGCATGCAAGTGAATGGGGTGGCCTACTGGGGTAGCAGCAGACAACTGACTGCTATGTGGGACACCAGAAAATGTCTACCCAATAATGGCGTACCCACACTATGCAGTATTATCCAAGGTGACACATCCCACTGCAACATATGTGGGGGGCCATCTAAGGGGAGGTCATAGGTCACATGCATGGATGTCAATGTGGGATCCTATACTCACCCGTCAGACTCACCCAGCAAGTCAGCTATAGAAAACCATAAAGAAATGCCTGGCAAAGGCCCACAAATTATGTCAATGGTGGAATACCTCCCTACAGACTAACACAGTGATATCGCAACAGGCCTTCCAGTTGCAGTAAGGCTCTGATGGGTAAGAAGTGCGAAACTTAATTGTATTCCATTACAATCTAGCCTGTGGCCTCTAGTGATACACCTCTGTTCTCCAAGACAGGTCACAATATTATGCTAAATGGGACCAAATTGTAAAGCCAATATCAGAACAGTATGTGCAAATGTGTACCGTTGACAGGTGTGCCCCCCCACACATACCTATATTCCCATTGAAATGCAGTAACATGTAGGTTAGTAGGGTAATAGCAGTAGAGCAGACATTGCCAGGGCTGTCCCAATCAACATGATAACTTGTTGCATATCCACAATATGCAGGGGGTCAATGATTTATGTACATGCATGGGAAATATTGTCAGGATGTGGCCAGCACTTACTCCTGGCTGTTGTGTCTTAGTGGCCTAGGTACAGTACTGTGTTAGACAGGGCCATGTTCCAAGAATCACAGTGCTAACTATTTTGCATCTCAGTTACACCTACAGTGGGAGTTGTACACACTGTGCAGATGTCAATATCCATTACTGCTGGTAAGCTGGAATGATCATGGACAGGGGGCCACACATATGAATAGTACACAGGTCAGAGTAACCTACACAGTGCCTACTATTCCTCCCAACTCTACAGACCTTCTGCAGAATGTACAGAGGTTTGCATCATATTTTTAGTGTCTTTCTCATGAAATAGTCGTTGTGTGGCAAACCTTGAAAGCCTAAAGTCAAACAATAATGACGGAATGTAGTGTCTCAGACTTCATACCCTATAGAAAATGCATGCTAATGAAAAATCTGTTATTGTATCACCCTTCTAGGTTTGTAAGGCCAGTAGTTAAAATGGTCCCTATATTTTGGCCTTTGCCACCTAATTACTTATGGCTTTGTCCAGATGTCTGGCCCTCATACGTAAACAGGTATGGTGCCTAGTAGCACATCAGGTACCTGAAGGTCAGTGTATTGGCAAGTCATAAAAGGCTTACACATTACTGTGTCAGTGCTGACACAGTAAGGCTGCCACCTCACTGTGTCATCACTGACAACATGTTACTGGCCAACAGCTATACCCCTAGAATGGCAGGTTGTCAAAGAAGGAGCACAAGTATGCCTTGTATATCTGTTCTGCCTGTCCTAACATTGCATCCATCTGCAAAGTATTTGGAAAACAAGAAAAGGTCATGTCAAAAGGCATGTCAAAACCTCAATGGCAGACAGTGGAGAAGCAGATGTCACACCCATAACAGAAAGCAAGCAAGTAACAAACGGGTCCCCCGACTGTCTATGTATGGTAGAACAGAATCAACACCCTGTCCCCATATGTGGGCCTTCATCTGACTGTCATATGTAGACCTGTCCAGATGTCAGAGTCAGTGAGAGTTTGATACCTAGGCCAACATGTAGCCACATAATAACATAGTAACACAAACTGTCTGAGGACCCCAGCAGATGTAGTGGTGCAATGATGGACAACCTACAAAATAAGTGTGCTCAGAGGTATGTAGTCTACAACCTTTTGTGTGATGTTATGGCATTTACCATGCTCACACCAGAATTACAAATACATAGCAGCCACTGTGTGCATTCCTGTGACTGGACTACAGAACAATAAAGAGACACACAGAAGGAGGCGGGGGACCACTGGCCAAACAAATGGAGAATGTGCACACCAGAACACATTTTGCAGTAACATAGGTGCCCTGCAGTATATGGAGTCAGTAAGCATCACCTGCAAATTCACAACAAACACATGCATAGGTGGAGGTCCACAAAAAATCAAACTCCAGGTAAAGGACACCTGAGAGGCAAAAACACATGAGAACTTCCTAAACCTACACACCACAGAGCACACATATTCCACACACCAGTGTCCTGAAAACACTAAGGCCTTACCATACACACAACATATTACTCATAGAAGACTCCACTGTGAGACACACAGATGTGCCATACACCAGGCAGGATAAAGAGAAAGTCACAATTACTTGTTTGGCAGGTGCCATAATCTGCCATATCACACATGTACTCAAGTCACCCCACAACAGGTACAGGTATCACACTAGCCTGGTCCATGGCAGTGTGAATGATATCAGAAGTACTTCATGGCCTATAGAAAGACAGTCATGATGTAGCATGCTGAATATGTGTCCCATGTAGGTATGTGCCTAGCCGTAAGCAGCATCCTGCTGCCACCCAGAGTGATGGAGTAATAAGAACAGAAAGTGATTGTCACTAACACCTGATTCACTTACTATTGTCAACTCAAGGGGATCCACTGCCTTGCAGCCTGGGAACATATGAGTGACAGTATGCACTGCTTTGCTACAGATGGCCTACAGCAGTCTCACATGGCCGACAGGCATCTGGCAAAGGCCCATGCCTCACCCATAGTGCCATTGTAGGGAATGTCATGGGGTCCAAACTATCAACATAACACAGTCAACACAATGCCAAACTAAAGGGACACTTTTGAAATAATACTCTCATAATGTTAGAAAGGGGATAGAATAACAGAGGGGGTGTGTAGTAGCATGGATGTCACGAAGGGTGTGAAGTCTGAAACTCTAATGTTCGGTCATTATTCCATGACTGCAAACCTGAGTGATTTGCAACAAACTTGCTAGAAAGCCACAATGTGAAGGGAAACTCACCAGATATGTGAGGCATGAATCTGGATAATCTGTGAGAATCTGTACAGTTGAAGAGGTATGGCCACACCAGGATATGACCTTTCAGGTAAGTAGAATACCACACAACCAGGAAATCCCCAGCCAGTACATCACAAAGGTGCTGGACCTTTTACAGAGCTTCATCAGTCAATCAGCTGTAGCCACTCCCCCCAAATGGCCAGATTGTGCAAGAAGGTCTAGCCTTTGCCTCATAATATTGGTCTGTGCATCATCCTCTCATATTTCTCTGGTAAAGGACTGTGGTGATCTGATGATATCTGTCAGTAGATAATGACACAATACATTACAGTGTCAGACATTACATAAGTCAGAAAAAGTCTGTCAAGCAACTCATACGTTAATAAGAGCTGTAGTGACATTATCCCCCTATGTTTGGGCCATTGTTTCCACATATTGGCAGCCTATCTCCAGATATATTGCACAAACAGGTTGCAAGGCATGGCTGTAGCACACAGCACCCCAGATTGGAGTTACAATTATCCCTGGAATGGATTCCCACAGTTACTATAGAAGGTCATACTGGGCATGCTCCTACACTTACAGAAATAAAGCCCATGTCTGAAACCACAACGGACTATATATATCTCTATTGTGCAGATGTCTTTGCATACACACAGCTATGTACATCTAACTGTCTTCACACACACCCGTCAGACAGGATTACCCACAGCCAGCTGTAGATGGCCCATATGTGGTATATCTGCATCTGTTGCATGTGATACACACACATATATATGGGCTGCATATTATAATATGTCAAGCATACGCACATATAGACATGGGGGAGAGAGATAGACAGTGATAGAGTGAGACACACAGGGAGACATACACAGAGATGGAGTCATACACAGGGATACCCTGAATGGCAGAGAGTGATGTCCTGCTGCATACAGTTGCATACCAGTTGTAAACACTGGCATGTGGCAGCATGAAGATGAGAATCATTGTCTGATGGTACTGAGGTGGGGGGGGTTGCAATATCATATCACCTACCTTTGTGTGTGTGTGTGTGTGTGTGTGTGTGTGTGTGTGTGTGTGTGTGTGTGTCTGTAGATCTAAATATCACAATGCCTTATCCACCCAGTACACTTCCCATTGCCCTGCTTTACATGATCTGCTGATGTCATTCACCTTAGAAGTACCTTTGGACTGATTTTAGTCCTGGCAGCTCTATAGCACATGTGATAACTGTGTAACACTATAATACAAATACCTAGATAGTTATTGGTTCTAATCACAGTCCTGGCATATGTAATTGTGGTTGTGTGTAGGGATAAGTGTTTAGTCCTTTCCCAACCAGTACATTTACCATTGCCCTACTTTAGCAATCCTGCTGATGTCAGTCACCTTAGAAGTACCTTTGGGCAGCCCTCAGCCCTATAAGCTCTGTCATGTATAGTACAGCTAACTAGTTAAGTAGGGGTTCTAATCTCAGTCCTGGCAAATGTAAAAGTGTGTATGCTTGTGTGTGTGTATTTTAAGGTTAAAGATTCTGAGCCCATTCACACCCAGTACACTTCCAATTGTCCTACTTTAGCAATCCTGCTGATGTCATTCATCTTAGAAGTATCTTTGGGCAGCCCTCAACTCGATAAACTCTGTGGCATGTGCAGTAACTGTGTAACACTATAGTACAAATAACTAGTTAGGTAGGGGTTCTAATCTCAATCCTAGCAAATGTGTGTGTGAATGTGTTTGTTTTGTAAGTGTGTATATCTGTTTATTCAAGTATTTTGTGGCCTTTCTCACCAAGTATATCTCCCATTGGCATACTTTACAAGGGCTGGTGATGTTCCTCACCTTAGAAGTACCTTGGGACACCTTTCACTCTATAAGCTCCATGGCACATGCGATAAATGCATAACACTGTGGTAGCAATAACTATATTCGTAGGGGTTTTAATTTCAATCCTGGCAACTGTGTGTTTGCAAGAGCAGTATTATGTGGTTGGGAACCTTATCCATTGGGGGTTGAGTTTTGCAGTTTTATGCTGTGGCCTACCCACTACATGTCCCACTGTCCACTTTACAAGGCTCACTGTTGTCATCCACTGTAGAGGTAGCTGTCGACACTCTGCAGCCCTATAAGCTCTGTGCCAAGTGAAATAACTATGTAACAGTATGGAATAAATAACAAGATAGTCGGGGCTTTTAATCCTTTGATACCATTCCCCACTCAGGAATCATAGACAAACACACTTAGCTAGGCATCAACCCCTATATCACTAGGTGGGTTGCAAACAGGCTCGGAGATGGAACCTACAGTGTGAAAGCAGCGGACTCCATGTCATACTGCTGACCAGTCATTAGTGGTGTACCACTGGGTCTGGTCCTGGTTCCCCTCATGTTCGGTATCTACACCTCTGAAGTCCAGCCCAACATGAAGAGACTCTGCCTGACAATGTTTGCAGATGATTGCAAGGTGGATGCTATTATTGCCTCCCCATGTGATGTTGACATCCTACAGAAAGGCCTCACTGAGACCTACCAGTGTTGCCAGAACCCTGGACTTAAGCTCAATGCCAGAAAATGTGTCACTATCCCCTTTGGGAACAACTTGGTTCCCATGAATCATCACATCAATGGTAGTCCACTGAACACAGAAGTTGTTATAAGAGAACTGGGAACACAGGTCGACAGTGACCTCCCTGTTGACCACTACAGTGCCACTGTGATCAGAAAGTACTTCTATGTGGCATATCTCATTACTAAGGGTGTTGCATCCTGAAGAAAGAGGTCTTTGTCTCTCTTTACTCTTCCCTCATTAGGCCAATCAGTGAGTACAATGGCCCATTTGGCATGCACCTTACTAGACACCTGCAAGAACTGGAGAGGCAACAAAAGTACCTCGCAAAAAGGATCCTAGGCCTTAAACACTTGCCCTATATGGACAGATTCCAATAACTCCAACTATTCTCTGTCTCATATTGGCTACTTAGAGGCAATCTCTGCTTGACTTACAAAGCCATGTCTGACCCAGCTCTGTTAGGCATGCTACATCTAATGAAACTGAATCCATCCACACCACATGCCCCAGAGACGTCAACCCCATTTCCACAAACAGCAGAACATGCCAGGGGGACAGGTTCATAAACCAGACACTGGTCACACTATGGAACAGAGTTCATATACATGTCAAGCATAGCACCTCACTGGGCCTCTGCAAGATAAATCTGGATGAGTGGATGGGAAATTGAAATCTCACCCTGGGGATCACTCAAGTGGCTGTACTTGATAGACACATTGGGGAGTAATTTCAGATGGCACAATGCCTGGGCAGTCTTATGGGCTAGGCTTATAAAGGCTCCATGGCCATTTGCCTAATACACACCTACGAACCTATGGATCTCAGTACTGGCATATGTGCACATGTGTATTAGTGTGTATAGAAGTATTTGTGAGTGTGTAAAACATGTAGGTGAAAGTAGTTTGAGGACCTGCCCACCAACTACACCTCTGATCGCTATACATTACAAAAGCTGATGATGTCATTCCTTTTACAGGTACCTTGGGACACTCTTCACCCTACAAGCCACATGGTGTGTGCAGTACCTGCATAGCACTATAGTACCAATAACTAAATAGGTAGGGGTTCTCATCTGAGTCCTGGCAAATGTGAGAATGTGTGTAAGTGTTTGTAAGTGTGTATATTTGTAGGATACCGCATTTTGAGGCCTCACTCTCACAGTACGTTGCCCATTTCCATACTTTACAAGCGCTGGTGATGTTGTTCACCTTAGAAGAATCGTGGGACACTCTGCACTCTATAAGCTCCATGGCACATATATAAATGTATAGTACTGTAGTAGCAATAACTAGATAGATAGGGATTTTAATCTCAGTCTTGACAAATGTATGCGTGTGTGTGTGTATGTGTGACTGTATCCTGTGTATGTGTTTTTTAAGTGAGAACTATATCCAATGGGAGGGGGTTTACATTTTTAGGCCATGGTACTCCCAGTACATGTCCCAATGTCCACTTTACAAGGCCCGCTGTCTTCATCAATCATAGAGGTATCTGTTGACACTCTTCAGCCCAATAAGCCCTGTGGCATGTGCAGGAATTGTGTAACAGTATGGACTGACTAACAAGATGGGCAAGGCTGTTAATCAAAGTCCTGGCAAATGTGTGTATAAGTGTATTTGTGTTTGTAAGTGTGTATAACAGTAGTTTAAAGTATTTTGAGTCCATTCTCACCCAGTACATCTCCCATTGCCATACTTTACAAGGGCTGGTAATGTTGTTCATCTTAGAATTACCTTGGGACACTCTTTACCCTGTAAATTTCATGGCATGTGCGATAAATGCATAACACTATAGTAGCAATTGCAAGATAGATAGGGGTTCTAATCTTCGTCCTGGCAAGTGTGTGTGCTTGTGATAACAGTATCCTGTTTGAGTGAGACCTATATCCATTGGGTGGCCATGGTTTACAATTTTAGGCCACGGTGCTCCAAGTACATGGCCCGAGGTCCACTTTATGAATCCCGCTTTTTACATCTACCATAAAGGTATCTGTAGACACTCTTCAGACCTATAAGCCCTGTGCTGTGTGTCACAGCTGTGTAACAGTATGGAATTATAATTGTGCTATACAGCTAATCTACTACATTTTGCACTGTTATAATGCTTTTTTTTACTGTTTCACTGCATTTGTGCACTGTTTTATACTGTTTTAACTGTATCCTTCATTGCTAGATAGTGTTTCACTACTGTAATTGCATTTTTACTGAATTACTTAACTGTAAACTGCTTTTTCATACTGAGTGTTGTATTTTCTGTTTGTGAGTAGCTGTTCCCCACCTGTCCTTCATCCCTGTTGGTGTCTTGTTCTTATCCTTGGTGGCTTTGCAGTTGCCCACCCCTCCTGTAAATTTGATCTGGGATATTCCTACCAGTCTAGTGTCACTAACACATTCTACCTAATACAGAGAGAACATTCCTGAAGGCCAACCCTCTTAGTTTTTTTAACATTTAATTATTTTCTGTTCCTCCTTTCTCCCTTTCCACTTTATAAAAAAAAAAAACACTTTGCTAGAATCTACCATTGCTAGAATCTCTTTGTGTTCTGACTGAGTGTGCTGAATTATTTATATATTTGCTGGCATTTTCTGATACTCTAAGTGCCTCCATTTTGATTGTTTTCTTAATTTACTGTTTTCTGCATATATTTTTATTCATTTTTTTTAATTTAATTGTATTTATTTAAAATGTATTTGCTTTAATATTGCTACACACTCAAGTGTGCTAACTTGCACTGCATTTGAATTGTTCTACTGCTGTTTTAGCTGCTTTTCTGTATAAAAATGTTCTAAGCTTGTTTCCCACCTTTCCTGTAACTAGTCTAGTCCAGATTCAGATTTGCTGTATCCAGGATTGTTTGCACGCATCTGAGCTCCCCAAGCCTTCCTGCATTGGAGGAAAGCCTTCTAGCTTATCAGTGGGAGTGGTAACACTAGGTAACCTATCTACTACAAGAAGAGTGGTTTCTGGCCCAGAAATTTTAGTTTAGTGGCCGTTTGTGCAGTTTCTCTATCCTCTTCAACTTTCTGGTTTAAAAAACAGTGTTTGTGCTTGTTTCCTGCCTTTCCTACAACTAGACTAGTCCTGATACATATTTACTGTATCCAGGGCTAATTGTAAGCTTCTAAGCCCCCACACCTTTCTGTATTGGAGGGAAGACTTCTAACTCATCAGTGGGAGTGGTAAGCACTAGGTAGACTATCTAACACAAGAGGAGTGGTCTGGCCCAGAAATTGTAGTTTTTTGAACCTTTGGACAGTTTTTCCATCCCCTTCAACTTTCTGGTTTAAAAGCCCACATTTGCATGGGTTTGCACTTGCTTTAGCTCTGTCAGCTCTGTCAGCAGCGTCGAGCTGAGGTAAACTATTATTGGTGCCAGAAAGTCTGCTCTTCAGTTTTTCCCTTAGATCTTGCTAGTTCTTTATCTCTTGCACTTCAAATAGCCTAATTGCTTTGCAGTTCAACAGGTTTTTGTAGCAATTATTATAGCCCACCTAAGAGCCATCAGCACTAGTCGTTCTTAACAGAAATAGCTCCAGTACTAATCAGTTACAACCACCCCTCCTGGTATGATTAAAGGGCAGTTCCCTGTGCTTTCTCCTATTAACCTAGTGCATTGGGCATTTTGAGGCAGTGTAGCAACTGTCTCATGTACACAGACAACCCTCTCCTCTTACCTCCCAACACTCAGACTTGTGAGAGATGCACTTATATCACCAAATTAGAAGCTATGCACTCTCCAGCCAAGACTGGATTAGCTGGTTAAGAGGAGAAGGTCAACAACTGCACCACACCACATGGAACACATAGCCCTTCAGAACACCCACTATCACAGATCATACATAAAAACACAAACTAAACACCCACCTTCGCAGAGGCGCTCAATAGAAATTTACCCAAACAGCAGAGACCTCCAAGACAGAAATGCACTCGACCACCACAACACAGCACAAACCACAGGACACATAGCTCACCTCCACAGTGTGCATCTCAAGCTAAGCCCCTAAGGCTAAACACCTTGCCCAATACAATAATCATAGGTGACTCAATAGTGAGGCACACAGATGTCCCACTCACTAGGTTGAATAAGGAGATGATAACAGTCAGCTGTCTATCAGGTGCCAGAATCCAGCACATAACACACACACTCAGGTCACTCCACAACAAGTGCAAATATGACTCTGCCATTGCCCATGTGGGTGTGAATGACCTGAGATGCACCTCCCTGGACTACATGAAAAGAGACATGGTGGAGCTCTCGGATTATGTGGCCCAGGAATGACACTAGCCCTGAGCAGTATCCTACTGTCACCAAGAATGATACTGCAGTACAAACAAAAAATGATTGACTTCAGCAATTGGCTAAGTTTCTGGTGTCATTCTAAGGGGATCCAGTAATTGTCAGCTTGAGATGACATGATTGACAGACTCGATGCTTTGCCAGAGATGTCCTAAATCTATAAACCCTGGGTTTCTGGGTACTGGCTATGGCTCTTGCTACCCCTATCAAAGACCAAATTACAACCATAGCAGTTATAAATAAATAAATGCAATCTGAGGGTCATGCTGCTCAAAGCTAGAAGTCTAAATCTCAAGATGCTCTCACTCGAAGCACTCCTCAGAATGGAGAACATCAACATCTGTGCTGTAACGGAGACCTGGTTTAAAGTGGCAGAAAGCACCCCTGCACTAACAGGCTATAACTCATTCCACACCTTTTGGCCCTGAAACATGGACCAAAGCCCCAAAGGCAGTGGTGTCTCCGTATTCATAAAGGATATGCACACATCCAGACTAGTAGCCCAGCATAATGCTTCTGAGATACTTCAGGTACAACTAACATTGGGTATGACTGCAATCCAGGTCATAGCCTGCTATAGGTACCCAACCATGTCCCTAGACTCTCACTCCATGTTCTTAAGCACCCTGGAATCTATCAAGGTCCAACCCAACACTCTTATACTAGGAGACCTCAAATACCCCTCCCTCAACTGGGAAAACTACTCAGGCACCAATGCACTGGCCCAACGTTTTCTGGAATTCATCAATTCCAATGCCTTGGACCAGCTCATTCTTACCACCACTAGAGGAAGCAACATCCTTGACCTGGTTATTACAAACATGGGCAACTGTTGCTATACACCAATATTCAATTCTTCCCTGGTTAGATACGACCATAAACTAATCACCATGGAAATCCAAATTTCACCCCCCCCCCCCCCGCAAAGGTGTCCACCATGAAAATCTTCTCCAAAGCTGACTTTGGACTCCTAAAAGCAAAGGTGGCTAACTTCATGGCACCCATGCCCATGGAAAATAGATGCGTGACTGCCAAAGCATACACCAATGCACTATACAAACACGTACATAAATGCATGGAACTAGCCAAACCCAGCAGAACCAAAACGCTCTCCTCCAAGAAAAGGCAACCAGTCTGGTGGATCTCTGCCATTAATAAACTCTGCAACAGAAGGAAGAAACTGTTGTAGAAAAAGGTGAAATCCCAAGACTGGAAAAATGCCCTTATTAGCCTCAACAAAAAGTTGAGAATTCTCATCAAAACCTCCAAAGCCAGCTATGCAGGCAGAATTGCGCCAGACACTAAAAACAACCACAAAGCCTTCTTTAGTTATATCAAGAATCTCCATGGTAATACCCAGATTTCCTCTGAGTTACTGCACAATGGTACCTCCTATACTGAGCCAACAGATATTGCCAACATACTGGCTGACAGATTCAGAGCCAACTTTACCCCCCCCCCAGGACCAATCTCAATACCGGAAGAATGCCAGGCACTCTGCATTACTGCAGCACAGGTTAAAGCTGCATTGTCTAAGGCCAGGAATACAGCTTCCATGGGACCCAACAATATCCCTGGCTGTGTTCTACATGATTTACAAAGTGAACTGGCACCACATCAGTGTTCTCTGTTCACTCACAGCCTCACCTCAGGCATTGTCCCTACTGAATGGTGCACTGCTACAATTATCCCTCTCCATAAAGGAGGATTGACTACAGACCCTGGAAATTGTCACCCCATTAGCCTGATGAGTCTGATATGTAAGGCTATAGAGCGCATCATCATGGACCTAATTAACAAGGATAAAGGGAATCTCCAAACTCTAGATCCCACACAATTTGGTTTTGTGAAAGGTAGATTATGTGGTGGATAAAGGTAAGGCAGTTCATACAACCTACCTTAATCGTGCCAAGGCCTTTGATACCATTCATCACTCAGAAATTATTGATAAACTCATCAAACTAGGCATCACCCACTATATCATAAGGTGGGTTGCAAATTGGATCACAGATAGAACACACAGTGTGAAAGTAGCAGACTCCAAATCAGACTGCTGACCAGTCACGAGTGAAGTCCTACAGGGATTGGTCCTGGGTCCTCTCCTGTTTGACATCTACTTCTCAGAAGTCCAGGCCAACACATAGGGACTCTGGCTGACCAAATTTGCAGACAACTGCAACCTAGCAGACATTATTATCTCCCCAAGTGATGCAGACATCCTACAGAAAGGCCTCACTGAGACCAATGACTGGTGTTGAAACCATGGCCTTAAGCTTAATGTCAAAAAATGCATCGCCATCCCCTTTGGGAAAAACTCAGTTCCCACTAATTACCACATTGATGGGAGCCCATTGAACACTGAAGGTGTTATAAGAGATCCTGGGACACAGGTTGACAGCAACCTCTCCTTCAACCACCACATTGCGACTGTAGTCAGAAAGTCCTTCTATGTGGCACATCTCATTACCAAAGGTTTTGCATCCAGGAAGAAAGAGGTCATCATTTCTCTCTACTCATCCCTCATTAGACCAGTGATAGAGTATAATGCTCCATTTGGCATCTACCTCACTAGACACCTGCAACAGCAGGATAGGCCACAAAAGTACCTCACAAAGAGGATCATAGGCCTTAGACACATGTCCTGCATGGACAGACTTGAAAAACTCCAGCTATTCTCTTTCTCATATCGACTACTAAAAGGTGATCTCTGCTTGACTTAAAAGCCATGTCTGACCCAGCTCTGTTAGAAATGCTACATCTAAAGAAATCTCAATCCCTTTGCACCACACACTCCAGAGACCTCAACCTCATTACCACAATCAACATAACATGCTGGAGGGACAGGCTCATAACCCAGAGACTGCCCATGCTCTGGAATAGACTCTCCATGCATGTCAAGCAGAGCACCTCACTAGCCCTCTTCAAGAGAAATCTTGATGAGTGGATGGAAAATAGAAAGTTCACCTGGGGGATCACTCCAGTGGCTGTACTTGATAGAGGCACTGGGAACTAATGACAAGTGCCACAACGCCAGGGCAGTTCTATGGGCCAGGCTTGTAAAGACCCCGGGGCCATTAGCTTAGTACACACCTATGAACCTATGAATAACATGATAGGTAGGGCTGCTAATGTCAGTACTGGCAAATGTGTGGGTGTGTGCATTGGTGTTTTTAGCAGTGTTTGTGACTCTGTAGACTTGTAGGTGACAGTATTATCAGTCCTTTTCCACCCAGTACACCCATCATTGCCATACCTGATGGGGGCACCTGATGTTATTCACTTTACAGGTACCTTGGAGCACTCATCACACTATTAGTTCTGTGCCACTCGCAATAACCACAAAACACTGTACTACCACTAATTAGATGGGTAGGGGTTCCAAACTTAATACTGGCAACTGTGATTCTGTGCATGTGTGTGTGTGTGTGTGTGTGTGTGTGTGTGTGTGTGTGTGTGTGTGTGTGTGTGTGTAGGAACAGTATTATCTGTGTGTTTGGTTGACACAATATCCTCTGGGGGTGTGGGTTTTACCAATCTGAGGTGTGTTCCACCCACTACACTTAACATTGTCCACTTTACAAAAGCTGCTGATGTCAACCACCATAGACTTACGTGTATACACCCCTCAGCCCTATAAGCTCTGTGGCACATGCAATAACTGTTACAAAGACCTGGTAAATGCATACATATACAGCTGTACCTCAGCAATGACATGGTCAATGTGTTACCACTCTTCCATACCCCATTTTGGCAATGTCTGCAGGGCCACATCCTGGTGAAACATAGAAACCTAGAACACAAACAGACTACAGCATGTGAGACTACAGCCAGTCAGGATACCAACACCAATAATGCATCATGGTTGAAAATGTACACACACTCTGAAGTGTACCCATTACAAATGCTAGCTGACAGCACCTTACATAGCATTGCATAGCTAAACTGTACTCAATTCACCCTGTGCATCAGAACCATAGCAGCATGTCCCTGCATTAGTGGTATGGATGATAGGGATGTAACACAGGTATCATCATATGCACAGGGTGTTTTGTGGCTTTGCCAGAGGCATAAGCTGGGCCATATGGTTGACATCATGTGTGTGTGTTTGGATAGGTGTTCTATAAATGGGCCAATCAGAGGTGGTGTGTGTGTGTGTCTGGAGGTGACCGGGCTGTGATGGTAATGTGTGTGTGTGTGTTTGCATGCACACAGTCACACCATGTGGCACCCCTACACAGGGGCATGTTGGACAGCTGTGAACCGTACATGGCAGGGTGTACAGTTCATTGTCTCCAGCTGCAGACACATGAATTGGTCCTGCCAGGGGTCTCACTGGCACCACCAGCCCCAAGGCCAGATGCAGTACTACTCCCCAATAGTGACTGCTGTCTCCTGGATCTGTGTCCCTGATGGGACTGGCCAGGACTATGTGCCTATGGCCTGCTGTGGTCTGGTCTGGACAGCACCCTCCCTCTTTGGTAGTGTTGGTGGTACTGTGTGAGACCTTGCCTGAACTCTGGCTATGGCAAGTGTCTACACTCACACTTTCTATAGTCATCACGCTAGCCTGTTCTATGCCACCACCCACCAACTCTCCATTATCTGTGGCCAGTGGGGACTGGGTATGTATGGGCATTGTAACTATGTATGGGTATGTTGTAGACAACAGTGGGATTCCAACCAATGGCACAGATTCAGCCCCTGACAACAGCACCTGTGCCTCACTATGACTATGTTCATTGTCAGAGTCCACAGAGACATTGACTTCAGGTTGCCACCTCTGAGGGGAAGACAACATATGTAAATTAATATCTGCACTATAAGGTTGGCTGGTACACACACACACTCACACACACACACACACACACACACACACACACACACACACACACACACACACACACACACACACTCCTGGTGCAGTGTGGCACAGCTCTGATACCTATGGGCCTTTCAGGGCAGACCTTATGGTAGTTCTGCCTGCTGCGATCCATCTCTATCACTGCTACTGTCCGTCCCACAACAAAGGGTGACAAATCCTACTCTCTGATGGGCCTAATCGCAGAATGGTAATTGTGGGCAAGATCAAGGCTATTGGAGTGAGCACAGTTTCACCAAGTGCATATGCACATACTGTAAGACCTGATGTATTGCTATAAAGACCACATCCTGTCACACACCCCCTGCATTGTTTCTTGCTCCCCTAGCTATTTCAGTGTTCGTGGACACTGAAATACTGTTTGAAAGTGCCGTATGGCACTTTCTGAGTGCAGGGGGCTTGTTCAATGTCTGTGCACTACTTAAACACACCCCCTGTACTCATTCCCTGTTTAGCCTTAACAGCAGCACTCCTTCATGAATATGGAAGGCGCGCTGCTGTTAATGCTAATGCTCAACAGACATGAACCACTCCATGCAGGAATAGCACTATTCCTGCATGGAGTTTATTGAATCCAGGGGGGTATTATTTTCATGTAGTATACATATATTGTTTTCTTTTTAACAATTTTGATTCACTTCAGCTTTACATAACTTGCTCAATTCCAACCTTCAATTTATGGATTAGATTCATATATATTCCAAGATCACAGAGTCTCATGACCAGTCTACACTGGAGTAAATTTGTAGATATTCATGCAGTCATCTACATTATGTTTAAAGCTGAATAGTGAGTCACAGTGTTTAACATATGCAGAAAGCTTATTCCAGAGGTTTTGGAGACTCTGGGTTATAAACCTGTCCCCCTATATGTTTTGTTTATCTGCTGATAAAGATTTGGGTCCCTGGCCTTAGTATTGGTATAGATATTGGACTTGTGGCAAAACAGAAGTCCACAACCTTTGGCTGTCTTGTGGTGTGGTTAGAGGAACACATTTTTCCCTTAAAAGTTTGCAATAAGAAATAGCGCTTCCAGACTCTCTTGGTAACACAGGGACTTTAAGCCTGTAATCTTTTGGTAAGGAACCTTTGAGGTCTTTCTAAATGTTTGATATGTTTATTAAGATACATCTTAAATTGGGTGTTGTACTAAACAATTGACCTGATCCATGCTGAGTATAAGGGAGTTATTACCTGTTTAAAATTTGATATATTCCATTAGCAATTAGGTGAGCTAAAAAGGATTTACTGACATATATTGTCACATAATAGTCAAAAGAGAGGGAGCTATCAACAAAAGTGCCTAGATCCCTAACTACATTTTTGTTTTGTAGAAGTGTGCTGTTCAGTCAGAATGGAATAGTACTATAAAAGTGATACTATACTTTATAGCATTTAGTTTTAATATATCAAGAATTTAAATTTCACTTCTTCTCTTGAACATTATTTTCATGTATTGTTCCAACAAATGCCATTTATTTTTATGTTATTTGTTCCCCTTTTTCTAAATAGTCCACCTCCAGTTATTTTGTCTCCTTTACAATATTCAACACATTAATTGTGGTAGGTTTACATTTTGATTTCCATTTTTAATAACTATATTTTGGCAGCTAATGGTATTAAACTTAGTAAAGCTTTACTATGTCTAGATAATTCAGAGCTGGCATCCCAGCTCAAAATAATAATTTCCTTATCTACAAACATTTGCTCTTCCAACATTTCTGACAAAGTACTCTGTAAAGTCTTTTTAAAATCTGGCAAGTCATTATCCTTTCAAACAATATGTTTCTAGTTATGTCTCATACTTTTCCATCATACCACCATTTATCTACCTGATGAAATATTCTCTGAAGCCTGCTTGGAGTACAAAATACCTTCACAAAACTCTGTGCAAAAAATCCTAAACCTTTTGGAATTTGCTGTATACATGATTGCATTACAAATGTCTTACCACTGTTCCTTTGTAAAATCCCTTTCTAATCAATCTTCACAATGCTTCCTAGCCTATTATGATTGATTCTTATACTTATTATGCATTGTTATATGCTGTACTAATTACCATGGTTCATAATCCATAAATCAGTATTTAGGTCACAAATTGCATGGTCAGTGGTATACCAAGCAGCTTAACATTTTTGTTCTCCTAATAGCAAATATCACAGACTTTACATTAAGCCATACACATAACCTCAACTCTGTACACTTACTTGCTATTTCCTCTCTTGAATAAGTCCTACCGCTTCACTTGTTATATCTCTCTCTCTGTCATCACTCTCCTTTCCAACATGGATCATTTATTACTAATTATTTTGTTTGTCCTTTACTTCTACAATATAAGTGGAACTTTCACTTCACAATAATGTAGTTAATTTTATTAATTTCAAGCAATAAGTTCATTTCTTGGAGAAACTGGAGAAACTAGGTTTAGGTTATAACCATCTACATTTGGTCATGTGTCTGCCTTGTAAATGGTAGTTATGAGGAGTCAGTAGCAGTTTTTTTATAATATATGCCAATTTGTCAGTAACTTTAGCACATATGACTGCTACTAGACATGTACTGTATTAGATACATGAACAAAGTTTCCTGACCTAAAGTACGATTTTCCTTAAATTCTGCTGTTACCACAGTTTATTTACCACTGCATTAAGCACTGTCGCAGATTTCTACTTCTTCACATGTTATTATTATTATTATTATGTTGACCCACCATTGGCCCAGTAATCAAGGAGCCTCAATCCTCACCACTGGCAAAAGAGGATAACAGGTACATGCACAGTATTTCCAGATGCAGCTCTCTGCATCAAGTGTAATTTCCCTTAAGAGCACATGGAGACCACAGTCAGTCCAGGGCTGGTTTCTTCCTCTTTCTATAGATCCCCAATAAGATTCCCCACTGGCACAGCTATAGAGCTGAGATCTCAGCTGAGTGGCCAAGCCAAAACCTCCAGCACACTCTCTCTATCCACCCAGTGCTTCGTGTCCCTGCCCAAGTAGCTGATACGCGTACTCTTTAAGGTTAGATTTACACACACACACACACACATACACACACACACACACACACACACAGACACACACACACACACACACACACACACACACACACACACACACACACACACACACACACACACACACACACACACACACACTTACAGACACACACACCTGGGAAAGACTAACACAGGTTTACTAGGGTCTATATTAGAAGACTGACTGTTTAGGTGATCGAACACCTAAAAATCGATCTTCTGATATTGAACCGCACAATACCAAACGTCCCAAGGCAACACGTCCCTCAGCCACAACACAAAGAACATTACTTTACATCTAAATTAAGTTGGGTGGCTTCACCCCCACACCCCCAGACGTGGGGGGCTGTGCCCCCCATATCCCCTAACTAAATATGCCAACTTTGCGATCACTCAACAGTAGGGAAATAGCAAAGTTTGGAGAACTGCCAAGGGAAATCTTTCCCTGTGTTAAATCTGCCATTCGCCATTTTTTGCTTTCAATATTAGAAGATCAATATTTAGGTGTTCAATTACCTAAACATTCGGTCTAATATAGACCCATTTACTAGCTATGCCCCCTTTCACCCAGACTATAAGGTAGTTCTCACTACCACCAGCCAACTCCTTATCAGCTACTTTAAGGCCCTTAACAAAGGGTGTCAAATCTTACTGTGTAATATTGCTATTAATACAAATGGTAGCTTGACCAAGAGCAAGGTTATTTGGAGTGGCCCAGACAGTGTCATCAAATAAATATTCAAGTTCTCTCAGAACTTAAATATCTCTACAAAGATCAGCCACAGTGAAAGGTTTAAAAATGTTTAATAATAAATAAAAGAACAAGGCAACACTAAGTATATATTCACAGTGACATTAGAGTTCAAAACCACAAGAATATTTAAAGCAACATAGCAGGATAGTCTCAAATAAAGAAAGAAAAATATCTAAACAAAACTTTGCTATATTCCTGACTGTATCTAAGAGAATTACTACAACCTAGAAACTTACTTGGAGCAAGGCAAATGTGTGGTGAATAGTTCCAGTTGTTGTCAGGTCCAAGACAGAATACAGAATGCTGTGCATCACTGAGGGAGGTCTCAAAATAATATCTCAAGTGTTACTGCTGGGATAGCTTGCAGGATGACATCATTTCTTGTCATTTGACTTATAGTCCCCAGACAAACAAACATTGATGGCAGCTGGTAGCATTTAGCATCTGCCTGTAAAAATACATAGACAAGGGATTTTCTCAGATCTTTGGCAGATGCTGGAAGTCATAAAACAATAAAAGACTTCCAAGACAATTCAGAAAGTTCCCTAGTGTAGAAATCCTGTCTCTTGCTGCCATAAAGTAATTTAATTTTAGCTATTTTTCTGAAGTTTTGCTGGACTGAAGTTAACCTCCTGTGTTCCAGTTTCCACTATTAAAATGTATACATTTAAACAGCTGCAATAGGCCATGTACATTTCAGTTCCATTCCAGTAGGGCACACTATGAATACTTTTCAAGCACTTTGCAAAAACCTTTTTCAACACACGTCTGTACAAACAAATTTGATATACACATAACATACAGTTCTAAAATATTTGTAACACAATCATCTTATATGAATCATGTTGATATTCACAAATGATATATAATTATTTACAAAATTCCAGATAGCTAGGCTGACAGTATATCCTTTTGTCAGAATTATTATCAGTTATGTTTACAGGTTTGTGATTTCCTATCTGTTTAATAAATTTATGGACATTCAACATCTAGGGAGCTTTCAATATCTTATTTAATTGTTCACGATGTACTCTTTTTCATTTTATTGCATTCACATTGCTTTCTATGGAACAGTTTGCCTTTTTGACATACATAAAGCTAGAATCAAAATGCCATCTTTCATTCAGTTTGATAACTCTTTATCTATGTTTTTGGTAAAACATTTTCAGAATTTTTGCTGTCATGGAAAGCACCACCAATCACCATTCTTTGTAGAGAAAATGACTAAATAAAATATATAAAATATTTACCTTTATTATCAGTTGCAAAATAATAACATTATATAGCTTTAAAACATTGAGCAGTGCTGATTACAAGTTATACATGGGTTTTGGGTCAATGAGCTATTTCTCCCTTTAATCACTTATTTAGTGAGACATGGTGATGTTCGTTTAGTAAGAACTTACCTCACAATTGCTGACAATTTGGTCAGATTTGGGAAGGAGGAAGATCCAGGTTCTTTGTGGGGTCCGGGTTGGCCATTATTAACAGATGCCTAGTCCACAGGTTAATGATGTGAAGCTGGGTGGCCTGCTATCAGGGATATGTCTACCATTGTTTGGTCGCAGGAAATAGGGACAAGAGGGATATCTAACTGGTAGTATCAGCAAGGGAGGTTCAATCCCCAACATGGAACTGGCTCTCTGTCAAGTTTAAAAATTGGAGACAGCCCATCACAGCAGTTTGCACTGGGAAGTAGCTAATGTGTTTCATTTAGCTCAGTAATGAAGTTAAAAATCACTGGGATGCAGTCAATAATGGGTGAGTTCATTTAGATCCAGTGACAAGATATTGGATCTATGGATGGTAGCTTCTAGAGAAACTACAGCATGGTGAATATGGCAGTGCATTATAATTACAGGATGTTCTTGTGTGCTGTGCAGGGGTTTTAGTACCTGTCCAGTGTCATTTTGGAATCAAGTCTTGAGTCACGGGTAGGTGTTTTCACTATGGTAAGTGCCTCTTTTTGCCTGGGCTGCTTTGTAATTTGAGTATCAAATTAATTTCCTCCATTGCAGGAATTGCAGTAATCCATGTGTTTCATGTGGGCAGTGGGAGAAGGAAGGGCTGTCTACCTTCTTAGGATATCTAAAGGAGCAATTTTCATAGTAATAAGCTATGCATTTCCTTTTGTCAAGACAATTTACCTATTTTCCCTTATTAGACCTTTGGAATTTTCTCTCGTGGGAGGTTGTTTCAAATAGTTTTTAGAAGAACATCTTTGATTTATAAGAGTTTATATAAAGGATAGTGTTATTATATAATTTATAATATGCAGTTTATGTAATATATTTGATATAAAAGACCCATTACTGATGGACTTACTGCATATCAGCAAGTGAAATAGCATCAGCAATACTCTGTCTAGATCTAAACCTCTTCTGCAATATCATCAGAATGCTTTGGAAAGGTAGGCATATCTCTCAGAGGATACTGATGCTCTCTGGAACAGATACTCCTTTCACATAAAAAATGTTCTTCCCTGTCCATATTAAAGTGCAACTCAGTTCTATATATGGGAAACAGAAAACTTACCCTAGGACTGTCCCTGTACTACTAATGGACAAAGACAATTCCTAAATGCTTTACCCATTGCATGGATCCCCTCAAGTTATTATGGTATGATCCCAGTTATTCTCATTAAGCATACTATATAATTATCATCCATGGAATGGGTAAGTCCAATCTATAGCCATATAGAATAGATTCTTCAAGCACAAAAAGGGAGACTGTATAGGCTTAAAATGGTGCACAAATGCAGATAGGCAAGAACTTACCTATGGGCCTATTAGGAAGATTGTGGGGTACAATATGCATCATGTAATGTCATTCCAGCCCAGTGCCATCTCAGTGTTTGTGTCAGGCATAGCTGGATATAGTCTTCCTGCATCTATCTTGGTTCATGGCTTTTGTCTAAGAACATGAGGACAATTTATAAGAACACAGCTCTGGCAGTGTTTTTTTTTTTCTGGGGTTTCACTAGGTGGAGCTGTATGGTATTAGACATAATTTTGCAACATTTTTGTCCCCATCAGGGCCTGGAATGCAGAATGGCCCTTCCTTCTTGACTTCCTGCTCATTTTTCTGGCAGTCCTGGGGTAGCAACAACAAGTACATGTTAACTCTATAACTTAATTCTCATCAGTAGCCAATGAGAGGGATAAATAGTCTTTCCACTAAGCTGGGAAGACCTCAGAATTTTTTTTTGAATTGCCTTATTGAAGGTTATTAGATTGCTGGTCAGTGGAGGAACATAGTCGGTCTGCTATGTATTGTAGCAGGCTTACAATATTTATAAATTGTGGGTTAACATCCCCGGATTGTGAGTTGTTTCCACTAGTCTTCATACCTCTCAGCTGTACAGATTTTCACAGAATGTCCAAATTTTTGCCTCACATTTTTCGTCCATATTTTATAAAACTGCAGTTTTCTGGCAAATTAGTTGCTAATTATTAAAGATTGAAGTTAGAAAATAATGACAGACATTTGAGTTTCAGACTCCATATCCTTCACACAATTCATGCTGATACAAAACCTGTTAATTCTATCAGCTTGTAAGTTTGCAAGAGCAATATTTAAAAACTGTCCCTATTTTGTGGCCTTTGTCCCACTTTTATTTATGCTTTGTTCAGGTTTCTTGCTGCAAGAGGTGGAAAGGTATGCTAGTCTTGGTTTCAGTTTTTCTTAGATAAGTTCAAAGGCTGTGAGACAATGGAATGTATTAGCAGCTATGAATTAGTTAGACAATGTGTGGACTTCCAGACAAGGTTTTAAGAAACCTACAGGTGGAAAGACTTTTAGAGTGGGGCATATCTCTCAACATCTTAGTGCAAGAAATTTGTACAAAGCCAGAAATAGTGGTGGGGGAGGCCCAAAAATATGTACACATTTTTAATGTTGTTCCTAAACTTAGAAAATTGGTAGAATAACAGTGTTTGCATTAGTGAGCATTTTCTGAAGGATATGAAGTATGAAACTCAAATGTCTGTCATTGTTTATTGACTTTGGTCCCCAGCGATTTGCCCAAAAAAACTCAAATTTTGTTAGGAACAGACCAGAAATATGAAGCTAAAATCCAGACATTCTGCAAAAATCTGGACAGTTGAGTGGTATGAAGTGGGGGCAGTAAAATGACTTAGGTCCATATTTTCATAATCCATTTGCAGCTGTGCAAGTAGATCTGTTCTGAGTCAAGTTTTAGATGTGTAATTTTCTTACCCAGGTATATGTGGGGTGAAGACTTTTTATACACAAATGCATGGTTTCTCAGTAGATATCGGGTATTATTTTCTTCTCTTCAGACAGGCAGTTTTACAGGTTTGAGTTGTGGGTACTGGCCATCAGCTTTTTACAAATTTGTTGTGTCAAGCATATAAACAGGACCTTGTGGGTCAGGAGAAGGCTTAATAAGTACACTTCGGTGCAGAGAGTAAGGCTGTGAACAAGTATAGTTCAGTAGTACAGAGTACAGGCTATGAATAAGTATAGTTCAGTGCAGAGTAAGGCTGTGAATAAGTATAGTTCAGTGTAGGGTACAGGCTATGAATAAGTATAGTTCAGTGCAGAGTACAGTCTGTTAATAAGTATAGTTCAGTGCAGAGTAAGGCTGTGAATAAGTATAGTTCAGTGTAGGGTACAGGCTGTGAATAAGTATAGTTCAGTGCAGAGTACAGGCTGTTAATAAGTATAGTTCAGTGCAGAGTAAGGCTGTGAATAAGTATAGTTCAGTGTAGGGTACAGGCTGTGAATAAGTATAGTTCAGTGCAAAGTACAGGCTGTGAATAAGTATAGTTCAGTGCAGAGTACAGGCTGTGAATAAGTATAGTTCAGTGTAGGGTACAGGCTGTGAATAAGTATAGTTCAGTGCAGAGTACAGGCTGTCAATAAGTATAGTTCAGTGCAGTGTAAGGCTGTCAATAAGTATAGTTCAGTGCAAAGTATAGGCTGTGAATAAGTATAGTTCAGTGCAGAGTACAGGCTGTCAATAAGTATAGTTCAGTGCTGAATACAGGCTGTGAATAAGTATAGTTCAGTGCAGAGTAAGGCTGTCAATAAGTATAGTTCAGTGCAAAGTATAGGCTGTGAATAAGTATAGTTCAGTGCAGAGTACAGGCTGTCAATAAGTATAGTTCAGTGCAGAGTAAGGCTGTCAATAAGTATAGTTCAGTGCAAAGTATAGGCTGTGAATAAGTATAGTTCAGTGCAGAGTACAGGCTGTGAATAAGTATAGTTCAGTGCTGAATACAGGCTGTGAATAAGTATAGTTCAGTGCAGAGTAAGGCTGTGCATAAGTATAGTTCAGTGCAAAGTATAGGCTGTGAATAAGTATAGTTCAGTGCAGAGTACAGGCTGTGAATAAGTATAGTTCAGTTCAGAGTAAGGCTGTGAATAAGTGTAGTCAGTGCAGAGTACAGGCTGTGAATATGTTTCTCTCAGTGCAGAGTACAGGCTGTGACCCAGAAGCAATTTGTTCCTGCAGGAGAATAGCCAAGCAAAACTGGCCAAGTATTGCTTACTCTTTCTGTTTGTTTTGAATAATTTTCAGCATTTACTTGGGAGTGACAGTTCAAGGGGTACATAGTCAGATAGAACTGGAAAGGCTCTGAACTCACATCCTAAGTATGTGTAGTCACTTGCAGTGCTCAACAGAGCAGTTTGAAGGTTCCTTTGGGAAAAAGTTAAATTTGTTTACAGTTTAGAAGTTTGGACATTAGTTACATGCATAGTTTGTGGATTCACACAGTCAGTATCAGCATGTTTGCAAATTTGTAAGGGGTACTCCAGGCCTTTCATTACCAAGTAGTCCATGGTATTAATATCATTGCATGTTCCCTAGGTACAAGTTAGATAGGACGTACAGAGTTATTGTAGCTTTTAGCAGTTACATGTTTTCTTTTTG
This sequence comes from Protopterus annectens, assembly GCF_019279795.1. Lineage (NCBI taxonomy): Eukaryota > Metazoa > Chordata > Ceratodontiformes > Protopteridae > Protopterus > Protopterus annectens. The sequence continues at coordinate 844,889,095 of NC_056727.1, read as the reverse complement.
CAGGTATACTTGACTGTTATACCTTGTTTAGGCTCACATGGGGCATGTCCAAGGTGGTGACCGTATGGGTAGATTGCAAGTTATTAGCCATAAGGTGCCCAGGAATGTTCCTTTTTTAACATTGATCTTGGGACACCATTGTTTTTGTTAATTGGTAGATCAGTTTGTGAAAGTGGACTTATTTATCCTGGTATCACAGACTGGGTTAATCTCTTAGTGTTTTTGGCTCCCAGTTTAATAATAATAATAATAATAATAATAATAATAATAATAATAATAATAATAATTGTTACAATAGGATTTTACTATGGATGCAAGTTTCGGTTTTCAGTTTGTATATCATCATCTTATAAGTCTACACTTGCTTTGAGAGTAATTGTCAGATTCTTACTGAGTAACCACAGCCAGGAAATGTTTGGGGGGGGGGGCAAGCTGATCAGAGAAGCAGCCTAGTGGACAGTCCCTGTCTGGCCTTCCAACTTTTAATCCCTTCTCCCCTTCCTTATCTGGGTAGTTTGCCTGAAATGTTCAAGGCTGGTGGAATGAGATGGCATAATTCTGCTCTTGTTAGTTAGTGATGCTATAACCAGCATGGGAGGTTGGTCATGCTGCACAGACATGGTTTGTTTGGGTATCATTGATAGACTGACGACACTGATTGATTAATGACATGATGGTTACTGACCAGGAAAATCCAGGGTCTCAACCACCTATCCTATACAGATAGGCTAAAACCCTGTACCTCTACTCAGTCTAATACAGACTGCTCAGAGGTGACCTGGGTCTGGCATACAAGGCCATTTCAGGCCCATCCTTGATGGAGTTGATGGATATCCATAAGACAAACACCACTCATGCAACCTGCATGCAAGACCTTAACCTCATCTGTGACATTAATAGAACTTGCTGGAGGGTACAGATTTGTGTCTCAAAGACTCCTCTGTCTGTGGAATAGACTCCCTCTCCATGTCAATTAGAGTACCTCTTGAGCCAGGAACCTGGATGACTGGATGGGAAACAGAAAATATACTCCTGGGATCCCACCTGTGTCCCTGCTGGACAGGGGAAACAGGTGCTGACTTTGAGGGAACATGGATGAAATTCTTGACTAGGCTTATAAGGGCCTCCGGGCAAATAGTCTAGCATCATCCTAAGAACCTCTGAACCTATGATGTTTGGTGTTATCAAAAGCTGGTGGTCACTGATTCCATTTCACTCACAGATGTGATACCTATTTCATAAAAACTTGCCACAATAGCTGTAAAGTATCTGATGTCTTTTGTCAATGGAAACTAAGTGCAGCTAGGGTACAATGCAAGTTAGATTTCAATAAGTACTATACAAACTAGAGAAAGAAATGATTACTTCAGGGAAGGGCACAAAACCTAGCTCAACTGCACAGAAGCCCTCAGTGGCAGGGCTCTTGAATGCAGACTGACTTGCATGTTGTTCAAATGTTATATATCTGGTGCTAGTGAAATGTTTATCTACCCTGCAACAACTTGTAATGGGATCTTATATGAGCATGTCATGCAGAGAAATGTTTAATACTAACAAGTCATTTCTCGAATGTTTTATTCAAATAAATATTTATCTTTGTGACATCATAATAGTGACATGCCCTATTATAGTGGAGATGTATAAGGTATCAAAGTGTACATGCGTTTGTAAACATCAGAGATGTGTAACTTGGAAGGAGGGCACTGTGTGCTTGTGCAAAAATGATGACAAGATGCAGACAGAGAGCCATACATCTTAAGACTGCAGTTATGAGATTTTTTTACCCAAGAAGTCCATGCTATGGTACTCCCATGTAAAATGAACACTCAGGGGATGTGTGTATTAAATAGGGACACACAGATGAATTGTAGGAAGGAACACAAGGAAATATGACAGGTGAAACTACCTAATGTACAGCAGAGGAGGGCATGTCAATGGAATATGGTTGTAGCCGTAACACCAATCACATATCTATATGGTACAGTAGGGAATGTACAGTGAAAATGTGTTTTATGTGACTATCACTCAAGGTGCGAAAAAACAATCCCAAATCCAAATATCACACTATAAAACTGTTTTAATAAAATGGATGCTGAAAAAAGAATATACAAATACAAAGCTTTCAAGCACACAGCTCTTTCTCAATGTTCATAATACATTACTTTCTCACAGCTTATATACTAAAAGAACACTGTGTAATAAGTACAAATTAGCCAGCCTAATTACATAATTAATTCTCTAAAAGTTTTTTTTTAAAGAACAGTACATCATATGTAACAAGATTTTTCTTTTAACACAGTTTTTTTACTGCTAACTGCATTCAAACTGGGGGGGGGGGGGCATCACCCCTGAAATAGTTAATCCACTTACACTCAGTGGGAGTTTTTGATTTGGGATTGTTTTTTTTTTGTATTTTGGTGTTTCTTTGGATCCTTCAGCTGTCTTCCCAAGGTGTTTTTGGAGACTGTCACACAAGGTGACATAACAATGGGGAAACAATCAACTATTGTGATACATACACACTCTTTGAGGGTAACCATGGACACTGTCCTAGCACTGTAACATTTGCTGGAGGTGTTAGGGGGGCACTGCTATACCTGTATGCAACAGTATGGGCAATACAGGTTAGTTGCCTTGTTTGCATGGCATATATGTATGGCACAACCCACACTGTCGCAAATGATATACATGTCATTAATGTTGTCAAACACCTATGCATGTAGTGTTTGCATCAGCAGAACCAGTAGCACACATGCATCTGGTGTAACAACTTGACTGGTGTTCCGCAGCATCAGACAGTCATGTATATTCCACAGAAAGAATACCTAGATATGACCAATAAGCTATATGACAGCTCATTGTGACAAAGGTAGCACATTTCAGTTACACATCACTAGAAGATCTGTAGGGAGGTATATGAAGAAGGGTGCATTATATAAAGTTATTGGTGTGATGAAGGCTGGGTACGATGAAGGTATTATGGCCTCTGATGGATGTCCTTTGCATACTCAGTACTTGTGTTACATTCAAGGGAGTAGTCAGCACTGTGATCACATGCTGGTGGATGTACCACTTACCATCAACCCCGGGCCAGGACATAGGTCACATACCTACTGGTCTGATTCTAGGGTGGGATGTCGAAATTATACCTGGGTGGTGTGTTTGTTTCCTGAATTAACAAATCTCCCCATGTTTCTTGTCAATGCAGGTTCTGTCATGGCTATGGCAGCAGTGTTTAGAATGTGTTGATACTGTTTGTATTTTACTAATATCACAGTTGGAGTCAGTGATTGCCCACAATCTGTAGTCCTTCAGGCAGCTATTTGGACACAGAATGTGTATGTTATCTGTGATGTCTATCACTTAACTAATGGACAGGAAAGGGCCTAGCAGGCAACCCTGATGTACGGACTTGATCACTGGACCTGGGATATGCATCACGCCACACATTTCAACATAGTGAGTTGATACGTATGTGATACACTGGTCTACTCATTTGTTGATATAGCTGTTTATGGCCACATATGACAGTGTTGCTGGAATACTTTAATGTGGATTTGTGTCAAATGCCTTGACCTGATCAAGTTCCACAAGATGATACTGTTGTCATCATGCATGCCTTCGATGACCTCTTTGAGGGCATCTATCAGATGTAACAAACATGATGTGCCATTAACAACTGACACAAGTCTGTTGCACACGGGTCTATGGTTAATCACTGAAAAAAATAAAAGCCAAGCAGCTATTCATTGAATGGAAATCATCAAGTGGCCATGCATCAAATGTACAGTTGTGAGACAGGGAAAGTAAATATTTGGCCAACACTTCCCCATCTCACACACCACCTCCAACTATGTATACCAACTCTGAGACTGCACTACAGTGGGTAAAAAGGGTTTGTAATACAGCTGTGAATGAGATGGGGAAGTGTTGGCCATGTAGTTGCTTTACCCATCTCATAACTGCAAGATATTGGGAGGCCTGCATGAAATGGATGTGTAGGCAACTGCAAGAATAAGTACTGTCAATCTGTGACATTGTATCGGTAACTGTGGGATACACACTTCTGCTCTTCTGTCTAGACAAACACACAAACACACACACACACACACACACACACACACACACACACACACACACACACACACACACACACACACACAAACACACACACACACACACACAATCAGTTGATTGCAGTGAGAGCAGAACCACTACCTATCTAAGTACACAGGCTACAGAACACAGTACTTTACTCAAGTGCCATGCCAAAAGTCTGACTTTTACAAGAGTGCAGGTCAATGTACAGTAGATACAATTAGCGGGCCACGTGGGAGACAAGATATCGAGAGGCCTGCATAGGTTCCTAACTTTATAGGTTCATAGGTGGCTACTAGCCTAATGGCCCTAGGGCGTTTACAAACCCAGCTGTGTAAAAACACAAGTACCCTTATTGAGCATAGTTAGATGGTTGTTGCTAGCAGTGATTTTCTGAGCAGCACCAACTATCCTTGTCCATGAGAGACATAGGTGCCACCCCAGAGGTTACTTTACAATCACCCAACCGGTAGTCAAGGTTGCGTTTGAACAGGGTCATTAAAGAACATGGCTTCAGATGCAGTAGGAGCCAATTGCAGAGGAGTTTGAATTGCTGGGTGATATATCTGTATCCCCAGCATGTTCTGCTTATATCACAGGCTAAGTTGAGAAACCTGGGGCAAGGTATTCTTGTCCAATTTGATTTGCAGATGTTCAACATTTTCAGTAGGGCATGGTTTGAGACAGCCAGGCATAGGTCATCTTTCAGCTCTCAGCAACCTGCATGATACTGAGTACAGAGACAGGTCTTTCCGTCTTTCCATGTATGTCATGTTGGAGGCCCTGAATTCTCCTAGGCACAAACTTGTGTTTTCTCCAATTGCTGCATTTGTCTGGTGAGACAAAAGGGAGAATTGTACTCAATTAGTGGTCTGATAAGGATAGAGTACAGCAGAGGTATGACCACCCTGTTCTTGGATGTGATATCCATATGTATGAGGTGCACAATGCAGAAAGTGTGTGTTGCCACTATGGACACAGTGGGGAACATGTAAATTGCTATAAACATGTGTTCCCAAGTCTCACAACACCGTATTTGAGTTTAGAGGGGTACTATGTATATCATAATTAGCAGGGGTACTTCATTGCCAAAGGGGACAATGAGACATTTCATGCTTTAAAGTTCACTCCATGAATTTGGCACCAATCATTTCTGTGTGTCAGCCCCTTCTGTCAAATGTTACCATCATCGGAGACTCTGTATGAGTGCATCCCATTAACTGTCATTTGCAAACTTAGTAAACCACATGCCATCTTCCATTGCCTGTATTTCAGGGAAGTAGTTTGCAAACAGTTGAGGGCCCAGCAGAGATTCTTGTGGTATTCTAGTGGTAAGTGGCTAGTAGTGGAGGTGCAGTTCCCAACTTTGAGATTGTGTGTTCTGTCGATGCGCCAATTAGTTATCCATCTACTACTGTATTGGCGTAATTCCAATATTGGAGATCTTCACTATGACACATGAATGGAGCATGGTGTCAAAGGCCTTGGATAAATCAACATAGGTGGTATGTCCTGTTATCTCTCATCCAGGTCTTTGGGGTCAGTATCAATGAAGTCCACAAGGTTCAATAAGCAAGATCTACCCTTGACAAAAACAAAACAGATTGAGTCAAGTGTATTGAAGGTCAGCTATGTCCCTGTGGATAAGATCCATGCTGATACCTTCCCTAGCCTTGCAGACAAGGGCTTTTTAGGCATATATGTCAGTAGTTATAGGTCTGCATGTTAACAGTTTGATGTACATTGCATATCACACAGCATTTGATATTACATTTTGTAGTGTAGGTGATATATGTGTGGAAAAAGTACTGAGACACCAGGGTTGCAGTGCTTGGGAGGGTGACAACACATAGATGTATTATAAATATGTGACATATTCTTAGATATGGCCCTCAGTTTGTAATGTTTTCACATGTAATGTTATGTCACAGACAGGAACTGGACAGTAACAGAAGGAATGCAAAATAATATGTACATTTCCATAGTGCAGAAGGCTGCGAGTTTGCACAATGGCTGGCAAAGTGTATGTGCATGAAAGATACACATGTTTGCACGTACCTAATCAGTGCACAAATGTGAGCTGCATTGCTAAAGTCAGACAGTAAGTACTGTGTCTAAGAAAAACAGCTGCTGCTTAAGTGACTCTGTGGCAGCACATGTTAATGCTTTAATAAATACCTTTTTGGGGCCAGATGGTACTGGCTTGAAATCCAGGTATGTCTAATACTTTTCCATACATTACATTACAAAGTGATATTGCAAAGACATGAATTCTTTATAGTACATGTGTTGCTGTGTTTTGGCATACCACAGCCATGTTAAGTGCCATTGCATGGAGGTAACTGCAGCAGTTTGCTGCTGCTCACTGTTGCTGCACATTGGTGTGCAATGCACACCTCAATGAAAACATGGAGCCCAAAAAGTGAAGGGATCCATTGCTTTTCCATCAACGTATGTGTGTGTTGTGTGTGATTATATTTTTTGACCAGATAAAAGTGGTGAAATGGAGTAGATAGGAAATGTTTTGCAAGCAGGTGGAAGAACAAAGGGAAATCAGGATGGGAATGTGGAGGAGGGAGGTAGGAAAGAACCATAGCTATCTATTTTTTTACCAGTATAAACTGAACATATGTGCAGAATATTAACTGAATTTGGACTGTCACCTCAGAGAGAGTGGTGACAACAATGCAGTCATATTGTATAGCCAATTGGATTGAATCAAATTTGTCAAGAAGACAAGAATATGAAATGGCGAGCTATGTATGGGAGATTTTTTGTGGCACAGGTGCCCATTTAATTTTTTATTTCAGAAAGAGGAATGTTGAGAAAGGGACATAGGTATGTGTGGGTCAGGTAAGTTGGGTAGGTGAGGAAGTAACTGCAGCCAGACAAGACAATCAAGATAAGAGACAGGGATGGTGATGGACACAAATGGCTGGGGGACACCATGATTGAGGTGAAGGTAGGGACATGACAAGCCCATGATCGTCAAGCTGGTTGACAGTAAGAAGTGAGTCCTCACCCACTAGACTGTCATCACTGTCACCTCACTCCACTGGTGGCTGGTGTGCTTGATGTCTCCTCCTCCTACAAGTACTATGCAAAATGTTTAAGATGAGCATCTCCAGCCAGTGTAGGCATGTGTCAGTGGTACAGCATACCACCCTACCTTCCTCCATTCCCATGACTGAGCTAAGTGTTGCATCATGCAAACACTGCCCCCCCCCAAAAAAAAAAAAACAAAAACCAAGACAGAAAAGGAATAAAAAAGGGGACAAGTTGTTAAAATGAGGAAACTCAGTATATGACATACACACTAGAAAATGATGGTTCACATGAGATATGTCTAAATAGATCTGAATTTGAACTATTACTCCAATGAACCTTCAGAGCACAGGATGGGTACCTTATCCCTCTTTGCCACACAAACAGCATTGCAGCAAGGAACTTAAATCATTTTGCACACAATCAACTGCAACATCATCCACAGTAATATGAAACCATACAACTACTATTAGTACATGTATTATTTTTAGATGTGGTGCACTTAGTGATCACACAGCCTGTTATTATTATTATTATTATTATTATTATTATTATTATTATTACTTGCAAATATAAAGTTCTGTCTTATCTCTCTGTGTTTGTTGGACATGCTTCAATTATCTGACCAGTAATCTGAGACATGCAGTCTGTAAGCCATTCTATATCATTAGTCTTAAAATGTGTGAGGATATTAACTGAAAATAATAAAATATGCAGCTGCCAGCAAATGAAGGGCAGGTTGGATGATACAGCCTGTGAATTGTGAGCTGCTTACTTACATTTCAAACCATACATCTAACACATTGTAGATTTAGTAATAAAAGAAGCATACCAGGACCAGGACAAATCTAAAAGTTGTATAAAATATAAAAGTCAAAGATGTCCAGTAGAGTGAAGCTGTTGTATAAAAAAATATATACTTTAATAAAATAACAAATAAAAACAGGTAAGCGCTTTCGTGATATTATCGCTTCTTCAGATCATAAAACATACACTCCAACAAAGCATTTAAAAACAACCCTTTGGCCAATAAAAATTAAAATGTTGGTCATATGACATTAATCAGTGATTTAAGCCTCTTATTTTTAAAGCAGGCTTTAAAGAAATAGGACAGTTGAGTCCAGGAAACACATCTACTCTAAAGCCTAAGATCCATTTCAACTCCAAAAATTCAGTCTCATTATTGACATCACCTTCCCTAATATTAATATTGAATTGCTGCAGAACTAAAAACTTAAATTTGTGAGTGTTATCAAAATCTAACACATGCTTAGCTAGTGCATTATTGGGTTTTCCATTCCGTATATCATTAATATGTTCCAGTATAGGTTCCTTAAGAGTGCGATTTGTCTTCCTTATGTAGAACATTTCACATGCTATACATTGTGCCATGTAAACAAGGTTACTATTGTTACAATCTGCATAAAAATGAAAGTTGATGTCTTTAGATATTCTAGGATGAATGATGGAAGTGGTGGACCAAATAAACCTACATGCCTTTCAAGACCTACAGGCATAAGTGCCTTGACATTCAGATTGTATCCTAGTAGGCCTGGATTGTTTATAGCATAGGCATTGTTTTAAAGTTTTATTATTCCTAAAAAATAAATTGTGGGGTGTCACCGACAACCTTACTTATATTTTCATCCATCATTAAAATTGGCCAATTCTTCTTCATTATGTCACATACAACATTAATATTGTTAGAATAAGTAAAACCATTCAATGTTTATCAAACTTATTAACTGGTCATGAATTAGTTTGTTGTGTCTCAGGCTTCATAAAAAAATAAGGCGTAATTATTTTCATACTAACTTCTTCTATGGCCTGCTCTATTACTCCTATCCCTTTCCAGTAGTTCAATGAGTAAAGTATCTAAAGTTTTGCTTAAGGATGAAGCATCAGTATGTAGCCACATTAATCTAAAAACTTGATTCTTAACTGCATTTCTAGCTATGTGTTGAGGATGCATGCTTGTATTATGCAAAATATTAGTTTTCTTACAGGGTTTTATGTACATACTAGTGGATAGGGCACCTAAAACATCAATGTTAATCAATATATCCAGAAACTCAATGCACGTCACAGAGCTATGCATAGTGAAACTAAGATAGGATGTCATGTTCTGCAAATAGTCAACAAACTGATCTAAAATATTTGAGGGCCATTGTGAAACAAAAGAGATGTCATCTACAAACCGTCTGTAGAACTTCACATAACTAACAAATAAAATGTTAAAAAAACAGACTGTTTCTCCCACTGAGTAAGAACTAGGTTGGCATATGAGTTAGCACATGCTCTCCCCATATCCACACCTAGTTTCTGCAAAAAGTAGTCAGTTTCAAATGAAAAAATATTATTTTCCAAAATCATATGTAATAAGGCACAAATGAGTTCTATTCTGGAATTCAAGAATGTTGTCTCCAAGACACCAAGTCCAGGATATTAGCACCTCTTATGGGGGTATCAACTAGCTGTTCCAAGGCATTCGCATTAATAAAATTGAGAAATCTCTGGGCATTTGTGTTCTGGCCTGAGTAGTTTTTCCAATCTATGGGTGGGTAATTAAAGTCACCCAGGATCAGGGTAAAGGGTTGAATCTTGATAGTTTTGAAGAGGTCCAGATAGGTGGAGTGGGCATCTTCAGTCACATCTGGGGACTTGTAGCTAGCTATAATTTGAATAGGGATCTTGTCAACAGTTAACTGCACCTGGAGTGTCTCCTGTGCATCATACTGTTTGACAAGCCTGGAGATGTGTGTGTCTTTAATATATATTTAAACTTCACCTCGTTTGGCTTTGCTGCCCACATTTTGGGGTCTGAATGTATGATACGATGAGTAACCAGATAAAGTTGGGGTGCTCTCCACAGTTTTAAACCAGGTTTCTGCGGCTGCACAAATGTCAGCATATTCCAGGGTTAAGAATGCTTACAATGAGTGCAGTTTCATGTTTAGACTCCTATCATTTAGCAGCATGACCTTTAATTTGCATTTTGTTGAAATGTTTATGTTGGTAGTATTGACCTCATGACTTTTCCTGAAAAAGGCACTATGAGAGAGGTAAGGGCTTTGCCAGATGCCTGAAGCCCAAGTGAGGCACATGCAGTCCATCTCTAGCAAAGCATTGTGGTCTATTGATCATATCTTCCCAGGCTGTCGGGTACTGGATCCCCCTGGAATGACACCAGAAACTAAGACAATTGTTAAAGCCAATCATTTTCTGTTTGTATTGAGGCATCATTCTGGGTGATGGTAGAATGCTGCTTAAGGCTAGGGACATACCTGCCCGGAACACATATTCAGCGAGCTAAATCATGTCTCTCTTCATATAGGCCAGGGAGGTACATCTCAAGTTGTTCACACTAACATGGACTATGACAGAATCATAACAGTAGCTGTTGTTAAGAGACTTGAGTGTCTGTGTGATATGGTGGATTCTGGCACCTGACAAATAAAACTAACCGTGGCTTTCTCCTTACCCAGCCTGGTGAGAAGCACATCTGTGTTTCTCACAATAGACTTTCCTATGACTAATATGTTGGGTTTGTGGTTAGGCCTTAATGGCTGCGAGACACTGGTGTGTGGACTATGCATGTTATGTGATGGGGAAGGTTGTGGTTCTTATTTGTTTTTGCCTCTGAGGTCTCCTTTGTTTGGGTTTGTTTTTCTTGAGAACCTCTGCATATGTGGGTGTGTGTTGTGTAGTTGTGGTGTTTGAGGTATAGTGATTGTGTTGATAACCTTCTCAATGCCAGATATACTGGCTTGTGAGGGAGACAGCATAGACTCTAGCTTCTTTATGTAATTGCATCTCTCACAAATTGTGTTCCTAGGTGGTAGTAGTAGATGGTTGCCCATATACAAGAGGCAGTTGCTACACTGGCTCAGGACGCCCATATCAACCAGGCTGGCAGGAGAAACCATAGGAAATTGTCCATCCATATTTGTCAGAATTTGAGGGAGAGAGGCCAGGGAGAGCTAAGGGAGTAGGCCTAAAGGCCAAGTGCTTAAACCAAAACTAAGAGGCTTAGAATAGCACTTAAAATGTAAACAGGCTAAAAACAGGCAGTAATAAATGCAGCAGAGAAAATGCAATTGAAAACTTTCAAGAACAAGTAGCAGAAAAAACAAGATGAAGTAATAGAGTAGGAGGAGGAAACACAAATAGTGTAAAAGCAGCTGAATAAAGTGTTTTTTTTTTTTGATTTTAGTGAAGTGGAAAGGGAGAAAGGAAATAATTAAAGGTTAAGAAACTAAGGGAGTTGGGCTTCCCAAATGTTCTCTCTGTATTAGATAGAATGAGCTAATGACACTGGACTGAGAGGAGTATCCCAGATCAAATGTACAGTAGGGGTGGGTAACTGCAAAGCCACCAGCTACTAGCTACACTATTTTAGGCAGAAAATACTACAGAAATGTTTACCACAGCAGAAAAACAGCAGTGAGACACTAAATGAAAGTTTTGAATAGATAAAGGAGCAAGGAGCAAGGAGACTCTAGAGAATGCTTTTAACTGCAAACAAATCAGTTATATGATACACTCCTTGGCAGGAAATCAGAACAAAAAAGCAGATGCTTAACAAATGGAGAAAATTTCCAGTTAATACCTTTCACATAGTGAAACTAGCTAAAAAAGATTTACACACTGTGTGACAGTAACAACAGTGATTTAACAGGCCCTGTAAGGCAGACAGTTTCAGTACAATAGTGCAGATTAGTTTATAGCAATAAAATACAGTATAAAATAGTAGGCAGCAGACAATAAAAAGTGCTAAAAATGGTTAGAATAAGCAATGACTAGCAAAAATAAGCAAAAAAAAAAAAACAGGATACATATTGTCACATATCACAGATCAGAGATGTGGTCAGTACTCCTCTTCCATTCAGCTCAGTGTGAATAAACACAAATCCTCTCATTATATATCTGAATAAATTTGTATGTTTAAGAGGATAGATTAAGAGGATAGATATAACTGGTGGCGGTGGTGGTGCTGCGGTAGCATTGTCACCTCACAGTAAGACGCTGTCCGGTTCGATTCTCAGCTAGAGCGTCTTCTGCATGGAGACATGCGTGAATGGGTGTACCTTCGTTGAAGGTTGTGTGTCAGGCCTGGCAAGCTGGTACATAAAAAAATCAACTGCCAATCATTAGCAGACCGGAGTTCCGCTGTGGCGACCCCTAACCGGGAAAAGCCGAAAGACACAAAAAAAGGATAAATATAACTCATAAATTGATGGCACTGTTTGTTATACTGAATAATAGAATGTAAAAGGTGCATTCTTCTCTGCCATCATTTAAATAATCTTTAAATCTTGTGTTGACATTTCACAAAAGTTATTTAATATCACAGATGTCAAATATTTTAAATCTTGTTTCTTAAACCTGCTAAAATAAGCTTGGCAGGTGCTCAAGCTTGTGAATTGATCATGCTACCATAATCTTGTCACTCTAAAACAGTCCACATTAGTCATAAGATCAAATAAGTATCATGTGAGAAATCATATATCCCACTAAGTAATATGCACATTGTAGTTTTGTGTGAAAAGTTTTTCTGTCTATCCTTCTATTTGCCTAACTATAACAACAGCTTTGTATTTATTCTTACTGTAAGTCATACAAACAGTTTTAAAACATTTATATACTGTAGTAGCCGGTAACACTGACTTCCTAATGCTGTAATAAATACTAGCAGAATACCCCCTATGGATAACCCCCCTGGGAGTGGGTGCAGACAGGACACTATCACCAGTAATCAGGTCCAGGGTTTGGTGCCTAGCAAGCTCTAAAAGGAGTTTGGAGATCAGCTACACTAGCTTTAGGGCTGTATGGTGCATCTTGAGGGTCAGCCTGCCCCTCCTCCTCAGCCCTCAGCACAGCCACATTTGGGGATGTGAAGGTGCAGAGGTGACTACCCATGGGTGGGGACCTCAGTCCCACTGTACCCATTTGGGGGTTCATGGACATCCGACTCCCAAACACCCTCCGTGTCCAAGGTGTTTAACCCCCATATGTGTCATATACTACCCCTGTCTGCTGTCTTGTTGTTATGTCTGTCTTCCTACACAACTTACCTCTCCAATTATGCCTACTATCCTTCCACAACATCTCACTCTCACCTTAAAAATAAAAAAAGGGCAATCTGTTCCCAAAAAAACAAAAATGATGCCCTATACATAGCTATCCATTTCGCACACATGTCCACTGGACACATGTAATCCAGTCCAATTGGCTTGACAACACATTACTGTTGTCCTCACCCCTCTCTCTGGGGTTTGAGTGGCCAAATTTAAGTGTACAGCTGTTGCTGTAGAAGAAATGGACAGCTATGGCCCTTCCCTAGTCCCATCCTGCACATCCCTAGCTATCTCTCATATTGTTTTTCCCCCTGCATGTCCCATTTTTCACCATTGCCCTATCACCCCTTTTTCCTTTTAAAGAAATTAGCATGGGGTAAACATGTTTGTGTGATGCTAAGCAATGCATACACAGTGTAAGCATCTGTAAGGTTAACTGTGTGTTGGCATTGCTTACCATCGCACAAACTCACTTACAACTGCCTTAATCATCCTGTCTCCATCAGCCATTGCTCTGCCCAGCAGCAAAGTTATCAGCCTTGCCAATTCTCAAACCCAGGACCCTGTATACACTAGTCAGAGCAATGTACGACTACACCATCTAAGCTGTTGGAATCTCTGTTGTTTTTTCAAATATATCATTCAGTACAGGTATTGAATAGTAGTGAAAAACTGTGGAATCAGTCATCCTTCTATATATAAATATACACATATAAGATATGTATGGTGAGATAAATATGAGAAAGTATATACAACTATATATATATATATATATATATATATATATATATATCTATATATATATATATATATATATATATATATATATGTGTGTGTGTGTGTGTGTGTGTGTGTCTAAATATATATACATATATATATATATATATATATATATATATATATATATATATATATATTCTCATAACATGTAGTGGAGTCATACCTCAGCACCATACCTCTCAACCTCTTACTGCAAGAATTCCAGCCAATAGCTGTGAAAATGGGGGGGCAATGGTCCAGAACTATGGACATAATGTAAATATTGCTCTTATAAATGCAGAATGTTGCTAGAGTAACAGGGTAAGTTTCAGCATACATGTTCAGAAGGATATGAGTTCAGAAAATGAAATGTATGTCATCACTTACTGACAGGAATCCTGACATCATCACACTGATATACCAGAGAAATACAATTAAGGAATGTGTGGAACAGACCAGAAATATGAGCAATAAACCTGGACATGCTGACATAATCTGGCCAGTTGAGAGGTATGCTCAAACCCCCTTGGTGCAACGAATCTGGAACAGTCCTGACAAAGTAGAGAGTGGAAGCCATGAAAATAGGGACATATCTCAAATACTGCAGTAGATACGCTGATACACTTGTTGCAATAACACCCTCCTTTCTTTTCTAACATATATTAACTGATATAGCACAAGTCCAAAACCCAGTTACTTCACATAGTTATTGACTTAAATCCTCACATCATCCCACTGATGTGTCAGAAATACACATCACAAATACAAAACATGTATGGGGGCCAGGCAACAGTACATCCCACAAATATCTGGCCATAACATCACAGTGGGGAAACTATACCTAGCTGCTAGGCATGTCACCAAGCACTGTCTAAGCTACAGTCAGACTGACACAACAATAACCCAAATCTGCTATGGGGAATTACACATGTATTTGTAAAATTATCAGACCCTACAGTGATGTAACAGCACTGAAAAACAGACACCAGTGTGAAAGTGCATACCCACAACCAAGTCCACCACAGTTGCATACTGGTAAGCCAAATGAACAGTAGTGTATAAGGACTGTGTAAACAAAACCATCAGCATGTTTGCCACTCACACACTACCCCTACATATAGTAGCCCAAATCACAGTGTAGTATGATGCCTGACCATGGTACGGGACATGTCTCAGTCTTGCCCTACAAACATATACAGTTGATATAGCACCAGAAACTGAGGCAGCATGCAAAGTCAGACAGAAAAGGAACCATAACCCTTACATCTACCCCCCCTCCCTACACAGGCCAAATAACATTCACAATACACTGCTATACAATCCTGACAGTCTGTCAACAATCACCAAAAATACACAGACCTCCCAACTGTACAGAGTCCCACAGAATATCCAGGCTTTGTCCTCATATATAAGGCCTCTTGCACATAACATGGCTGGCAGTCTGATACATCACTGGGATGATATCAGGAAGGAAGTCACTAAATAATGATATACCATACCTATCCACCTCTTACTGCATGACATCTGGACAAAGCCAGACATACTTAGGGACAGAGGCCCAAACACAGGGGCATCATTGACATACTGCTGTTATAAACAGAGAACGTTGCTGGTGTAACAGGGTTTGTTGTAAAATATCCATTCTGAGGGACATGAAGTCAGAAACACAAATGGATGTTATCGTTTACTGACTGCAATCCACAGAGTAAGCTACTGAATTTCCAGTGAAAAAAAAGTGTAACAAGCTAAGAATAAGTGTCCAAACTCTGGCCAGTCTGTAGATAGCCCTACAGTTGAGAGTTATGTTAACCACATACTGTCAGACTTAAAATCATGCAGAACAGCCATATCCACACAAACCCTATCAAACTAGCAACACTTCAAATGTATAACAGCAATACTTACATTCAGTCACTATGTCTGGAACATTCTCCCCCAGATTGTCGGGCTGTCTCCATGGTGTTTGTTGTAAGAGGTATTTCCAACTACCCTCTGTGATGCTATTTGTCACACACCTCCATGATGTCCTCCTCACAGGCAAGGTAAAGGGCCAATGCCCACATGAAGTACTCAGTTATAAGAGTGTGTTTCCATGCAATTGGTTATTGTAATGATACCACACCTGTTCAGATACCCATGAGCATTACCTACAAAAAACAAGCTGCTGCCTATGCAAAACAGATGTATACCCTACATCCTGGAGAGAGAGACAGAGAGAGAGAGAGAGAGAGAAAAACAGACAAAAAAAAAAACAAACAGCAGCAAGCTGCATATAACAACCTACACTTGAAAAAGAAAAACAGGTATGTCATACAAGTATTCATGTAATGGACTGCAGTAGGGTGTATGTAATAATGGGAAACAGGAAGTTTAACATATATGTCTCAACAAGACTTGCTGTACTAATATATTGCTGATCAGAACCTATGGCCATAGCATATGTGTCTGTCTGCAGTGACAAAGAATACAGCTCAGGCCCCAGAGTCACTCCAGGAAAGGATGGCTCAAATATGGCTACTACTGGACTGTGTGTTGAACAGTACTGACTGTGACACTGCTAGGCCAGCTACTTCCACAGGTATATCATCTGGACCAACAGCCTTTCCATTCTTAAACCTTTTCATAGCAATCCTTACTTCCCCCTTGATACTCTGTTGCACTTCCTGATTTACCATACCCACATCATCCAACTGTCTCTCTCTCTCTCTCTCTCTCTCTCTGTCATTCCCCTCATTCAACAGCCCATAAAAGTACTGTTTCCTTCTGCTATACACACTCTCCTTGCTTGTGAATACTTTTCCACCATTACCCTTTATCCCTTTATCACCATTATTTGCTGAACATCCTTCCTAGCTACATGCCTCTGTCTAGCCAATTGGTACACATCCTATCCTCCATCCTTGGTGTCCAACCTTACATACAACCTTTCAGATGCCCCACCCTTAGCCTTGGCCACCACTCTCTTTGCCATGCACCCCATCTCCCTATACTCCTGTCTACATACTTCATCTGTCTGACAATCCCACTTCTCCTTCGCCAACCTCTTTCTCTGTATACTCCCCTGTACTCCTTCATTCCACCACCAGGTCTCCTTGTCCTCCTTCTTCTGTTCAGATGGCACACCAAGCTCCATTCTACTTATCTCCCTTACTAGCTTGGATGTAGTTACCCAAATATTTGGTAACTCTGCATTGCCACCCACTGCCTTTTGTAACTCTTCCCTGAACCAACCTCGTAATCACCCTTTTACAGTATCCACCATTTGCTTCGTGGTGCTCCGTCACACTCCTCCCCTCTTTTTGATCACCGTCATCCCACTGATCAACATTCCATGCTGCCTAACTACACATTCCACTGTCACCACTTTACAGTTTCCATTCCCCTTCAAACAGGCCCACCTGCATAAGAGATAATCCACCTGTGCCACCTGTTTGCATCTCCCTCCACTCTTGTATGTCACCCTATGCCCCTCAATCTTGTAAACATACATATTCACCACAGCCAAGTCCAACCTCTTTTGCAAACTCCACCACCATCACAACTTCTGCATTCCTTGGCTTAACACCATACCTGCCCATCACTTCTGCAACCCCTCTGTCCCCTTCACCAACTTGCACATTGAAATTTGCTGCAATCACCAGTCTCTCACCCTTGGGTATACTCATCACCACTTCATCCAACCACTCCAAAGTACTCCTGTCTCACCCATCACACACGCAACTAGCAGAGCATATCTACTAACAACTGTCATCATTACACTATCAGTACCCAGTCTCATAAACATCACTCTACCCAACACCTCCAAAAACACCCTTGGCATAATGTTCTTATAGGTTAACCTATACACCATGTGCACCTCCATACACACCATGATAGAACTATTTGTACCTGACTCTGATACACACAGCTGTACTACCCTTCCATCTGGTCACTGGCACACACAATATATCCACCTTTCCTCTGTCCATCATATCAGTTAGCTCTGTTCCCATACCAGTCATACATTAAAATGTCCTACCCTCACTACCACACTCCTAGCCTTTCTCCTCTCTGCCTGCCATATCAGTGGTGGACATCCTCCAGGGTATATCTGTGAATGCAAAGGCTACTGTACTATCAATGATGTAAGTGTGTTACATCAATATGAAGAAAGTGTCACTAATCATGGCCCGTAGCCCACCATGGATGTGCGGTGTCCTCCAGATGTCCTGCAATAACAGGTTGACAGAAATGACTGGGCAGCAAGAGTGTAATTACAGTGTGCCATACTCACATAGAACAGAAAAATAATAGCAGGTATTACCTGTGCATATGTATGTATGGGTAGGTGTATCTGGCTGCCTCATAATAACTGACATGGGATGCAAAATATCAGGTAAGTAAGCTGTACATGTTGTACATGTGTGTAATCTTAGCTTCTGTGCATCCAGCATAGTTACACTTCTACAGCTACTGGTTGTGGCATTGTCCTGACAAAGACATGGGTACTAGAATAAGCATGAGTATCATGTTGAAATTGTAGAAATGTCTAACTGTGTTATGACCTTGTATCCATACCTACTACAAACAGATATTTGACCATCCACATAGCTGTATGACCTCAGCAATACCTTACTTGTAAAACCTGTCTCCACCAAAGTAAACATCTTTGCTAGACAGCAGCAATGCACAAAGCACATAATGGGATGCTATATTGGCTGTACAGGGCAAAGTAGTAGCAAGCACCAACTGGGCAGCATGTCAACCTTTGTCTGAACAAGCATATTATGTCACAGATGTATTACTGTAAGGCTAACTATGAGTACAAATTGGACACATCAACTAAGGACAATCACAAGGCCATCTTCACATATGTCTGCAGTCTCAGAGGCAGCAACCCAACCCACTCTGTAATGGTGGTCAGTCACAGCAAATATGCACCCACCATAGCTACAGACAACCTGGTGCAGACAGTTTTAGGGCAAGCAAAATGCCCCAGTCTCACCATCAGTAGAGATGGATATGCACAGCACACATACCCCTGCCCTCATCATCAAGGATCAGGTACAAACTGCCTAATCAAACTTAACAAAAGCAAATCCTCATGGGGCCTGATAAAATTCTTGTCTGTATCCTACATGAACCCAGGCATATGCTTCCAGCTCAATTACACACTGTATGCAAGCAAAGCCTGAGCACCATTGATATCCCATATGCAAAGAACATACCCACTGTCATCCCTCTACACAGTACATTTACATGACACATCAGGACCAGGAGTACAGTCCATGTTCATACAGTGCTGCTAGGTACAGGGGTATGATGTGTTTATAAGTGGTGGCTAATGATAGTCAATATTCATGTGTTGGCTCTGTAAAGAACCCTGGGCAATGTCTGAGGTCCTATGATGTGTTTCTCTTTTTGTGTTTTCCAGGTGCCATGCAGAGGCAACCACCTTATGCTGTTGCAGAGACAGCAGCCATCACAGAAGCTGTAATCTTAAACTATAGCATCCATTTATCCATTTTGACTGTAGCTGGCAAAATCTGTGGGAGCGAACTGCCCTGTGGGATGAGATCATCCATAGAGTGAACATCTTGGGCCACCATGGACACACATATAATCAGGTCAGGCATAGATTAACTGACCTGATAGTCATGCCCGGCAAAGGGCTGCTTCTGTAGTGAGGGACCATACTGCTACCGGTGGGGTGCCAGCCACACAAGCCCCACTTATGGCAACAGAGGAGCTCCTTGCCAACCTTGGGGTAGCCCCCACATAACCTCAAACATGGGAAATAGCAGTTGTGGAAGTGGGTGGCACCCAGACAACAGGCGAGAAGTGTCCAGGTAAGGCCAAGGTGCACATCAGTGTAATGAGGTAGCATTTAAACTGTCTTCTATAGAGTCTCTAGATGCATATGTCAGCGCAAAATGGATTAGTGGGTGGGGTTTAGTAATGCACACATGTGCACATCTATGGTGGAGGACAGCAAATTGTGTAGTATCATAGTGAGTACTGTACCTGTGCAGAAACGTAGCATTCATCTTGTACCAATGCCTACTGTGAATCTGCTGAAAATACCTCTCCCTCACAACTACATAGGTCCCTCTGGTCTGCACATGGGACATAAGCCTGAAGCCAGTAAGTATGGGATTTTCCTGTTGTGGCTTAGCAGTACACCAGGCATGCTAAAGTTAATGCATGTGACCATGCACACAACTGTTATACTCAGCCATTTGGCAATATCTGCATGTTAACTTGTGGTGGTGTTTACTGCATTACATCACAGTGGTCATCATAGGGCCTATTTGCAGGAGATGTCACATATCTGTAGCATACCTCACAACCTGTCATTGCAGGACATCTGGACAAAGACTGACAAAATGGGGGGACACAGGCCCAAAACTAGGGTCATATTGTATAAATTAGTGGTATACAGTGCATATAAATGGTGTACATACCTGTTAGAATGCCAGGTATCTGTGATATACAAAAATGAGACCACAATAGACAGTATAAAAATACTGCCAACCTTTCATGTGACCTATAACCTGTACAATTCAATTGTAAAGCAAACAAATCTGTTAGGGGAACAATAATGACACATAACAATAGTACAACAAGCTAGATGCATATGCGTGCACAGGCTGTATTGAGGCAGGTTTCGATATAACTACGGCAGTACATCTTATAGGTTACACACCTGCCATTTTGATTAACAGACTCTTTGATTAACAGCAAATAATGGTCAGCTGTCCTAACATATACCCGGTTGCCTGCTACAGCAACAGCCATGGTTCACATAGAGCTGACGAAGCTGCTAAGGGACCACATGTTTGAGATGTATCAGCCTGGAGAAGGGTACCAAAACATTTCCACAGCATTGCACATACTATGGAACACAGTGCAGACAGTCATCAAAAGGTGATGAAAATATGGGGCTACAGTGACATTGTGATGGAGTGGACATCCCATCAAATTCTATGAGAATACAAGACCAAAACTGGCTACGGAGGCTGCCAGGAGTCCTACAGCAATAGTAAAAGAGTAGCAGGAATCTCTGGCAGGCAAGTACTGGGTGTGTACTACATGTCACAGCAATCTTTCCTAGTCTCCATATGTCTTGCCTATAGGTTAGGGTTGGAAGATGTCAGCAGTTCCTCATACCAAACAATACCCATACCTGGAAAAAGTCTTAAAACAATACATCAGGTCTCCAAAAAGTAAGTGGGAAAATGTGTTATGGTAATATGGGACCAGGATTGAACACTTTGGCCACAATTCTGACAGGGTTGTTTGGTGCAATAACCCAGTGCACATCACCACAACAACACCAGCCCCATGGTGAAGCATGGTGATTGCAGTTTCCTGCTTTGGGGTTGCTGTTCACAAGCTGGAACTGGGGCTGTAGCCAAGTTGGAGGGGAATATGAACAGTTACAAACACTGGTCCCTTGTGGCTCCAATCCTTCTGGTGTCTGCCACATAGCTATGGATGGCGAGGAATTCCACATTTCCATACAACAATGGCCCAAACCATACATCCAAATCCAGAAAATGATGGCTTCACCAGAACACATGCAATGTTCTGCACTGACTCAGCCAGAGCCTACACCTACATCCAATAGAATATATGTAGTATGACCTGAAGAGGGCAGTGCACAGGGAATGTCCTTACAATCTGATATAGTTGGAGGTGTTCTGCAAGGGAGAGTGTGCAAGCATTGGCAAGTCAAGATGTGCCATGCTGATAGACACCTTCTCAAGAGGACTGAATGCTGTGATTAAATCAAAAGGTGCTTAAACCGAGTATTACTTTAAGGGGTGTACACACATGCAACCAGCCGATTGTACCTATTGCATTTATCATGTTACCTGTAACTGATGTGTATGTTCTTCAGTTGGATTGCACAGGTTATATGTCATATGAAATGATAATGTTATGACCTGATTCCTGAGGTCTGATGTGATATATCACAAAAACCTGGTATGTTTACAGATGTGTGCACACTTACTATATCCATTGTAAGCTAGGGAGGTTGTTTGAGTAACCAGCTTTGTTTTAACATACATGTATTGCAGGTTATGCAGTCTGCACATCAGATTATGACATTAATTAGTGGCACCAATCCACAGGTCAACCCAATAATGTATAAGACAAACACAGGAGTTATGAGGAACAGACCAAACATATGAGCCACACATCTAGACATTCAGCAAAACTCAATGCACTAGGGAGGTATGTTCTGTAGGAGTTGCCACACTGCTATACAGGTTAACAGCAATAATTTACATGGGTGCAGTGTGTGCTAGGTGAAGGGCCATCACCTACTAACACCACTCACGTATCCCAGAGGTGTATATTAGTAATAACAGTAATTGGAAGGGGCTGCACTGCATGATGCTGAGGGTCTGTCCAGAGTGTGTATGTTATTGTCTGACTGTATGTTGTGAATGTTCCCAGTCAGATAATGTGAGGTCTGTGTAATGCCTTTGAGGCACCTCACGTGTGTGTGTGTGTGTGTGTGTGTGTGTGTGTGTGTGTGTGTGTGTGTGTGTGTGTGTGTGTGTGTGTGTGTGTGTGTGTGTGTGTGTGTGTGTCTGTGTGTGCATGTGTGTGCACGTGTATACCAGCAAACCTTATAGTGCAGGTAGTAATTTATATATGTTGTCTTTTCCTCACAGGTGAACATGGTGGCCATGGTCCAATCTGCTCTGATTTTGATGTTAGTGTCTCTGCAGACTCTGACCATGATGATACTCATATTAAGGCACAGATGGGGTTGTCAGGGGAAGAATCTGTGCCATCAGTAGGCATTCCACTATTGCCAACCCCATCCCCGCACACAGTCACAATGCCCACACATACCCCGTCACCAGTGGCCACAGATAATGGACAGTTCATGGGTGGTGGCATGGAACAGGCTAGTGTGGCGACTATGACAAATGAGGGTGCAGGCATTAGCCATAGCCAGAGTACTAGCAAGATCCCACACAGGCAGATGGGCAGGGGTGCTCGGAGGAGGATTGCAGCCCATCATGCCCCTGTTGCAAGTGCCACAGCAGCAGTCACAAGATGCATGTTTTGGGCCATCATGAAGGCACAGGCATGTAATGAACATAACACCAGACATATACACAGGCTCATGGATGAGCACAGCCGTAGTGTCCATGGCGATATTTGTGAACTCACTGTGGCCATCCGTGAGCATACTGAGGTCATGGATAGATGGTAGGGGGAGTGACCTTGGCACTCCTCGACTGTGAATATCTGTGCTTGAGCATTTGATGGATGATGGCCAGCAGCCTCATGGACATAGGGCAGCACCACGATCAGCTGAGGGTTTACATGGTGGAGCACCATCACGTTTCCATACTGGCAGTACTACCAGCACTACTGAAGGGGGTGTGCTGTCCATGCCACAATGCAGCAGGCCATGACCACATGGTCCTGGCAGGTCCCAACAAGGAAGCAGATCCAGCAGGCAGCAGTCACCATCAGAGAGTAGTACTTCATCTGGACTCAGCCCTGGTGGTGCCGGTGATACCCCTGACAGACTCAGTTCCTGAGTCTGTGGCCAGAGATGGTGAACTGTGCACCCTGCCATGTAGTGCCCACAGCTGTCCAAAATACCCCTGTTTACAGCCCCCACATGGCGTGACTGTGTTCATACAAACACACACACACACCACCATCAGACAAGTCACCTCCACACACACACACACACACACACACACACACACACACACCCACACACCCACACACCCACACACACACACACACACACACACACACACACACACACACACACACACACACATGATGTCAACCATATGGCCCAGCTTAGGCTTCTGGAATACCCACACAACACCCTGTGCATATGATGATACCTATGCCACATCCCTGCCATCCATACCATCAATGCAGGGACATCCTAATATGGGTCTGATGCACATGTTGACATTAGTACAGTGCAGCTATTTAATGCTGTGTAAGGTGCTGTCATTTGGCATTTGTAATGGGTACACATCAGCCATGATACATTATTGGTGTTAGTAACATTAAGTGAATGTGTTCTCACATGCTGTATTCTGTTTGTGATCCAGGTGTCTGTGTGTCAGCAGGATGTGATCCTGCAGACATCACCAACAAGGGGTATGGCAGTGTTGTAACACATCATCCATGTCATAGCCGATGTATAGCTGTATCTGCACACATTTCCCAGGTCTGTGTAACAGTTATTGCATGTGCCTCACAACTTATAAGGCTGAGGGGTTGTATATAAGTCTATGGTGGTTGACATCAGCTCTTGTAGAATGGACAATGGTAAGTGTGGTGGGTGGAACACACCTCAGATTGCTAATGCCCTCAACCCCAGAGGATATTCTGTCAACCAAATACACAGAGAATACTGTTCACATACATACACACACACACACACACACACACACACACACACACACACACACACACACACACACACACACACACATACACATGCACATAGACATACACACACACATATACACACACAGGATCACAGTTCCCAGTGTTGTGAGTGGACCCCTATCCATCAAGTTGTGGTACCACTATATTATGCATTTATTGCAGGTGGCACATGACTACTAGTGTGATGAGTGTTGCAAGGTACCTGTAAGGTGAATAACATCATGTGGCCTTGTGAGGTATGGCACAGGTGGGTGTACTGGGTGTGAGTGTACTCATAATAGTGTCACATGCAAGTCTACATACTCACAACCACTGCTATACCCTCCAATTCACACACACACACACACACACACACACACACACACACACACACACACACACACACACACACACACACACACACACACACACACACACACACACACACACACGCGCACACACACTTGCCAGTACTGACATTAGCAGACCAACCTATCTTGTTATTCATACCATACTATTCCATACTGTTGCACGGGGCTTATAGGGCTAAAGAGTGTCTACAGATAACACTACAGTTGATGTGAACAGCGGATCTCATACAGTAGACCTAAGAATGTGTACTGTGTGTACCATGGCATAAATATGAAACCATGCCCATCCAATGGATGTGGTCCTCCCACAAACACACACAAAAGATGCTGTTCTCTCACACACATTTGCCAGGACTAAGATTAGAGGCCCTACTTATCTATTTATTGTTACTACATTGCTACACATTTATCGTATGTGCCAAGGAGGTTATGGGGTGACACTTGTCCTAAGGTACTTCTAAGGTGAGGGACATCACCAGGACTTACAAATTATGACAACGGGTGATGTAGTGAGTGCGAGAGGCCACAAAATAGAGTAACCTACACATATATACACAATAATACACACACAAATTTGCCAGGACTCATATTAGAACCTGTAGCTTTGTAGTTATTGGTATTATAGTGTTATGCGGTTACCACACACACCACAGAGCTTTTAGGTTGGGGAGTGTCGCAAGGTACCTATATAGTGAATAACATCTACAGCACTTGTAAGGTATGGCAGTGGTAGTTGTACTGGGTGAGACGGGCCTCCAACTACTTTCACCCACATGTTTATACACTCACAAACACTTTTATACACACCAATGCACAAACACATATTTGACAGTACTGAGATCCATAGGTTCAAAGATTTATAGGTGTGTACTTGGCAAATGGCCATGGAGGCTTTACAAGGCTAGCCCATGGGAATACACTGGCATCATGCCATGTGACGATACTCCCCAGTATGTCTACTGAGTATAGTCACTGGAATGAGCCCCAGGGTGGGTATTCTATTCTCCATCCACTCATCCATATTTCTCTTGAAGAAGGCCAGTGATGTACTCTGCTTGACATGTATGTGACATCTATTCCATAGCGTGGCCAGTCTCTGGGTTGTGAAGCAGTCCCTCCAGCATGTCCTGTTGATTGTGAGGACGGGGTTGAGGTATCTGGGGCATGTTGTGTGGACATATTGGTTTCTTCAGATGTAGCATTCCTAACAGGGTTGGGTCAGACATGGCTGTGTATGTCAGGCAGAGATCGTACCTAAGTAGCCAATATGAGACATAGATTCATTGAAGTTGCTGGAATCTGTCCATATGGGGCAAGTGTGTAATACTTAAGATCCTCTTTGTGAGGTACATTTGCAGCCTCTCCTGTTGTTGCAGGTGTCCAGTGGGGTACATGGCAAATGGACCATAGTACACATTGATTGGCCTACTGAGGGGAGAGTACAGAGAAACACTGTCCTTTTACTTCTCGGATTCAATACAATTAGTCAGGAGAAGCGACATATAGAAGGACTTTCAAAAGACAGTGGCAGTGTGGTGGTCAACAGAGAGCTCACTGTCAACCTGTGTTCCCAGTTCCCTTATACCAACATCAGTGTTCAGTGGACTACCATCAGTGTATTACTTTATGGGTACCATGTTGTACTCAAAGGGGATGGAGGCACATCATCTGGCATTGAGCATATATTCAGGGTTCTGACAACAGTCATAGGTCTCAGAGAGGCCTTTGTGAAGGATTTCAGCCTCATGTGGGGGGGTAATAATAGCACCCGCCTTGTAGTCAGCTGCAAACATTGTCAGCCAGGGTGCCTTTGTATTGGGCTGGTCCTCAGAGGTATGGATCCCAAACATGAGGGACCCAGGTCCAGAACCTATGGGACTCCACTTGTGACTGTTCAGCTGTCTGACATGGAGTCCGCTGCTGTCACACTGTGGGTTCTACCTGTTAGCCAGTTTTCAGGCTACCTACTGATGTAGGGGTTGCTGTCTACCTGAGTGTGTTTGTGTATGAATCCTGAGTGGGAAGTGATATCCAAGGATTAGATGGGCTGTCTATCTTGTTAACTATTCCATACTGTCACATAGTTATTGCACATGGCACAATGCTTATAGGACTGCAGAGTGTCTGCAGGTCCCTCAACAGTGGTTGACAGCTGTGGGCCTTGTAATGTGGACACTGGGACATGTACTGGGCAAGCAACAGCAAAAAGTAGCAAAACCCACCCCCCAATGGATATGGTTCTCACACAAACACAACAACCCCCCCACAGACAGGATACTGTTCTTACACATACACACTTGTCAGGACTGAGATGAGAACCCCTACTTATTACTACTACAGTGTTATGCATTTGTCACACACACCACAGAACTTATAGTGTGAAGGCTGTCCAAAGGTACTTCTACAGTGAGGAACATCACCAGCCCTTGCAAAGTATGGTAATGGGTGATGTACTACTGGGTGAGAGAGGCTACAACATACTTTAAACTACACATTTGCCAGAACTGGGATTAGAACACCTACCTAACTAGTTACTTATAACTATAGTGTTAAGCAGTTATTGCATGCGCCACAGAGCTTATAGGGCTAAGGCTTGACAAAAGGGACTTCTAAGGTGACTGATATCTGCAGGACTGCTAAAGTAGGGCAATGAGGAGTGTACTGGGTTTGAATGGGCACAAAATCTTTAACTTATAAACACACACACACATTTTATATTTGCCAGGATTGAGATTAGAACTCCTACCTAACTAGTTGTTTGCACTATAGTGTTACACAGTTATCACACATGCCACAGAGCTTATAGGGCTGAGGTCTGCTGAAAGGTACTTCTATGGTGACAAACATCTTCAGGACTGCTAAAATAGGGCAAAGGGAAGTCCACTGGGTGGCAAAGGCCTGTTAATTCCTAGATCCTACTGACAATTCTCTAAGTGTATGAGCATGCCCACTGTGACCATCTATAGTAAATGTGGGACTCCATCACTGGGTGGCAAAGGCCTGTTAATTCCTAGATTCTACTGACAATTGTCTAAGTGTATGAGCATGCCCAATGTAACCATCTATAGTTAATGTGGGACTCCATTCCAGGGATTGTTGTACTCCAGTCCATTTTCTTTTGTGCTACAGCCATAGCTCTCAACCTGTTGGTGCAGGATATCTGGAGATAGCCTATCAAAATGGGGAGACAATGGGCCATACAGTAATTGTGACTATTTCTCTTAGTAATGTGTGAGTTGCTAGGGTTACAGGGTGTGTTTTAGCAGACATCTGACATATATGATATTTGACACTGTCATGTATTGTTTCAGTACCTATTGACATACCTCCTCAGATTATCACAGTGATTTACCAGAGGAATACAGGATAGATGATGCACACACCAATATTATGGGCCAACTGCTAGGAATTCTTGCACAATCCAGCCTATTGAGAGGTTTACCTACAACAAATTGACTGCTGGAGCTGTGTAAAAGGTCCAGCACCATGGTGATATATTACAATGGTGGAATCTTTGTGCATTTCTGTTCTGGCATGGTTTGATTTCCAGTCCATGGTTGGGTAATATAAGTCAGGCAGTATCAGGGTGACAGGCAGATTCCAGATAGATTTGTAGGGAATAAGATATGGGGGGTGTCCTGGGTCAGATATGTTGGCCTAAAACTACCAATACTTTGCATAGGGGTCTTCTCAAAGGTTGACTGTATTTGGAGGGTCTCGTGTGTGTCAGACTCTTTGACCATCCTGGAGGTGTGTGTTTGTGTCTCACATATATGTATGGCCCACCTTATTTGGCTTGGCTGGCCACATTTTGAGGTCAGGATGTTGCATAGTATGAGTGATCAGGGAAGGGTGTGTTACACCCCATGGCTGTGAGCCAGAGTTCTGTGGGTGCAGACATGTCACCATCCTCCAGGGTTAGGACTGCCTGCAATGAGTGCATTCCCATGTTTAGACTCCTAGCCCTGCCTGTCGACTGTATAGAGATTCACAGAATGTCCAGATTCATGACTCATATATCAGCTTGGTTACACAAATGAGTGTGGTTTTCAAGAAAAAAGTGTTTTGCAAGTCACTCAGGGTTGAAGTCAGATATTACTGACAGTTGAGATTGCAGTTTCAGACTTCATACCCTTCTTCAGACATTCCATGCTAATACAATCATTCCATCAACTTTCTAACATTATTAGAGCAGTATTTCAAAGGTGCCCTTCTCTTTGGACTTTTATCACCCCATTATTCATGACTTTGTCCAGATTTCTGGCTCTCTGAGGCTGGCAGGTTTGCTCCTAGCAGTTAGCTGCATGGCCTTTTTTTGCATTTTGTAGACGGTGTTATGTTGGTGTTATGGACCCCATGGCCCTCCCTAACAGGGCACTGTGGGTAAGGCTTGGGCATTTGCTAGTGGCCTGTAGGCCAGGTGTGACAAATGCAGGCTATCTGTAGCAAGGCAGTGCATTCTGATGATCATATGCTCCCAGGCTGTTGGTTCTGGACACCCCTGAGATGGCACCAGCACGTTGACTGGGTGTTGCTGACAATTGCTTTCTGTTCACATTGAGCCATCACTCTAGTTGACATCTGGATGCTGCTGAAGGCTAGAGACATGTTATTACATTTCTATGGGACTATGGGTGGGGGGGTAACACATTGGTACACAATACATATTTGCACAAACTGTGCTGATATTTGCTTAACATTTTGGTCCCATTTAGCATAGTGGTGTGCCCTATCTTTGAGACTACAGGCATAACAGTATTAACCACAGGTCAGATTGCTCTGGCATAAACATTTTTATTTCAGACTTTTTACCTTTCAGAGCCATACTGCCACTGCCAGACCTGCTGTGATATCACTATGTAAGTCTGTAGGTGGGAATTTCATGGATGTCACCATCTGGGGCCCTTTGCCAGACATTTCTTTATGGTTTTCTACAGCTGATCTGCTGGGTGAAGCTGGGGGTGAGTATGGGACCCCCACTTTGACATCCATGCATGTGACCTATGACCCCCCCCCCCGTTATTTGGGTCACCACATGTACTGCAGTGGTATTTTTCAAATAGGCTGGTACTGCATAGTGTGGGTAAGCCAGTACTGGGCATACACTTCCTGCTGTCCCACCTAGATGTCAGTTGTCTGCTGCTATCCCAGTAAGCCTCCCCATTCCCTTGCATGCTTGCATCAATACCATAGATATGCTATCAGACCATTCTACTCCATTCATTTATTGTTAAGAAGGCTGACTTACCTTGTGCCTGAGGCAGTTGCGAGGATGGTACTTGAGGGCTGACTATGTCAGATGCAAGCAGTACACTGCCTATACATGATAAGGTATAGTTGGTGTGATGTTTGGCATCCATTTTACTTTGTGTGCGAGTCAGAGAGAGATATCAGTCACTCGGTCCCTACAGTATCAGTGTATGTGCTTTGCCAAGGTCAGGGCATATTGGACATGCATCCATCTGCTTACAGGGCCAGGCTCAGGATGTTCCTCTTCCGAGCCCCACTGTGCCTATGGAGACCTTGGCAATGGTGGGTGGTTGTGTGGCCCTTTCCTATTTTGTTCCTGCTGCAGCTGTTTGCACAGGATCATATTGTGTAGCATGCCACATACTATGAACATGTGTGCGCATGTGGCTGGAGAGTACTGCAAGGCTCCACTAGATATGTCAAGGCAGCGGAACGGCGACTTGAGCATTCCAAACACCTGCTCTATAATGATCCTGGTTTGTGCATGTGCCTTATTATGGCTTTCTTTTGTGGGTGTGTGTGCATTTCTGATGGGTGTCATCAGCCACGGCTCCTGTGCATAGCCAGCATCCCCCACCAGATAGCCATATGGGATGTCTCCACAGGGAAATGTCTGGTACAGCTGTGAAGAATGCCAGATGTGGGAGTCGTGATAACTTCCAGGGCTGCCAGCATACACATTCATGACAATGCCCTGGACATCACACACAACCTGGCAGTTGATGGAGTGGAACCACTTATGGTTTAAGTAGACCCTGCCCCAGTCACCGGATGGTGATTTGATGTGGATGTGCGTGCAGTGTATGGCACCGAGTACCTCCAGGTAGTTTGCTTCATGGTGGAAGAGATGCATATTGCCAGTCCTCTCCTCACGAGTGGTGGGCAATTTAATGTGCTCAGTGACAAGTGGTTGCATGGTATTCAGGAACTGGTGGAGTATCCTGGACACAGATGTCTGTCAGACCCCCATGATATCCCCATTTGGTCTTTGGAAAGTACCTGTAGCTAGTATTTTTAGGGCTACACATACCTTGGTATCCACTGGGATGGGTTCCCCTCTGTTGGCTCTGGGTCTGAGGCAAGGTCATCACAGCTCAATAATTTGCTGAAGTATGTTCCTGTCCACCCTGTAGTGCTCTACTATCTCCAGATCATGCATCCCTGGTAGGTTGTGTCTGAACACTCTTCTCCTCCTCCTTGGTCTGAGGCAGTCGTCAGCATTATCCTCCTTCCCACCCTTAGCCTCTAGCTCATACTAATAGATAAATGTGACAGCAGCCCCTAACATTTTTGTTAGTTTTGTCAGTTAAAATTTCCCCATATTTGTACACCTATGGTGCAGAGTTTGTAGGAAAACCAGACTAAAAGATGTTTGCACAATTTATAGTGGTGTGCTGCAGATGCTGCCTGTTTGATTGGCTGAGTATGATACATTCCACCTGCCAGCTATATTATTTGCTTTTAACTGGCTGTATACTGCTATTTCCCTTTGTTCTATTTTCTTGTTCCACTTGCCATTTCCTCCCGTTTAAGCCCCACGTCAAGTTGCACAAACACAGTGCCCAAATGTCAAAAGTGTTGCCATTTTTGTTTTTTTTTTTTTTTGTTTAAGTCCCGGTGTGCACAGCGCACATCCGTTTAGGCAAGATAAACAAGAGTATACAGTCTCGGACATACCCCCTTGCTGACATGTACACAGTGCTACCATTACCTGTTTTCTTTCTTTCTTTTTTTTTTTTTTAAGACCCGATGTGCGCCATGCATATCCATTTAGGCAATGTACACAAAAGTATGCAGCCTGAGACACACCCTCTTGCTTCGCTGTGCTTAGCTAAGTGCAAACACAAGCCATGGAGCTCCAATGTGCTTACAGCAAGCATGACACACCCCTTTTTATGTTAGCTGCTCCTCCTGCCTTCTCAAACATTTTCTAGCACCTACACAGATAGGTGCAGTGTGTGGACTTACTTTGTGATTCAGTAAATGTCCCCTCATTTGTATACCCCACTGCCTTAGTCCATAGTTACTGCAATAACATGAGCCCTTTCCCCTTGACAACCACTGTTCCCTGGTATTGTTTTGATTATGCATGCCATACACTATAATGGCAAAATGCAGATTTCAATTAAAATTGACTTTTCACTATTTTTCTTTTTTTTGGTACCTTCACATTTGCACACCACTGCCCTATGCTTATACAGATGAGATCAGCCAAAAAAAACTTAAATTTGATAAAATTTAAACACTTTTTCATGCCAACGGCCATATATTTGGCCTTTGTCATGTCAACAGATTATGATACATGCTTTTATTTCAGTTGTCATGGCTCTGTTTTATTATTGTAGAAATGGTTTTGGTTAATAATGGAACACATTTCTGCAACTAACACTGTTCTTGCATGGATACCTGCCTGCTTGCTGAATTGCTAATTCACCTCATTTGCATGGTTTTCACCAGCAAATGAGGTAATTAGCATTCTGCATGGCTTTTTGTGCAATAACAGTGAAGGCAAGCTCATGCACAGCAGTTTTGGAGTTTACTGGTTCGCTCGGCAGCCAGACTTCATGCAAGAGCAGCTACACTGTTCTTACATAGAGTTTGGTGCTTATTGAATCCCACCGACTGTAAGTGAATTATGTTTAATAAGCCATGTGGTCCAACATTTAACATGGAGAAACCCCAGGTTTGTGCTCTGCTACTCTTCACAAAAGTAATCATTCTTATTTTGATTGGAAAGGTTTGCATAATTTTGTGACTTCAAACATTGTTCAGCATAAGGAAATGAACTACTTCCTTTTCAGACAGAATGTTTAGATGAATTCATGTTTATACTGCAATAATATGCTTTGTGTATCAAAAGTACAGTATATCTATGGTACTGTGTAATATAACAAGCACAGTCAAAGAACTGGGCCATAGGTTCACAGGTAAGTATGAGACTAGTTGCCCTTGCAGATCATTTTAAGCCTAGCCAATTAAACTGTGCTTGAATTAACCTATCCCATTTGGTTACAGATCAGCCTTAACCGAGCCGTGGTCATTGATTATAATATTACTCCTAACAAGAATAAATGGGGTCATACCATGCCATAGATAATTTGAGGGGATCCATGCATAGGATAAAACATTTAAAGAGCTGTCTGTGTCCATTAGTAGCACAGAGAGCAGTTCTTGGTTAAATTTTGTGTTTCCCGTCCAACCATAGAGCTATGTTGCACTTGAATATATGGACAGGGATGAGCTCTGCTTTAAGAAGATGAAAAGTCTATTGCAGAACTGTGGTATCATCTGCAAGATATATCTTTCCCTCCAAGCCATTCTTTGGAGGTTGCAGAAGAGGCTTAGCTTGCAAGACTGAGAATTTCTGATGCCATTTGTCTCGCTGACATGCAATAAATCCACCAGTATTGGGTTAGATGATGCCTCATATGCCAGACACAGGTTACCTCTTATCAGTCTGTATGATACCAACTATAGTGACAGGGCTTTGAGTCGGTCCATGTAGGACATGGTGATTAGGCCTTGTATCCCTAGTAAGGCATTTCTTTGGGCATTCCAGTTGTTGTATGTTTCTGGACAGAGACATGCCAAAGGGGGCATTATATTCAACCGTTGGCATCATGAGGGTTGAGTAAAGGGAGACAATGGCATCCCAAGATCCAGACTTGCCTTTGATTATAAGCTGTGCAAAATTTAGGATATTCTTCTGATAATGTACACATACTGGGCAAAAGTTAGGCCATTGTTCACATAAGTTCCCAAATCCTGAACAACTGAGTCAACTCTTTGGGGCCAAGAATGCGCCGCCAAGCATACATCTCAGATTTACAGAATTTGTAAAATATTTATGTTTTTGCATTATATATTTTTTATCACATCCCTCATAAAATGTTTTGATTTTTTTACCTGGTGACACTGATTTTTGGTTCTTAAAAAACTGACATTACATTTTCATGAGATGAAATATAGGAATTATACCTGTCATTTTTAAATGTAATTTCTGATCATTATGTTGATTTCATTATAATTTTCTTCTGCATCAGTATGTAATGAAAATTAAAACAAATTCCAGGCAAAGAACATTAAGAAATGCAAGCTAACAATATTATAAATAAGATGAACATAATATACTGTGTGGTGAATTAGTACTCTCACTTAAAAAATGACAAATTCCATGATAATCTAGTTTTTTTTCAATTCTTATACTGTCCAAATTTGGGATTTGCCAGTATTTTTTCCAGAAAAATGGAAAACCAGTGTCACTGATGAGGATTATTGTCACTAATCTCAGAAATTAAAGTTGGATACTTATTGTTTAGAAAACATGTGCTGATGCAAAAGCTGTTGTTCTAAGAACCAGTAGTATAGCAAGGGTGAGGTGAAGCGTCAACTGCTCTGGGCACAGAATGTTAGGTAGTGTGATTGACAGGCAGGCTTTTCTTCTCTGAACATAAAGGAACTTGAATTTGGTGTGTGGGGGGGGTGATGCTCTTTACTTGAAGATCTGGGGTTGTGAATTGGTTGAATTGGCTTCCTACAGTAATCCAAAGAAGTTGAATTAAGTATTGTGAGGAGATGGGGGGGGTGTACATTTGCCATGACTGACTGACCTTAATGCTTTTTTTTTCCGTTTTAAGTTGAACACGGGGTGGAGGTTGAATTTGGTGGGTTGCGATTGGTTAACATTTCTGTAGGAAGACAATCAGATATTTTTTTTTGCTCTTCACTTGCAAGAGCTAAGGGAGGGGGCATGTGGATTGGGTTTGTATTTATTTATATATATATATATTTTTTTGCATGTTCCTTACCTGAAGAGCTGAGGGGTATTAGGCTGTGGGATCAGCACAGGATGGTAATTGAGGTAGCTACACCTCTACTGTTAACTCTTTAGTTGAATTAGAGTAATATTTAACATTTTTCCTGATTTTATTAATTTATGCTCCCGAACTCTTGAGCATTTCCAAGCATGGCGTTTATGGCAGCAGCTATTGAAAACATGGAAATAATGTTTGATGTTATTTTATGTGGATACTAAGTGAGTCAGTTCAAGAAAGTAAACCTGACAATTTTTACAGGACATTTCATGCAAATTTCAAATTCATGGTCTTTATTTATTTTTTGCTGTCACTTTGTTAGATTCAAAGGCAGTTTTGCTGTATACATTTAAAGCATTCATCTAGTTGCCTCACTGATTTCAATGCACATAAGCTGACAACATGGCTTTTTCCAGAATTTCTATAAATGACATGACACATATCAGAATATCAGCAGTCAGGGACATCTTGTAATTAACTCTTTCTAAACTTGAAAAAAACAGACTTCATTTTTTTTCATTACTGTTACGTGAGGACTTCATTTGAATTGCAGTACCACTTACCACATTACCCATTCCTACCTTTATATTTCCAGTTCTGCTCTAGTTCTGCTTGTCATGTGAGTTTAAGCCAACTGTGAATGTTCGTTTGTTTGCTTGTTACTAATAATATCTTTTCACTGAAGTAAATTCAGCTGTAGAGTTGAATTGCAATATCATTAATCAATATTTATTAAACAGCTGTGACTATGCTAGTTGAAGTTATTATCAAGCAAATGGCTTGCAGTTGAAAGAACAAAGTTATTATGGCTGACCTCTTTATGTGCACTCTATTGCTTCATATCATATTGTAAGATGTTAAACTGTGGTCCCCCCTGCTTTAGTCGGTAGTAGCTCAGATGGACTGAAAAGACCACATGGCACTTACCAAAACTGAGTGAGGGGATTTTCTTGGTGTCTTACGAAATTAAACCAAGTCAACAGGAATAACAGTTTAGGTATTCAATATCTCATAGACCAGCTGTGAGTATTCAGTCAGTAAAATGAAAGTGCGACTATATGAAGTAAGTTAGTGATCTATATTTTTTTTGTGAACTTCTATTTTGACAGCTTTGGACCTTAGGCTTCAGAGACAAGTTCTCTCTTCCTTGAAAGAATAGAAAAAAAAGCTTGACATGGTCAGAGACAAGTTCTCTCTTCCTTGAAAGAATAGAAAAAAAAAGCTTGACATGGGTATTCAGAAAGAACCCTACCTGTGGCAGTAAGAGCTGCAGCCAAAATGGGCTGTTTACATGATGCAATAAATTGAGATTCAGAGACATGTTAGCCCCATTAAGTGAAGACTTCTTTATCAACTGATTTGCATATCTCTAAATCACACTGAAATACCATTCCTGCTAATCATCACTTTCCTGTGATAGTTAACAGACATGGCCCATTCATCCTGGTGGTGCAGGCATCCTGCCACCCATATTCACTACCCCACACACACATACACATATTGAAACACACACACACACACACACACACACACACACACACACACACACACACACACACACACACACACACACACACACACACACACACACACACACACACACACACACACACACACACACACACTGACATACTCCATCGTGTCCCCACACACACTGACATACCCCACCATGCATCTCAAAGTTGACAGAACATCCCCAGTGTCTCTTCTTAATTGTTTCCCTGCCCCTGGTAAATCCCAGATAATTCTAGTTGGTCAGTAATGCTAGACATTAGAGTTTCATACTTCTCATTAAAAAAAAGACATGGGTTAAGGCTAACGTTTAACAAGCTAAGGGTGCAGACTTTAAAATCCCCCCTTTGAATTTATTATTATTTTTTCAATAACTTAATTAATGTATCCCTAGTGTCTAATGGTGGTATAGAGGCATGTCAAAGGTGCAAGGCTTGATGCTTTTTAAGAGCCTTTAGGGCAAAATAGTAATAATACCCATTTGTTATCCAGGTAGGACAATAGGGCTCACAGTTTCTTTTTACCAGCAACTTTATAGTAATGTGTGGTTAAGTGACATGCTCAAAGTCGCACAGTAATCAAAGGATGGCTTAGGGAATCAAACCTTGTACCATAGAAACTGTAGCTCACAACTTCATCTCTCTGTGCCAACTGCTATATTATGCTATAGAGCATATATCTGGTGTCGTGATCCTGCTGCCTAACATCTTTCATGCTGCAAACCTTTATTCTATTTTAACATGACTTTAATACATAATAGAAAAAAGTTGTCCCTGATGTCTAGTGTCACCAGTACTGCAGGATCTGATTGCAAATTCAAGGGGATTGGGGAGATATGATAGTGCAAACACACACCTTCACACACACACAGACACACACACATACACATACACACACACACACACACACACACACACACACACAAATACACACACACACACACACACACACACACACACACACACACACACACACACACACACACACACACACACACTCACTCACACGATACACATATACACACACATGGCCAAAACCACTTTCATCTTATACCACTCATACCTCTGCATGGACTCACTCATGCAACTCCATTGAAACAAAAGCACACATCTCAAATACTACCTGTCCACTAAACTCCTCAGCCCTTACCTCTAACACAGTGGGTGAACACAAGCTTTTGGCTGTGTTCATTAACTTGGGTGGCCAATGTACTTAATGCAACTGAGCAATGCCTTGCATCACTCAACTGTATAAAGGCTTGCCATTGGCATTTTTGAGGACCACACATGGTTAATCAACATAGACAATTCACCGCAAATGCCACAATAACATGTAGTGCAGTTGGAAAGATGGCCCACTGCAGTACTGCAAACCTTTGTGCTAAAGTACTGGGGTAGGGCTGTCTCTGAATTGTAAATGGTTACAGTGAGGGGTTAGGAAATCTATTAGAATCCATCCCTGAATGTTTTTCTTTCTCATCAGTTTTGTTTAGATCATATATCAATGGAAAAAAGTCATGTAATGCACAACAAAGCATCTAGATCTTATGGTTTCTGGGGGCTAAGTGGTCCCAAATTCTCTGACATAATTCAATTATTTCCTACAGTATTGTTACAGTATAGTCTTGACCCCACCCACTGTGAAGTTATACATTTAGCACACCCTCTGAAAATTTGGCATTCCTAGGTGTTGTCAGACAATGCCCAGACAGCTCTTCTTTTTGATTGTTCTCTCCCCAAAGCAGCATAGTTTTTTGGTATGGTTGCAGTACATCCATATCTATAGGCTTTTGGTCTGGTTGCAGTACATCCATATCTATTAGGACACTCACTGACAACATTTTGCATGGAATGGACCAAAACCTAATTACTGCAGCCATTTGTAATGGTCACACTATAGCCCTTGATCTTGTTGATCACTCAATTCTCCTGGACCATTTCACTGAAAATGGTATTAGTGATGACAAAACTGCCTTGGTTCAAAAACTACCTCCCTAACCACCACTTGTCATTGAACTCATCATCTTCTCCATCATTACTTCTGCAGAAATGCATCATGTAAAGATCTATTCTGACTCCACCATTTTCTATCTACATTAACAAACTCCCTTTTGACTTGCCCCATCTTCCTCGCTTGCTTTTTGCTGATGATGTGGTCCTATTCCATTCTAGCTGCTCTGTCTCTTCTCTTGAATTTGAACTTTAGGCTGAATTTCATGCCCTTATTCAATGGATTGATGATAAACAGCTACCTCAAAACTCCTGTAAAACAAAAAACAATGTTTTTGGTACTAGGCAAAAGTTAATTTCTATCTCCAAAGCCCTACAAATCCTTAATCATCTTAATAACACTGTTGGAAACAGTGCTTCATTTAAATACCTAGGGATTGGGCTGGATCCTTTCATAAATTTCCATTTCCACTAGGACTATAGACAAAAAAATCAACTTTCTCCTCTTCTGGCCTTGTGGGAATTTCCCCTTTATTCCAGACTCCGAAGGATGAAACAGGTAAAGATATCTTACTGGCTTTGCTAGAATATGATCTCCCTCTGATTGCTGCTGGCCCTGAAAGAAATGGATCCACAATTTAATCCATCTCAAAAGCCATATGCTGACTCATCACATTTTCCCAAGAAATCAACATATCTGCAAAGAAATTGTAAAAGCTAATTGTCTACCTTTGAAACAATATGTCAGTTTTCTACTTACTTCTCAGCTGTTTCATCTTATCAACCACTCTGGTCCACTTCTCCAAAACCTCAACATAGGCTTCAGTGCACAGACCATCCCCTGGATTCATGAAGCTCGGCGCAAGGCCGGTGTAAGGCCTGCGCCGGCCGTGCGGCGTATATATGGTGTAGTAGCGCCATATGCATATTAATGAAGGTGCGCTGCCACCACATCCACGTGCATAGAACACGTGCATAAGTGCATGGGGCATTACTAAGCTGCGCCCGGAGGCGTGTCAATGTCGGCTGTCGATGAGCAACCTAAACTGCTGAATATTATAGTCCGCCTGCAATAGTAATCGCACCTATCAGTGTCCATGGATAATGAAACGTATGCAAAGCATGCAAGACAGTTCCCGGCCACACAAAATGGAGAACCAAACAGAAATGCATGCAACACAATATGAGTTCCCGTCCGTGGAACAAATGATATCTAAATCCGTGTGTCCATAATGCACTGCACTGTAAGTAGGCATACCCAGTGGAAGTGAAGCGCATCATGTCATCGCACCCCCAATACACACGTCTAGCCCCATGGGCAGGGTCACCAGCAGTCCCACAGTGGTAGTGATAGTACACAGCTGGGAAGTTGTGGCTATAAAACAACCGTAAAGTAACCTGACAGTCCAAATTGTATACTAAACACACACAAACATATGTATATTAAAATGTGCTATACACATGAACAGGAACGTAACCGGCACATACACATAGGATGCTATATGCGGAACTGGGATATCCAAAAGCAGAATCCATGCATGCAAATGCAATACACAACAACCCCTGTATAGCACATAACCCGCACCCATGTCCGAATGTCCACCAAATCCAGCTACCAGCCTTGCGCATCCGTACACCTACACATTGCGAGTATTCCCTATATGTAGTAGGAAGTATCGTCCCAGGCAGTGTCAGGATTGCAAATATGTATCCCACATTTGTAAACATCCCATCACAGTTACGTAAATCCAAATGCCCGCACGTTCAAGTTTCGGCCAAATGTGTGTACATCCCGCGTGGGATATGTAACCCGTTGAAACCTCAGAGTTCTTTACACGCCATGGTGTCTAGTACTGTACACATCTGGACAAAACATGTATGTGTAGTTACGGTACTGTTCAGTTTCTAGACAGACATGCAAAACATACTACACAGGATGGGACAGCTGTCCACCATGCAGGTCTCCCCACTAGGGTTGCCACCTGTTCAGATGCCCAAGGTGGGACATCCGTTGTAGAAATGTGAGAATTTGCAGGATAAAACATACCCCTGGCCAGTGCAAAGGACAGAATTACACTTGTATGCCAAGATAAAAGCTTATTTCATAGCATTTGAATAGCTTATGCTATCCCAAATAATAGTTATGTGTTCCAGATACAAAATACCTGTATCATGCAACTAGTAGAGAAAATAAGAAATATACTGTTGTCTTAACATCACAGGACATTTGCCATGTCTTAGGTTTCATCGCAGGACGCAACTGTCCAAAGTGGGACTCCCCCTCGCAAAGGGGAACAGGTAGCAACCCTACTCCCCACTGAATTATCGACAGTATATATTCAACTCAATCACATACCGACACCAGCTCCCAACCTATTACAGCAACAAAATGTGGACAAAGCCTAAAAAGATGGGTGGACAAATAGGGACAGATGTAATTACTGCTCTCACAAACTTCGAAAGTTCACAGAATAATAGTATGTACATTAGCATGAAATGTTGTGAAGGATGTGGGGTAGTCCCTGAGTATTACAGAGGTCCGTACATTTATACTGTAACAAACCTTCACATATGTTGACTGTACTACTGCATACCTGTAGTTAATTCATAGTTAAGTCATGTGCAAAATAATAATCCTCTTTTGAATGAATACAGGAAATAGTCAAATGTGAATGGGAACACCACTCACCGTGGATTATGTATTATACCCACCCCCACCCATATTATGTATTGCCAACATTAAAAGCTGCTGACAGCAGCCCAAACACCTGTGTCTGTAAACACAGATAAAATGTTTAAAATGGACAAACCCTGTCCATGTGCTTTGTCTGACATTTGAACATGGTCAGGGCAGTTCCGTTTACGAGATGGACAAGCCTAAACCCAGATCACCACATGAACACCCTGACAATTAAAGACCTTTATGTGTCAGGACTATAAGCCTTGGGGTTCTGAATATCCCTGCAGTGATTAAATATGCAGCTTGGGTCCAGAGTAGTAGGGAATAGGGAATGTGTAACATGTAGTACCGCATATTTCCCAGCAGGAGAATGGATGCCTGTGTCGTAAGTGAAGCGGTGAGGCATATGTTAATGTAGCTATGTACTATGGGTATGCATATAAATGAGTCAGAACACCAAAAGTATAGTGGTTACAGCATCCGGCCAACGTGAATGCAGTCCCGGTTCAATTACGACAACAGCACATATAATGTGAAAGTGTATGAATGCGTCTGTGCTGTACAGACAGTTAAATATGTAAAGGTGAAAGTGTGATTCACATACGTCCGTTAACTGGATTACAGATAATTCACTGGTACTGTGACAAGTAATAAAGCCCACGTAAGCACAAAGACTTAGTAAACATATGTAACCCACAATAAGCCAGCAGACAGGCAACCTTAAGTCCAGCAAACCAAGCCGAAACACTTCTTTTCCTTAACGCAACTTTTATTTAATCCAATAAACAAGCGTTTTCGCCGCAATCAATATTACAGCTTCATCAGAGGCAAACGAGACAGTTAAAAAAACGCCAGTTTTTAAATAATACAACAGGAAGTGACAAAAAATTTGTCATATCCTAATGACACTTTTTCTATTATACACAATACGACTACATAAGAATATAATCAAGAAAAAATTAAATAACTTAAGATATTCTAATTATTTTTTACTGCATATATGTGTGTTTATATCAACTAAAACACATAATATAAAACTTTTTTTGTATAAAAAAATTTTATATAAAATAAATCAATAAATGCACAATATATAAAATTAAATATATATATATATATATATAAAAATCTACTAAATTGTCTATCCATTAGGGACCAATCCCTTTGACTTTTAATAATATATTAAATAAGCCCTATTATATGTAAAAATAAGTGATGTTACCTCAAATAGCTCCTTAGTTTTAAGACAGCTGAAATGTTACAGTTTTCATTCAGGCCAGGAGACCTGAATGCATCCAGCTTTAATTGCCATTTGAGTTCACGGTTTTCTAGTATCAGAGAAAATGGGCCACCTCTGATACTAGACAGTACATGGTCAATACCCATGAAGTAAAAATTATGCCCTGGATTAAAACTAACATGTTTTGCTAATGCGTTATCATTCTTGTTATTCCTTATTGCATAGGCATGCTGATAAATTCGTTCCTGTAACTTACGGTCAGTCTTGCCTATGTAAAAGGCTGGACAACAGTTACACAGGGCTACATAGATAACTGATTTTGTCTCACAATTAATCTTATGATGAATCTGATATTTTTTATTTCTAACAGGGAAGACATTTCCTGTTTTTATCAATCTACACCAATTGTAAAGACCACATTTAAACGTCCCTTTTTGTCTATTAAAAGATTGTGTTGGCCCATTTTTTTGGAGCAATTCCTTAAGATTGCTACCCCTTTTGTAAATAACAAAAGGTCGGGGTCCCAATCTTTCTAATAACAAAGGGGAACTAGCTATAAAGTGCCAGTTTTTACAAATAATGGACCAGATTGCTTGGGAGTTTATATTGAAGCTAGTAATGAAGCTCAAAGAAAAGTTTTGTTTAATCTCATTATCAGGAACTGTAGGTTCAACAATAGTAACAGGAGAGGACCCCAAAGCAAGATTGTTAGAACCTGAGCTAGCTTGATCTAGAAGAGGTTTATAAAAGCCGTCGACCCTTTTCTGGTCGACCTCTTTTATTAGCTCTTGTAAGAGTAATTGTGGGTATCCTAGGTTAGTGAACAAACCATTTAAGAAAAGGCATTCCTGACGAAAATCATCCAAAGAACTGCACATCCTTCCTGCTCTAACAAGTTGGCCCTTAACAATGGACCACTTTTGTTTAATAGGATGGAAGCTAGAATAGTGCAGAAAGGAGTTGCAGTATGTGGGTTTTCTGAAAATGGTTGACAGGAATACCTTTCTATTAGAATCCTTAAAACGTTTCACGTCTAAATAATCAATTTCTGTTTTTGAAAACTTGTGTGAATTTAAGGAATTCTGTAGTCCCATTAAGATTATCCATGAAGCTATTTGCTTCTTCAACTCCTCCCTTGAAAAGGATAAAAATGTCATCCAAGAATCTGGTATAGTAGTTGACATAATTCATCAACTCCATATTATTCATGAGAAAGTATTTTTCCCAAAAAGCTACGAAGAGGTTAGCTACGCTCGCACCACAAGGCGAGCCCATAGCTATTCCCTGCTTCTGTAGGTAGAATTCTTCATCAAACATGAAAAAATTAGAAGTGAGAACTATATCAAGAAGTTCCGTAACAGTGTCTATTTCAGACTGTGGTGCCCCAAGATCAGCAAGTAGTAGTCCAATCCATTCAACTTCTTCCCTATGAGGAATGGATGTATATAAATCGACAACATCAATAGTCAAAAAGTTCAAAGAGTTGTCAAAGATGGTATCATTGATGTTGCTCAGAAAAGTCCAAGAATCTTTATAGATACCAGGAATTAACTTTAAATACTTAGACAAGATGTTGTCGATGAAACTAGAGCATGGATAGGTCATAGAAGACCTTCCATCGACTAGAGCTCTCGTAGGGGGATTGGCCACATCCTTATGAATCTTCGGAATGCCGAACATCACCGGCATTTTTTGGGAAATGATGTCTATAAAATTATATATATCTATGTCTATTTTCCCAGCCAAGAAGAGGTCACGAAAGTATCCTCTAATACGACGGTATGCCCCATTTATCTCATTAAGAGAAGCAGTACAATAAGCTGGTGCCTTCAATACTAAAAGCATTCTTTCTTTGTATTGAAACTCGTCATACATAACTAGACCACCTCCTTTGTCCGGTTTTACAAGC
Source organism: Protopterus annectens (assembly GCF_019279795.1). NCBI lineage: Eukaryota > Metazoa > Chordata > Ceratodontiformes > Protopteridae > Protopterus > Protopterus annectens. The sequence goes on along the minus strand of NC_056727.1, from coordinate 844,844,984 downwards.
CTAACCGGTAAAGATCGGAGGTTGTTTAAACCCTCCCATTGGTCTTTAGTAATATTAAACTTAGTGGGGTCGACATTACGGTGTATTGAAGTAAAAAGATGTCTAAAATCTACTTCACACATAGATTCAAAAAGATGTAAATTAGACTGAAGGGGTGGATTAAAGACACTAGACAACTTTAATCTAGTCGCGTCATAATCCGTGTCATTATTAAACATCGTCTTCAAATTTAGTTTACGCGTAAAACATTTTAAATCAATGATGACCTTAGCTAAGTTACCTATGGTACTAGGAACAAAGGTATAGCCAAAGGCCAACAATTCAACTAAATCTATGTTGAGTTCAAAAGATGAAAAGTTGTATATTGTAAAATCTTTATTGTTATTAGTTACTATAACTGGATAACTCTCCTCTGGGCCAGATTCAAGACTAATAGTCGTAATTAATTGCATGTGTTCCTGTTCTTGTTCACATATTTCCTGTTCGTCGCTTTAGATAAATGCTTCTATAACCAACTGATGAATACAATGCTTAGTGAGGATAAGGCCTATAAGGTCATTGACAAATTAAAAGTTGTATCAATAGTAAACTATGTGCATGACACACTGTATGATCTGCTCATGACAAGATCGATAGATAAGTCCCTATATGATTTTCTGAAGGTAGAATCACCCCTTATTCCGGTCATAAAGGGGCTGCCTAAACTGCATAAAGATGAATATCCTCCTCCATTACGACCCATAGTATCAGGTGACCACTGGGTCACCGAAAATGCCTCCCTTTACATACAATCCAAGCTTGGTCCGATGACAAAAGAAATACCAACTATCCTAAAAAACTCGTATGAGTTACTAGAAGATCTCAAACAAGACCTAGTAACCAATAAATTAAATGTGAATACTTTATTTGTCACATTAGACATAAAGAGCCTTTTCACAAGTATTCCCAACGACTATGGGCTTGACGCCATCAGGCTCCATTTAGTTGAACAGGGAACTTTAGACAGCAATGAGATCATGAATATTTTCTGCCTTTTGGACTTGGTCTTAAATAATAACATCTTTTTGTTCAACGACATGGTATATGCGCAGACATGGGGAGTGGCCATGGGCACTCCCTGTGCCAACGCATATGCCAACCTGGTTATTCATAGGTGGGAGAAAGAGAACATCTTTGGTGACCCTAGGTTTAATAACGTGGTCATCTATAGACGTTTTGTAGATGACGTCATTATACTATGGAATGGAGGAGCAGATGAGCTTGAAGACTTTGTCAGCTACATGAATGGTACAACTTCATTCCTTACATTTACTTATGAATATTCTTTAGTAAAAGCTGATTTCTTAGACATTACTATAACAAAGGATGACAACAACATTTGGCTACCACCTTGTACAGGAAGCCCTGTTGGAGGAATAGTATCCTCCACTATGATAGCTTGCATCCACGGTACACATTCCGTAACATCATAAAAGGACAGATTAGTAGGATACTAAAAATATGTACTGATAGACATGATGCTCTGTGCTTGATTGAGCAACAAAAATATCTTTTTATGGACAGAGGATATCCTGATGATTTAATTAATGAAGTAGTTGAATCCACTTTAAATGATCCAGTTTCGTGGAATAAAAGAGGGAAAGCTAAATATGGATTAGAGAAAGGTAACAGCATTAAGTATGACATTAAGTACACCAGTGACGTTGAGCACTTAACCAGAATTATAAAAGGGAATTGGAAAATTTTACTCTCAGAGCCACACCTCTTGAAACTATTAGGGAATAAACCTAATTTTAGATTTAATAACTGTATGATTCTTAAAAGATTGCTTTGTAAGGAGAAATCTGAGACTAAGCCTGTTGATATTCGAGCCCAGATAAGAACAGGCACCTACGCATGTGGCAGGTGCTCCATGTGTAAATTCATAAGCAGGACACAGGACCTTAGGATTCCAGGCATTAATATAAACTTTAAAGCTACCTTTTATGCCACCTGTAATACACAGAATGTTATTTACTTTGCGAGATGTGATCAATGTGATAGTTACTACGTAGGCATGACGTCACGTAGACTCAGAGATCGAGTCTACAACCATGTCTACGACATTAAAAAGAGCAGCCTCACTAGTGCCTTAGCTACACATTGTGCTGAAAAACCTAGGCACAGCTTTAGCTTCCAAGTGCTACAAGTTATTAACCCGAATAGGAGAGAGGGTGACCACTTAGGCACTGTAGAAATGTTCGAACTCAGGTGGATATTAAGGCTAAAGGCGCACATACCGCCTGGACTCAATACTGTTGTTAATATACGTCCTGCCTTATTAGGGTCCATATGAGATAGTGTTTTCATGTGCATACCAATATATAGTTCGTACCATTGAATCAGTACTATACATATATCTTCAAAATATGCTTTCATTTATAACAGCACATTGATCGTGGGGACTTTAGCATTAACATCTCCCTACGAATATATCCACACTTGATATGACCATACTAATGTGTTGTGAACTTTTTAGAAGAAACTTCAGTGATAATTTACGCCTTATTGTTCTGGGATCAGAACAATATTTTTTGTTATATTCTGATAATCAACAGCATATAGTTAATGAGAAGTTTCATAGTTTCGTTAATGCTCATTTACGTTCAACATTAACGTTTTATGCTGCGGCATCCATGGTAAATTTGTTGAGTATGTCTGTTGGTAAATTCCTGACCACTGACATGAGGCCCCTAATTGTGACTGAATATCCAAGAAGTATTATATATTGATATTTGTCCAGTATTATCAGGGCTCCTTGGTGATTGCGCTCCTTATTACTATTATCTAATGCACTATGTGCACTTGGAGCTGAAGACGGAGGCTTGAGCTTTGCTTTCTCCCCTGACATGCTTGCCTACAGCAATTCTTCCTCATCGCTTATAAATAATGGCGATGTTTAATTATATTATCTATACATTGTTTGATACTATATATGCACTTGGGGATGTTGATGAAGGCTTGAGCTATGTTTTGTTGATCATGACAGCATTTCTTCATCCTTTATAGAATATGGTGATGTAAAATTATGGCATTTGTACACATCAAGAATGATGCATCATGGTCTGAGCACACTATGTTGCTATGAGTTTATATAGATGAGATAGGAATTTATTTTATCTTATAAACCTATGATACGTCTGTTTTCTACTGTTTTTACTATGCTGGGCAGCAGATATTAAGATGAATGCTTGTTACTAGATACATAGGAGTGTTACAGAAATCGCAAACTAAGAAATACATAGAGTTTAATGGTAACCTCCCACAGCAAATGATATGGTCCAAGGTTAAGGAAGATATATTATGATTTCTTTTTTGCACGCTGATGCCTTTTACATGCTGCTACTTATTCATAAGCTTGTTTGCTATTTACAAATTTAGAATGATTACGAACTAAGAAATGGGATGACCAACAATTATGTTTAGTTCACCCACGATAATAAGTTTACATGGTCTAAATTATTTAAAGTAGTATGACATATATTTTATGGTTTTGGTTTTAAGCACTTACACACATCTGCGCAATATGGATCTGATATAATAAATGGGATCCTAAGAGGTTTTAGCTAGGTTACTGTTTGTTTTGCATGATGTGATATTCCAACTGTTTATGTCGTAGCTTTTCCATGCTATGCAAAAAGGTGCTTGGTGCATCTGTTGTATTTGTTTAAAGCTTGCTGAGAGAAGCGATGTAAGCTGATGGGTGTTCTAATCACACTAATCATGTTTTAATTAATTAGTTAATTGATAATTATCTTGTTAAATTGATGACTGTTTTACTATATAAATGGGCGCCTTTTATGTATAAACTATAACCTGATGAAGCGCATTTGTATGCGTGAAAGCGCTTGTTTGTTTCAAAATAAACTGGATTTTTTATTTTATCGTGGTGGTTCCTAGCAGTGTTTTCTCATATTTCCTGTTGTTCCATGGCCCTAAAAAATCACCTTTGTTAGTGCCATTTGAAGAGGGGTATTTTTTATATCCATTTTTTTTGTTCTCCTTAATCCTATTACTACGCCTCAATCCTCGATTAACCTCATCACCTTGATCATCATTAAGATTGTCACCATTTTGTTGATGTCCTTCACAAGTACTAGTAGAAGGAACATCTTCACTTACATTGCTAACAGTAGAAGAAGAAAACTCAAGGTTGGGATATGCTTTACTTTGTTGATATGCTTGCCTATCCCTTATGAGTTTCTTGTTTTTATTTACTTTTAATTTGACCAAAAGAGCATCAATGCTAGTAAATATGCGGTTATAGTCATATTTATATCGCACAAAGTCAATGTCCATCTTGATCATATTATCCAATGTATTAATGTCAATAATAAGTGAGTCAATGTACACATTGTAGTGTTTAACAATAAGCTCTAGTAAACGAGCTCCTTGTTCCTGAAATAGTGCTTTTAAATCAGTGTAGAATAAGCTGTCATTCAATAGTCCAGAAGGTGAAAAATTGTTACGTAGTCCATTCGGTATTAGGTTCTCAGCAAGGCACTGTTTAAAATATATATATTTAATTTTATATATTGTGCATTTATTGATTTATTTTATATAAATTTTTTTTTACAAAAAAAGTTTTATATTATGTGTTTTAGTTTATATAAACACACATATATGCAGTAAAAAATAATTAGAATATCTTAAGTTATTTAATTTTTTCTTGATTATATTCTTATGTAGTCTTATTGTGTATAATAGAAAAAGTGTCATTAGGATATGACGAATTTTTTGTCACTTCCTGCTGTATTATTTAAAAACTGGCATTTTTTTAACTGTCTCGTTTGCCTCTGATGAAGCTGTGATATTGATTGCGGCGAAAACGCTTGTTTATTGGATTAAATAAAAGTTGCGTTAAGGAAAAGAAGTGTTTCGGCTTGGTTTGCTGGACTTAAGGTTGCTTGTCTGCTGGATTTTGTTTGCTTTTTTCTTTGTACTCGTTTGTGGTGAAATGGATACGGGCAGTCCTGTTAGTCCAGCCAGCCCTAACATTTTTGGGACAGTTACTCCGCAGGTTACCAATACCAATGGTGACATTACTTCTTTATTGGCAACGCTTACTCAGAAAATTGATGCGTTGCATGTTCGCATGGAAGCGCTTGATAATGGTGGACCTAATAGGAGGGTTCCGATAATGAATTCTATGTCTCTTTCGAATGCCGGTCAGAGCAGTGGGGGTATGCCCTCACTTATTCCAGCAGCCCAACCAGGTTTTTCTTCCAATGCTGGGGCTGCAGTGCAAGCCGGTAATAGCAATTTGGCGTCTAACAACATTTGCCTTCCAGAGGAGATACCGGCATTAATTTGCTATCGCAGAAAACCCAGATTAACGGTGCTGCTAACAATGTTTCTTCTGTGTCTGGAAATGTGTTATTTCCAATTGCAAACACACCAACAGAAGATGCAAACACCAATGTGTTGAATGGGGACGTTTTTTCCCTTACGAGTTGGATAGGTAATGGAAATGTATTTTCTTTTGTACCAACGTTTGTGTTTGACTCTACTACCTCTAACAGGTCTCGACAACCTGTTAGTGTGGAGAATATAGGGGAGAAACTTAAAACACTAGACAATAAGTTACTTAAGCTTAAAAAATTACAACTCGAATCTGATTATTTTAAACAGTGCCTTGCTGAGAACCTAATACCGAAGGGACTACGTAACAATTTTTCACCTTCTGGACTATTGACTGACAGCTTATTCTACACTGATTTAAAAGCACTATTTCAGGAACAAGGAGCTCGTTTACTAGAGCTTATTGTTAAACACTACAATGTGTACATTGACTCACTTATTATTGACATTAATACATTGGATAATATGATCAAGATGGACATTGACTTTGTGCGATATAAACATGACTATAACTGCATATTTACTAGCATTGATGCTCTTTTGGTCAAATTAAAAGTAAATAAAAACAAGAAACTCATAAGGGATAGGCAAGCATATCAACAAAGTAAAGCATATCCCAATCTTGAGATTTCTGTTTCTACTGGTATTAATGTAAGTGAGGATGTTCCTTCTACTAGTGTTAGTGAAGGACATCAACAAAACGTTGACAATTTCATTGAGGATAAAGGGGATGATGTTAATCGAGGACTGAGGCGTAGTAATAGGATTAAGGAGAACAAAAATAATAAAAAAACTGGATACAAAAAATATCCCTCTTCAAATGGCACTAACAAAGGTGATTTTTTAGGGCCATGGAACAACAGGAAGTATGTGAACAAGAACAGGAACACATGCAACTAACCACGACTATTAGTTCTGAATCTGGCCCAGAAGAGAGCTATCCAGTTATAGTAACTAATAGGAATAAAGACTTTACAATATACAATTTTTCTTCTTTTGAACTCAACATAGATTTAGTTGAATTGTTGGCCTTTGGCTATACCTTTGTTCCTAGTACCATAGGTAACTTAGCTAAGGTCATCATTGATTTAAAATGTTTTACGCGTAAACTAAATTTGAAGACGATGTTTAATAATGACACGGATTATGACGTGACTAGATTAAAGTTGCCTAGTGTCTTTAATCCACCCCTTCAGTCTAATTTACATATTTTTGAATCTATGTGTGAAGTAGATTTTAGACATCTTTTTACTTCAATACACCGTAATGTCAACCCCTCTAAGTTTAATATTACTAAAGACCAATGGGAGGGTTTAAACAACCTCCGATCTTTACCGGTTAGGCTTGTAAAACCGGACAAAGGAGGTGGTCTAGTTATGTTTGACGAGTTTCAATACAAAGAAAGAATGCTTTTAATATTGAAGGCACCAGCTTATTGTACTGCTTCTCTTAATGAGATAAATGGGGCATACCGTCGTATTAGAGGATACTTTCGTGACCTCTTCTTGGCTGGGAAAATAGACATAGATATATATAATTTTATAGACATCATTTCCCCAAAAACGCAGGTGATGTTCGATATTCCGAAGATTCATAAGGATGTGGCCAATCCCCCTATGAGAGCTCTAGTCGATGGAAGGTCTTCTATGACCTATCCATGCTCTAGATTCATCGACAACATCTTGTCTAAGTATTTAAAGTTAATTCCTGGTATCTGTAAAGATTCTTGGACTTTTCTGAGCAACATCAATGATTCTTTGACAACTCTTTAAACTTTTTGACTATTGATGTTGTCGATTTATATACATCCATTCCTCATAGGGAAGCAGTTGAATGGATTGTACTACTACTTGCTGATCTTGGGGCACCACAGTCTGAAATAGACACTGTTGCAGAACTTCTTGATATAGTTCTCACTTCTAATTTTTTCATGTTTGATGAAGAATTTTACCTACAGAAGCAGGGAATAGCTATGGGCTCGCCTTGTGGGGCGAGCGTAGCTAACCTCTTTGTAGCTTTTTGGGAAAAACACTTTCTCATGAATAATATGGAGATGATGAATTACGTCAACTACTATACCAGATTCTTGGATGACATTTTTATCCTTTTCAAGGGAGGAGTTGAAGAAGCAAATAGCTTCGTGGATACTCTTAATGGGACTACAGAATTCCTTAAATTCACACAAGTTTTCAAAAACAGAAATTGATTATTTAGACGTGAAACGTTTTAAGGATTCTAATAGAAAGGTATTCCTGTCAACCATTTTCAGAAAACCCACATACTGCAACTCCTTTCCACACTATTCTAGTTTCCATCCTATTAAACAAAAGCGGTCCATTGTTAAGGGCCAACTTGTTAGAGCAGGAAGGATGTGCAGTTCTTTGGATGATTTTCGTCAGGAATGCCTTTTCTTAAATTGTTTGTTCACTAACCGAGGATACCCACAATTACTCTTACAAGAGCTAATAAAAGAGGTTGACCAAAAAAGGGTCGTCGGCTTTTATAAACCACTTCTAGATCAAGCTAGCTCAGGTTCTAACAATCTTGCTTTGGGGTCCTCTCCTGTTACTATTGTTGAACCTACAGTTCCTGATAATGAGATTAAACGAAACTTTTCTTTGAGCTTCATTACTAGCTTCAATATAAACTCCCAAGCAATCTGGTCCATTATTTGTAAAAACTGGCACTTTATAGCTAGTTCCCCTTTGTTATTAGAAAGATTGGGACCCCGACCTTTTGTTATTTACAAAAGGGGTAGCAATCTTAAGGAATTGCTCCAAAAAAATGGGCCAACACAATCTTTTAATAGACAAAAAGGGACGTTTAAGTGTGGTCTTTGCAATTGGTGTAGATTGATTAAAACAGGAAATGTCTTCCCTGTTAGAAATAAAAAATATCAGATTCATCATAAGATTAATTGTGAGACAAAATCAGTTATCTATGTAGCCCTGTGTAACTGTTGTCCAACCTTTTACATAGGCAAGACTGACCGTAAGTTACGGGAACTAATTTATCAGCATGCCTATGCAATAAGGAATAACAAGAATGATAATGCATTAGCAAAACATGTTAGTTTTAATCCAGGGCATAATTTTTACTTCATGGGTATTGACCATGTACCATCTAGTATCAGAGGTGGCCCATTTTCTCTAATACTAGAAAACCGTGAACTCGAATGGCAATTAAAGCTGGATGCATTCAGGTCTCCTAGCCTGAATGAAAACTGTAACATTTCAGCTGTCTTAAAACTAAGGAGCTATTTGAGGTAACATCACTTATTTTTACATATAATAGGGCTTATATAATATATTATTAAAAGTCAAAGGGATTGGTCCCTAATGGATAGACAATTTAGTAGATTTTTTTATATATATATATTTAATTTTATATATTGTGCATTTATTGATTTATTTTATATAAAATTTTTTTATACAAAAAAAGTTTTATATTATGTGTTTTAGTTTATATAAACACACATATATGCAGTAAAAAATAATTAGAATATCTTAAGTTATTTAATTTTTTCTTGATTATATTCTTATGTAGTCTTATTGTGTATAATAGAAAAAGTGTCATTAGGATATGACAAATTTTTTGTCACTTCCTGCTGTATTATTTAAAAACTGGCTGTTTTTTAACTGTCTCGTTTGCCTCTGATGAAGCTGTGATATTGATTGCGGCTAAAACGCTTGTTTATTGGATTAAATAAAAGTTGCGTTAAGGAAAAGAAGTGTTTCGGCTTGGTTTGCTGGACTTAAGGTTGCCTGTCTGCTGGATTTTGTTTGTTTTTTTCTTTGTACTCGTTTAACCCACAATAAGGATATGCATGTGCTCCTGCATGTAACCCACAATAAGGAAATGCAAGTGCGCCTGTGCGTGTGTGATCCGCTCACAGCATAGTAAATGAATGCTGTTTCCCCCACATTAGATATACATGTCTCAAACCTGTTAACCCCGTAAAGTATGAAACCGGACAAAGGCATGCAAACTACCGGTACAAATAGGGACAAACCCCAGATATGTGCCAGAACAAACATAGAAAGTCGATAGATTAACGGGTGTGTCAGTAGCATGGATTCTCTGAAGGGTATGCAGTCATAACCTGAACTGCGTGCCAGTATTTCCCACCATAAGTCTCAAATGAAATGTCACTACATTGCCAGATAGACACAGGTTTATGTAAAATACACCGAAGATAAAGAGGCAACCAGCTGTACACTCTGCGACAATCTGTACAGTGGAAAGGTATGGTATGGATATAGATATATCTGTATACACATAATCCACAGACGTAAACCAAAGCAAGTTATGGAATGAGGATTGTACATGTATATATGTAAACACAACAGACATATGTCCCATAGATATGACATATGTACATAAATAGGCCACGTTATAGCCAATATGGGTAGACAAACAGACATGCACTTAAGGTGAATAAACCGCTGCCTTCCAAACCATTGGCCAGAAAGTGACAGTCCAGCAAGATCTACACTTTAAACATGCATATAGTTGTCCTTTGCAGGAACCAAAAATTGATCCATACGTAGTGTCAACCGACATTGACGCAAAATAAGTGACCTCAGCAAATACAATATAGCTGTACATGCAACAGGAGCACGTGCAAGGGTGATGACACATGTGTCGATAGAATGTATGACGTACGAACTGATATCCGGAGAGTGGGGAGTGCATATAAGTGTCTCCACACTTCAGTACCGCTCACATTAAACATGTGTAATGGGTACTGTAGAGGGATGTCAGGTATGGGAATCATGGGTATGCAGAAATGGGCCTAGGTGTTGTTTGGCAGAGATTTTGTAGGACCGCCCCATGGGAGTGATGTGGGTTTAGCACACGCCAATATTATCAATAATGGGGCAAACCATCCACTGTATATTGTGTAAACCATTTTGGGAATATGTAGGGCCCTATATCAGTGTCATGTAGGCGATTATCATGGATGGACATGCGTACAACCAAGATGGTAACCACAACTGGCAAACTGTCAGAATAAGACAGCTGCACTAAGGCATAGTACATGAAATACAAATAGGGACTATATTAGATATACCCCAGACAAAGTCAGAACGTTGTGAGAATACTGGCGTAGCCAGGAATATGAATGTTATGAGTGTTACTAATCATGTAATGGAAATGTCAGTCACTATTATCTAACCGCACAGTTCTTAATGCCTTGCCAGCAATTTACCAGAAAGGCACATTACTATGACAAATGTAACAAGGGCAAAGGTCAAATGTCAGGGCGTCTACCCATAATGTGTACAGGTTAGGGGTATGAAGGTAACCTGTCCAAAATACATGTACAGAACTAGTGATACTATGTGGACAGGTGAGAAGAAAGACATCAGGACAAATGAGAAAACATGTACAGGTCATACGCATGTACTCCGACAAATGTGAATGACAACGTATGCCCTGTGAATGTCAATGTGGAAGGTTAATAGACACAAAAGTAATGTGTCCCTCAGGGTGTCATGCAGTGTCACCGTAACAATGTCCAGTCCCCCATACACGTACGTGAGCTCTGCCACTGACGGAAAGCGCAAATACCGGTGCACACATATGGTACATGATAGACTAACTAGTGTGGAAAAGCAGCTGTTGGCCTGTGTGAGGAATACAACTCTCTGGGTGGGTGTGTCCTGCAATATAAATGTAATGGCATGTGGCCTGTGATGCCACCGTACAGTGTGTATATTGATGTCAGAAAGTTGATATCTTGTATCAGACACATACTCCGCAACTGTACAGATTTACGCAGAATGTGCAGAGTTCTGCCTCATATGTTTGTTGTGTTCCACGTAACATCAGTACCATTTTGGCACATTCCTGATAACTGAAGTCATGAAATAATGACAAACATGTGATTAAGACACCAAATCCATCAGAAAAGCCATACTAATGCAAAACCTATTATTGTGTCAACTATCTACGTTTGTAAGAGCAACATGTCAATACTGCCCCTATGTGTCCCACTATCAGAAAAGGCCTTGTCCAGAAGTTTGCTCTAGGAGGTGGAGTGGTATGATCAGAAACAGATACATGTGTGAGGAAACAGCATTATCAACTGCAAGTTAACGCAGAAGGTATGAAATGCTCTGCAGTAGGACGTTCAGTACTGTCCGCAGGTATGTGCTGACATGTCAAATGACACAGCAGTCTACATGAAGTACCTATAGGGCTGTCACCTTTACAAATGATGGTAGTGGGACATACCCACAGCCATGCACACAGCACTAATAGACAGACACACAGCAAAACTAGGCCATGATACATGAAGCCTCCGGCATGTACGAGTACAGTGAGAGTACAGCAAGGATAGATGTCTGCCAAGATATACAGCAAATGCCTGTAAGGGCGTGTAACACCACCCGTAACATGGACGTTGCATGGACAATGTTGGGATTTGCAATCTACCCCATTGGTATGTGAAAGCTATGCAAATATGCGATACATGAAACAGTCAGCTGTCCATGCAAGAGCAGAGTTATGGGCAGAAAATAGATTTTATATATATATGTATATATATATATATATATATATATATATATATATATATAGAGAGAGAGAGATACAGACATACACACACACGTGGAAGGGCTGGTAATCGAACTTACACATTACTACCGTATCACACTACAGCATGACACATTTACAGAACGTGCCACCGAGATTACTAAACACAGCAGACCCACAGGCATTCTACTAGGTGCGTGTCAACATCCGCAAAGAGAAAGACGTCAGCAGGATATATCCATGGTGCGAAGCGTCTAAAAGCATAACCTGAGTCCCCAGGTGGCCAGGAGCATGAACACACACACACCCACTTGGCAGGCCTGGGAATCGAACTTACACCTAACTACCCTACCACACTACAGCATGATGCATTTACAGAATGCGCTACCAAGATTACTGAACACAGTACTTCCAGAGGCATACTTCTAGGTGGGTGACATCATCCGCAAAGGCAAAGAAGCCCATAGGGAATGTATGTGTTGTGAGCCATGTAAAAGCAGTACTGTGTCCCCAGGCAGCTGGAAACACACACACACACACACTTGGCAGGGCCGGGAGTTGAACATACACCTAACTACCTTATTACACTACAGAATTACGCATTTACAGAACACGCTACCAAGATTACTGAACATAGTACTCCCAGAGGCATACTTCTAGGTGGGTGACATCATCCGCAAAGGCAAAGACGCCGATAGGGAATGTATGTGTTGTGAGGCATGTAAAAGCATTACTGTGTCCCCAGGCAGCTGAAAACACACACACACACACACACACACACACACACACACACACTTGGCAGGGCCGGGAGTTGAACATACACCTAACTACCTTATCACACTACAGCATTACGCATTTACAGAACGCTACTGAGATTACTGAACACAGCACTCCCAGAGGCATACTTCTAGGTGGGTGACATCATCCGCAAAGGCAAAGATGCCCATAGGGAATGTATGTGTTGTGAGGCATGTAAAAGCATTACTGTGTCCCCAGGCAGCTGGAAACACACACACACACACTTGGCGGGGCCGGGAGTTGAATATACACCTAACTACCTTATCACACTACAGCATTACGCATTTACAGAACGTGCTACCGAGATTACTGAACACAGCACTCCCAGAGGCATACCTCTAGGTGGGTGACATCATCCGCAAAGGCAAAGACGCCGATAGGGAATGTATGTGTTGTGAGGCATGTAAAAGCATTACTGTGTCCCCAGACAGCTGGAAACACACACACACATGCTTGGCAGGGCCGGGAGTTGAACATACACCTAACTACCTTATCACACTACAGCATTACGCATTTATAGAACGCACTACCAAGATTACTGAGCACAGCACTCCCAGAGGCATACTTCTAGGTGGGTGACATCATCCGCAAAGGCAAAGACGCCGATAGGGAATGTATGTGTTGTGAGGCATGTAAAAGCATTACTGGGTCCCCAGGCAGCTGGAAACACACACACACACTTTGCAGGGCTGGGAGTTGAACATACACTTAACTACCTTATTACACTACAGCATTACGCATTTACAGAATGTGCTACTGAGATTACTGAACACAGCACTCCCAGAGGCATACTTCTTGGTGGGTGACATCATCCGCAAAGGCAAAGACGCCGATAGGGAATGTATGTGTTGTGAGGCATGTAAAAGCATTACTGTGTCCCCAGGCAGCTGGAAACACACACACACACACACACACACACACACACACACACACGCTTGGCAGGGCCGAGAGTTGAACATACACCTAACTACCTTATCACACTACAGCATTTTGCATTTACAGAACGCGCTACCGAGATTACTGAACACAGCACTCCCAGAGGCATACCTCTAGGTGGGTGACATCATCCGCAAAGGCAAAGATGCCGATAGGGAATGTATGTGTTGTGAGGCATGTAAAAGCACTACTGTGTCCCCAGGCAGCTGGAAACACACACACACACTTGGCAGGGCCGGGAGTTGAACATACACCTAACTACCTTATCACACTACAGTATTACGCATTTACAGAATGCGCTACCGAGATTACTGAACACAGCACTCCCTGAGGCATACTTCTAGGTGGGTGACATCATCCGCAAAGGCAAAGATGCCGATAGGGAATGTTTAGAGAGTGAGCAGTCTGAAAGCATATTACTGTCCCAAGGTAGACGTAGACAAACATGGCAGTGCTGTCATCGAGCCAACTAAATATCTACGGAACACTACAACACTAAATAGATACGGGATGCACCACAGACAGTACACCCTTCGAGACTGCAACCAGTGTGTTCAATGTAGGCATCCATCGTGACATTGAAAATGGACATCTGTTGCCTGGATGACCTCCATGGCTATACAGCATGTAAATGGCCATGCCCACATGCTTAGTATCACACGTCTGTTTGGAATGTACTGTGTGTCTATCTACACAACGGTGTACTGGGCATGCTCACACACTTAGAAGTTGCAAAGGGCCATCTAGCATGCACACGGAGTCTAATCATGGAAGGGCGCAGTGTGGAATGTACTGTGTGTCCATCTACTCAATGGCGCACTGGGCATGCTCACACACTTAGCAGTTGCAAAGGGCCATCTAGCATGCAAACGGAGTCTAATCACGGAAGGGCGCAGTGTGGAATGTACTGTGTGTCCATCTACACAATGGCGTACTGGGCATGCTCACACACTTAGCTGTTGCAAAGGCCTGTCGTGCATGCAGATGGAGTGTATACACAGAAGAGCACAGTACAGAAGGGCACAGGAAGGTATAACTGTCCTCATGCACAGGGCGGTCACACATGCAGTGACCTGTACACACACAGCTGCCATCACAGCTGTCACAGGTGCAGGTACTGTACAGAGGTGTACACCAGCTGTGCAGAGTACACATGTACCAACAGGGATCCAACAGGTGTTATGCATTGCAATGATACCAGTATACATGCACAGCTTGGCACAAGACATACCACGGCCCTTACACAGCTGTGACACCTGACTGTTGTTGTACACCAATGAACACACGTCTGGATATGTCATACATGTGATTGTGTGGATGTGTGCATGGACTGCACACACAACACATACATACATAGCCTGTGATGTACCTCGTGCATAACAGTGGCCTCATCAATGCTACACACATGAATGGAAGGTGGCCCCATATCTGTTGAATGCCCACAATACAGGGGGTAGCAATGTTGACCGGAACACATACCCTTGTACTGGTCGCCTGTGACACCCGTGATATCATACCACAGTCCATGTGTTATGTATGTCAACACACATGTCCAACAATAGCAATGCATACAAACATGGCAACAGGAGACACATGTGACATCTGTACTGTGCAAGCAGCAAACATGCATGTGCAGTGGCCGATATCCGTACCACAGTTGCACCAACCTACGACATGCAGTTGCAATGCAAACCCATCATTGACACCTGTATACGGTGACATACAAACAGCACATATGGAGGGATGTGTGTACATAACATGGTGTACCACCTGTGTAGATGTATGTGTGCAGGGGGTGGCTCACAGTTGTGTCACACACCATCCTATCATGCCATGTGCAAACAGTACACTATGTCACTGTTACGTGACGGTGCTGACATAATGCATACACAGCGGTCAGGTGTTACCAACTATATGTCACATGGCACCTGTAACACTTACAACCTCCCATGTGCATATAGCAGCACATTTGCCAGATATAGCGTTGGTACACATAATGCAATCAATACCGCTGCATGTCTATCAAACGTGTCATCATATGGCAGGTTTATAATTCCCAGTACTGCCATGTGTGTCTGAATGTGTGACCAGAGATGCCACATATCGCAGGGAATATGTCCCAGTTGTTACACTTCCTTGTACACCATTGTAGAAATCTGTACATACGTCAGTGTGGGAAGCATGACGTCGGCCGATGTGGTGCATCACACATGTCGGCTGTCCGTATACACATGTGTGGTCACCACAGTGTATGTGTGTCTGTATGTATGTGTGGTGCTTGGTGTGAGGGTGTATGCTAATATACGTTGAGAAATGATCACTAACCCCACGTGGTGAGCAACCCGTAATGGTGATGCATTGCACTACCCTGTTGATGCCATAGGTCCCAGCCATACTGGCTACCTGTGCATGTTCCTCCTCTGTGACACGTCGTGTGGGTGCATAGTACTGTGAGGGTGATGACCACATAAGCAAGGGTCCCCACCTGCACACTATGGGGTGTGCGTTATAGTGGTGTACACCCCATGAATGTGGCCATGTTCCCATACTGTTACAGGGTCCTACTGCTGCACAGTGTGGCCTCAAGCTACCAAGTGTCACCTCACAACATCATTGGCCAGACCGCTGTCTACAATCCCTGCACCATGTCACCATACCTGTAATGTGTCCTGCTATGTATGTCACATCTCTGTCCAGTGTACCCTGTGGCACTGACCACATGCGTCAGGTGCAGTATATGTGCGGACATCTGTGTCATGTTGGTGTTTCCAACAGTCAGGTTGAGGGTACATGTAGCATGCTGATATTGCCAGACGTGCCTGTGAGCAATCCAAAGTTACACATGGGGGACTGCAAACACTGCTACCTGTAGGCACATGCAAGTACACCATAGGAGGGAACCAGGGTATCACAACCAACATGGTGCTACAGATGTAACTGAGACACATACCATGAACACATCACAATGCATGCTGCACCTGCACTACATGGTATGACTGGTGCATGTCGACAGTACACAACCTATGTCACATACACTTCTCTCAGTATTCACACACAAACACTGCAACATACACATCCCTCACTATGCATACACAGGTAATATTACATACACCTCTCACTATGCTGTTCACCCTGTACATCAGAATATTTGTGCATAACCCTGCACCGATGGTGTGGATGACAGGGATGCGGCACAGGCTTCATCATATGCACAGAGTGATATGTTTGCCAGGGGATAGGATGCACCAATGGATAACATCATGTGTGTGTGCAAGGGCTGGTAAGTTGAGTGGACATGTCTGTGCAGAATGCATGAGAATGTTGTGGAGCCCTACAGTTGTGTTTGCTGTGTGCGTGTATGTGTGTACACAGTTCTGCCATTTGTGAGGCCTACACGGGGTATAATTGACAGCCCCAGATTGTACAGAGCAGGTTGTACAGCTCATTGTGTCTGTCCATGGCCACGTGACCTGTGCCTGCCTGGGGTTGCGCAGGCACTACCAGGTGGAGGTACAGAGTGGCTACTGTCCGACGACACATGTCCGCTGTAACTGTGTCCCCGCTGAGACCATCCAGGGCCACGTCCACGTGGCCTGCTGTATCCTGGTGTTGACAGCGCAGCACCAGCTGCACTGCTACTGCTACCGGCACTATGGGAGTGGGCATGTGAGGTGGCACGCTCACGTCGACCTACACTAGGTGGTGTTTCTGGCCTACGTCCACGTGGCCTACACCTCACTTCTACCAGGTGTTCCAGCACAGACAGCTCCCGCTTGCGGATTGCCATGCCTTGGTCAAGGATTCCGACCATTTCACCTAATCACCTATCCAGAACATTAGCAATCTGCTGTTGAGCATTTGCCAATGCGTGGATGTTGTCATTTAGGGTATGGATAGCAGCCCTCTGCAACCTCTGCCCTTCTCTGTTCTGCCATTCAGCACGTGCCTGTGCCTCCATTATAGTCTAGAACATGCGTCTGGTGATACCAGCTGCTGCGCTCTGTCCTGCAGGTGCATGTCTGCCAGAGGTCCTCCTATGAGCAGCACCAGCCACATACCTGTGTGGCACATCTGCAGTCATTACACTGACACCATGGTGTGTAGACACACCTTCTGTAGCCACAACACGTTCCTGTTCCACGCTAACAGACGCTGTCTGTCCTTCCTCTATGGCCACTGGTGATGCGGTATGTGTTGGCAGCTGAACTGTGTGCGGGGAAGAAGGGGACATAGCTGGGATGGTAACCATTGGCACAGATTCAGCCCCTGACAACACTGCCTGTACCTCATGCATGTGTTCATCACCGCTAGTATCTGTGGGGACACTAGCATCAGATGGACCGCAGGAGGGTAACGCACCTACATCACCTGTGAATGCAAAGAAATACTGTAAAGTACAATAGACACAGACACACACAAAGACACACACACAGACACACACAGACACACACACACACACAAACACAGAGATGCACACACAGACACAGAGACACACACAAAAACACAGAGACACACACACAAACACAGACACACACAGACACACCGTGCATGTGATTTTTCAGATGGCATGCAGCATGCCTGCAATACAGCAGAGGGCATGCAGCTCAGACATTAATAGTGTTAGTAAGCATACCTCCCTGGGGTGCACACTACAGCAAGCAGGTGTCATATCAGTAGCCATGCAGTTCACACAATCATGGTAGTATGCATGCATCCCCGTGATACACCATGTGGCCCAGAACAGGATAACAGTACACATGGCTGACATGACCTTGACATGTAATCTGCTGACATGTGCATTAACATGCATACATGTTTGACACAATGGTGTCCTGACACATGTACAGCATCATAATGGGCTTCACATTGCAGTGTTGTGTGTATGCCCTACAGATAGAATGCATGTTTAGCAAATGTGCATGAGCATGGGAGGGTAGTGTGAGCCGTCTACATTGCTATACAGTGTGAAGTACAGACACTGTGCCATTGCATGGCAACATGAGGCATCTATGTTGCTGTAGAATGCATAATATGTGCACATTGCATAGCCATAACTGCAACACAGTCGTGATGTTCAACAGATCATATAAGGTAAACTTCAGTGACACCTACAGTAGCTGTGCACAGGCTTTTAGGTTGTCCAGTGTACCACATCAACTGTATAATCGGTCAACTAATGCTATAATTGGACCATGTGTGGGCAATGTGCAACAGGGTGTATACACATCCCAAGTACTGTGTGGCTACATGTCTCTGGCCATCCCCCATGGCCATGTGTGCACATGTGTTGGCCAATTGTGTGTGATGGGCATCTCTTCCACATGTCTGTGTTGTCCGATATGACATACACCCATGGATGTCAGATATGTCACAATCCACAGGGCTATGCAGACAACAGGTTGTATGTTTGGTATGTGGGGTATAGGCCATGCGATAGTGTGACAATATTGCAGACAGAACACTACATGTCTGGGACATGTCAGGTGGCACATCACAATGTGTGCACCCAATGCAGGGGCATATGACACAATGGTGACACCTGTGGGTTGCCCATATCACAGCTCACTGTGTGGTACTGTGTGCGCACCACACATGTTGTTCCAATGCATACTACATATGCCTCCATTGTAGGACACCTCCACTGTTGTATGCACAGCTGACCACACATGTTGCAATGACAAGTACTGTGGTTTCAAGTCGGTGTATCATTACGTTTGTATATATTGCACATGGGTGGCATGTGTGAATGAAAGGTGGTGCGACCTGCATATCGTGACTGGAACAAACATCAGGTGTGCAAGTGTTAACTGGCCACATGGCAAATAGATCTACACTGTAACATGCCTGATACTGATGACAGTCTCACCTGCAATGGACCCATGTCTGTGCGGCATGCCAGAGGTACCTGTATAGGGGTGACACACCAGTATGAACATTATCCATGACTGTATGACAGCCACAGGTTGCACTGTGCATGTGAACACATTCACCTGTGTAATAGCATATAGTATGCACATGTGTGCATACACAAAGTAGCATACTGTAGTATGCAGCATGTGTGTCCACATACCTTGCATATGTTGTGACTTTACATAATGTACAGTGACACATGCAACTACATGGGATATAATAGCCATATGTGCAGTACTGACTTACCAGGCAACTCCAGGCTCATTGGTTGGGAGACACCCACCTCCACGATGGCAGCTAGTGTTTCTGGATGCTGTTCCCTGGGTGTCCCCAGAAGGGCCAGTAGCTCCTCGGTGTGTTTGAGTGGGGGCTGGGTTGGTGGCCCACCACCTGTTCCACCTTGTTCCCTGGAGATTTGCAGTGGCACGCTGTTTTGCATGTCGTATCAGGTCCGTGCAGTGTCTGCGCACCTGCTGGTAGGTGCGGTTATGGCCACACACATCGTTCACCCTCCTGCATAGATCCTGCCACACGTCATCCTGCTGCTGGGCATGCTGTGGCACATGGCTGAACAACAAGTCATAGTTGTCATGGAGCTGTGGGATGAGGACATCATCCTCCTGGCGGGTGTATGCTGGGAGGCGTGTACAGGGCATTATCTGTAAGACATACTGATGGTGACAGGTCACAGTTTCAGAGATGTACAGAGATACTGCTGTACATACATTTCTATGACATCTACTACATCTGCACAGTTATCTTTGCAAAGCATCATGACACTGACATGACTGATGTGTTTGTGTCACACATGTCACACCCATTATGCATTGGATATCATCACCATATATGTGTGTCACCTCATTACAGTGTTCATACTCCATGTAAATGCTGTTTTGCTGTGGGCATGTCTATTTGCCTGCACTTGTGTTCTTACCTATCTGCACATGCCTCGATGTGTTCACGGTACTACTGTTGACCTGGATGCTGTGTATATGTCACATATCAACACAGACACAGCCATAATGGACTTGAGCAGTGACAATGCACACATACGCATGGACACCTGTGCATGCATGTGTTTTGCCATATACATCTACACAGCACTGTACAACTGTTCAACATCCTACCACGGATCACCTGTATTGCACATGTGATAGACATGGGACAATGGCTAGTCAGACGACATTCACAGGGATGGTTATCAACCATAGCATATGCGGGCATGGTTTCCAAGCTGTAACAGACAGCCATTGTGCCACCGCAAGGTGCATCAGTGCAACATTACTGATCCAGTCAGTTGATAGTACATCTACCATGCGGCCATCACACCATGTATGACTGGGATGACATGTGCAGCTTTGATGGACAGGGTTGCATGGTATGGCAGGAGTATGTCACATATATGGCACAGGGATCTGTCCAGCCTGTGGCAATCCTAGTATTAGGACGGTGGCTGTCCATGACATATGTCATATAGATCAGGATATGGACATGTAGCATGTCCATCATCATGGTGTAGCAAATGTCCTTCTGCAAGGTAGACAGCATGCTGCATAGTGGAGGTGTGGGTTGTGAAGGCTGGTATCGCACATCCATGCATAGCCATTACCCCTTACAGGTGGTATGTGATCCAATATTGGTCACCACAGTGCTGTATATGCCTGTCCAGTGATCTCCGTGCTCATGGATGGCACCCTGACATGATATGAGTACCTCATATGAGTACCTAAGGGGCCTGGAGATGTCACTATGTTGGGGGATGCACTGCACAGCACCATCCCTTACACAGTGTCCATAATGTTGACCACAGCCTAGGTAGTAGTTTATGGATACAGGGATGTTCACCTAGTGGTGACACTGCTGGTATCATCCATCAGACTGTGCACATATGTCACACACCTCACCCACACAGCCCATTCTGTATGTTGTTCACAACACTGACACAGCTATACTGATAGGTCATGGCCATTCACAGCCTTCCATACACAGATGCCTAACATTTGTCTGTGTGGTATGGGCTACAATAAGAGTGGGGTACAACACATTAACCCTGTTCTACTGTAGCTGGCACTGGTGTGCTGTGCACATGTCACTCTTGCACCTTTTGTAGTTGTGAGTCTGTCAACAGGCCACTGGTGGAACACTCCTGTGGCATGCAAAGGTATTTGTAATCAAATATCCGTGCTGTCTTGTACATCTGTACTGCTAACGTCTACAGTGCTAATGGCTCAAGGACATGCACACCATACTCAGCAGGGTTATAGTGCGGTGCCACCCTAAATGACTGTCATCACCACTTGTGGGTTGATATTATCCAACACCCTATCTGTATTGTATGGTCATGCTAGGCACTTGTTCAGAACTTGTGAGCATGTCATGAGCTACTGATTACTATAGCGCCCATTCCACACCATTTTCCACAGGTACACTGGCTGTCCTACACTTCCCAGCTTGCTTAAGGTACGACAGCTGTTGTACACACGTAACGCACATATCCTGTGGGACATGGTTGTATATACAGGCATGTCCAACTGTCACGTACCAGTGCTACTGCCTGTCTATATGAGGGATATGTCGTACATGTGGCAATAGAGCAATTGTCTCATGTACACATTCAATGCTCACCTCCCAACATACGGCACTACAGCCTGTGGGGGATGCACTTCTGCAGCCGTGCTGGGGGCAAAGCTCTCAAGTGTACCTCATTACGAGGAACATACCTCATTTGGGGTTCTAAAAGGTGCATGTTCCTCAAGGTTCCACATTGGAAGGGTCTGTCACACATTCATTGTTGTAAATAGTTTACCTGCTAGCCATGGATAAATAGATGGGAATCATATTAATTCATTGGAATATCTTTTTTATATGTAAGACCAGCCTATTTTAGCCATCATATGCCCTTCCTAGTTGATGCTGTTAGTAAGCCAGTTGTAAGTGTTCCACATTTTGCCCATTTGTCACATAGTATGAGGGCTAATGTTCCTCAGTTTAAGGACAGGAGGTTGACAGCTATGGCTGGGGGTAATGCTGTCACCAACCCTGACTGCACCTGACAGTCATTTGGGGATGTGTAACATTCGCAACACACACCACCCATCACATAGTCTTACATGATCTACACCACTGGCCACACCTACGAGGACAACTTGTGCAGTACGTCTCCATACTCACTGTAATCACCAGAGGTAGCCCCCATCATGGAAGACAACATCACCAGCTTATAGCCCACAGACTCATGTGTGCCCATCACATACAGCCAATAATGAGTTATAACATTCACAACACACCAGTCATAGCTGACTCTGTAGGGAGTCACACTGCAGTTCCACACAGCAGGCTACACAAGGCGTTAGTCGCTTACATCTTGCTGTCGGGTAACTGCTTCTGCAACATAACCTATGCACCCATGCCATACCTCACCAGGTACGATATGACTGTCATTCTCCATGTTAGTGTGACTGCCCTGTGATGCCACTTCACAGACTACGTGTGCAGAGACATGCAATAGCTCACCAGTCTTATAGCCCTGAGGGTGTGGGCCTAGACCTGGGGAGCATTTTGCATTCGTCTGGACATGATACAACTGTACAATGACTGACTGTGTCACTTCAACAGTTGCCTATGCTCCTATTGTCATTCCACAGGCATGTGGTATCTGTCCGCTATGACTGTCCTGGTCAAACACAATGCTGTGGCACAGATGACTTGCACCTGTCAGCCCTGAGAGTACAGCTCACATGTAAGGCTCTTGCTGCTTCTATACTGCTTGTCTTGCACAGTTTCCAATAACTGTCACCGGCAGGGCGGTAACTGGCAGGCACGACATGGGGTCATGTGACAAAATGCTTGCATCTTCCTCTGTGACGCACGCAGGCAAGGCACACCTTATAATGCAGCACTGAAACATCTCTGCAGTGACTGGGACCTGCCTCTAGGCTCTGCAGAGCACACCTGCAATGACAGGTTATAGACAGACCATACCTTTCAGGCACATACCTGGACCGGCACACCCACAGCTAAGGGGTTCCCATATCCCACTATGTTTTGCACACATCCTGGCAAGTTACTTAGCACAATGCATCAGAGGTGCTCCACGTGCAACTAACTGTGTCAGGGACCGCTATACACATTGTAACAAGTGACAGAGTCAACATCATAACCCACGGATAACATACCTTCTATGTTGGTATAGTGGACAGTGGGCCTCAGACAGCTACTACTGATGTGTGACTGACACTAACCCACACTTCACTGGGATAGCCACTCATGTACCGACACATCCATGAGTCATACCCTCCACTCTGTTGGATCAACCCATACACACCACCTCCAAGACCTACACTACCCTTGGCATGAACACTACCACCATGTGACTGGTGTTACACACCTGGGGTTATCCCCTCATTGGTGGATTCCGAACATATGCTAATTGACCTTGTTAGCCACATCCCGGCAACACACCCATCACAGCATACACAGTACATGTGTACTACAACACCTACTACAGACGTCTGCTGACAGCGGTTGTTAACATCATGACACCCATGCAGATGGACAATGCACATACAAATGCTGACACATACCCCAGTGCACTTCATTAGCATGTACACAACTGCATGGATCATGCTATTCCACACAGAGCCATGATGGTACACACCAGATAACAGATGCCACTCTGGCGGTCATGTTCCATGGACATATGATGTACAACAACAGGTGTAGGCTGTTGCACAGTGGTGTACATTCCCATGTGTGGGGTGGCTCACTGGTCAGCTGTGGTGAGGCCACAGGGTCCCTCATCACATACTCCAAGACTAGCTACGTAAACATGACTGCCACACATTCCAGGGTGTACCACCAGGCATTATGGTGGTATGTCAGTATTCGATGGCAACACCCACATCTGCTGTCACATACAACAGTCACTCAGGAACATTGCAGACCCAGGTGTTGTTGCCAACATGCTGTAGGATGGATTCGATGCTGACATTACACCCTCTCACTCACTACAGGGCCGCAATCCATACATGAACATTGTGGTGTCCCTGTGGTCACACCTACACAGTACTGACCTACACTCTATATGTTCTGGGACACTGGCCCCATGTCACCTTCCAACGTCCCAGGCTGTGATGTCCACCAACCTCTGACTTACATGTCTCCCCACTAGGCCACCATATTCAGTAATAGCCTTGTTTCAGACATTGTAGCCCCTGAATGGCACACAGCAGCATTTATCACACTACACACAGGTGGCACCACATTGCACGAGTGGGACTATAGTACTACACACCTGACTGGACTGTTCTGCATGGCTATGGGGCACATCATCAAGGACGTCATTCACAGAGACATTGTTGGGCTCCCGTCCTTTGCTGCCACCCGGTTTGGGCTTGTTAAGGCCAAAGCATGGCCCCTACACATGGTGGGCTCCTTTCATACAGTTACCAGGGCAGTTGCTGATGGTACAGGAGCCCACATATCCTACATTGTCCTCTCATTGCCTTTCAGCACCATTCCCCATTCTGGTATTGACAACATACACATCCACCTGCACATCGTACCCTGTGTCTCAGGATGTTATGCTATGTGGCTCATGGACAGGACACACAGTGAGGCCAGCATACCATAGTACCTACTACATGTCAGGTACATTTGGCATACCACGGTCCTCAGTCACAGGGCCCCTCATGTTCAGTATATGCTTCCCTGTGGAACAGGCTAGCACAGGGGACTTTCCCTGCCTAGCTTTCAAACCCCTACATACCAAGCGCCATGATTTCTCCACCAGCTGATACTGACTCCAACCATATGGGTGTCCCTGTGACAGATACATAATATGACTACCATGGCATCAAGCTGCATGACACAAGGTGCATGCACATCACCTTTGCATTACACCATTCACCCACTGACTATCACATGGATGGTAGTCCCCTACATACATATCACATTGTACATCTTTGCAGTACACACATATGTCGCACCCACTCCTGTGGTTACCGTATTGCCACTGTGGCGTGGATATCCTTCTACGTGGCCACACCTATCTGTACTGGGTGTGTAGCTGGTACATAGGCACCCATTGTACCTCTGAACTCAAGACATCTACACACATTCAAGGGTACACCACCCCATTTAGGGTGTACCTTACACAACAGCTACAGCTTTACATGCCACAACATTAACACACCATGATGTTTACTGAGCTCCAACAGTTTAAATATGCGGCTGCACTATGGACACCACATCTGTACACATTTGCATACTACATACTCAGGGGTGACCTCTGCTGATCAGACAGGGCCCATGTCCACAACATTATTGCTGGATATACTCCTCATACGCGACATAAGCAGAGGCCACTGTGAGCAACATGCTCATGGATATGTGCACACATGCCACAATGAGAGGGATGCGCTTCTGGGTTACATTCCCAAACCGGACACTCACCATGCTGTGGAACATAAGTCCTATGTACATCACGCAGGGACACTCAGTAGCACTGTTCATGTGATACCTCCCTTGGTGGTTGGGGGACACATGTAGGCCTGGGATCACTGCAGTGGCTGTACCTTGCAGAGGTGCAGGTGACACCTGGCTCTGCTGTTCACAGGACACTACCCTAGAGAGGTGCCACTAGTGTGAACACTGTAGTTGTGCTTACACATGGACTTGCCAGACTGCATAGTACCCCACTATGCACCTGTGAAGCTATTACATGTCATTTGTGCAAGGTTACTTGGTAGCCCTTCCATTTAGATTAGCTATCATGCTATTACTATGTCCCATACCTACAGGCCATATGTATCCTGTTATTGTACATACCAATAGACGATACCTGTGGTATGCATGATATGCCTGTTATGCTGTCTAGAATATCTGTCATATCTACCTATAATACTATACATTACACATATTTCACATAGTATCCCATAATGCAAAGCATACTTGCACAGCGGGACCACCTTACATATGTCATTAACGTTATATGTCCATACACATGCATGCTGTGACAATATATCAACATATACTATCCCCTGCTATGGCACGTCCTTGTTGGACATACCCTACCACTGACGGCGGGTTGTATGGCATTGTTCTGTTTAATGCCCTCATGTAGCATTCCTTGTGGTGTCTGTGCTGTGTACCTTGTGTCCCACTGCTGGACGCACAGTTTCTACAAGCGTTAGTATGCTCAGCAAGACATCACTACATAAATACCTTTCCCCACTTTATGCATTGCGGACACGTTTAATTAATGCAAACCAGGCTATACATACAGTAAAACTAATTAATACAGATCATGCTATACATAACCTTACATATCAGGCATTCTACATACCTTGTTGTCATTACGGCGTTTTGTTTCTATCTCTCTCACAGTGTTTCAACTGTTATTCGGTATGAGCATACGGTTTGAATGTTTGGCAAGTCATCCTTATATATGTCGATACCTGAAACATGTGGATTCATCTTGCCAATTGGTGTTCCTGAGTGACTAATTACTTGCATATCAGCTGTGCAGCTACTCCATTCGCCAATTACGCGGCGACAGTGGGGTATAATTGGATTCTCCACTTGGGCGTTGCCTTTGCCCTACCTTCGGGGAGACGGTCTGTATTGTGTTTTGTTATGTGTAACTGCAACTGCTATGCATGGAGACAAGTATAGTTTGGATTCATGTCCCCTGTGGATTGTGTGTGACCAGTGGAGTATTTGGTTCAACATGTGGGTGTACCTGTCATCCCAAAGTCTGATAATGGAGTATTGCAATCAAAACCTGTAACATGGCTGTTTGTTCCATTATACAACGCCTGCAATTTTGCATGACGCCTTTAATTGTGTCTCTCACATGGTATGTTGAGGGTTCTGCAGATGTAATTGACTGACTGGATGTTTGTGCTGCTATTACAGTCTGTATTGCTTTAGTTTCTAGTGTGGGGGATGTCGGTGGTTGTATATAACATATACAGGTTTGTGGGCCTTGCATTTCTACATAATCCGTATATATGTGTGTGGGCTCCATCCCTAATTAGAGAGCTAATAGTTAGTAGACTTATGTTACGGGATTGTACGTTGGGCCATTGTTAATTGGTTTCTATATCATCTGCAGGTGAGCTTGCTATTTGTATACCTCCGTAATTGCAGCGCTATATCAGGGGATATGTGTAAGTGACAGCTATCCCTTGTATTTCTGTCCCAGATATTTGCAGTCATTGTGGTTGTGTTGTTAATCCAAAAACCAATGAGACTGGACATTGCTCGAAGACCAACTCCTTCTGTTTATTGAAATTAGATACACAAATGATGAGCGCTTTCGGGCCTCTGCCCTTCATCAGATAAAGCATCTCCTGTGTTGTTAAAAGAGCCTGTTTGCCATGGGTTGCCACCTTTTCATATGGTCATTGTTGGACACTTGCGGGACACAAAGTGGTGTTTACAGGCCAACATGTAGCCACGGTTAGTACACAGGTTAGCACATACTTTTATCCTCACTACATACCTATTGTTGTGTGACTTTGGCTACTTATCATTGCATGTAACATTTAAGTTTCTTACATACAGGCATAACTATTAAATATGACTGTTACATTATATAAGGGACATATTTATGTCCTACCATCTCGGACATTTGCCCTTTGTACTGTTTTATGTCAGGACACACCTGCCCAGGGTGAGGCTGTCCCTCCTACTGTGGGACAGGTAGTAACCGTATGCCTACGGCTAGCTATACCCACACCTACCGTACTGATCTGCCTCTGACTTGGCACTAACAAACACATGTTGCGGAGACACACACACATTACAGTCACACAGAGAAGCACACGGCACCCTCAACGCACACTTACACAGACTACGGCACTCACAGACACAGTTGAACACAGTACCTACATGGACCACGACACTGGCAGCAGTGACTAACTGTCCCTTCATATCATCATACCATTACTCGCGGATGTACTGTTCCGGTACTGTGTTCTATCGGTCTTTCAGCCTCGTGGTTACGCATGTCGGTATGTTACACATTCCATGGTTGGTGGTATCCTATTTATTTGTACCTCGAAGGTGTTATGAATGTCGTTGAACTATCTATTATATTTGCAGATATCGCTGAATCCATCTATATCACCATACATCCCTCTATTGCCCTTTCTATCTGTATTATATATATGCATATGTGTACATATATATATATATATCTATATATCTATATATATATATATATATATATATATATATATATATATATATATATATATATATATATATATATATATATATATATATATATATATATATATATATATCTGGCGGGGAACGTGACAGGCACACAGCACCACCATATGCTGTAAGGCTCATGTACTGTTCAGGTGTTGGCATTCTGTGTTCCACTGGCTGTTGTGTTTACAATGTTTGAGGGCTGCCTATATAGGAGTCACACATTGGGCCACCTATACATTACAATTTACAGGTGGTCATGTTTGTGTGCCATCCATTTTACTGTGTGTGCAGGTGGAGAGGTGTCAGTCCGTAGGGGCCTACACTGTCAGAGTATGTGCTATACGTTCCCTCTTTGACAAGCCATAGGCATATTGGGCATGCCTCCGTCTGCCTACTGGGGCTGGCACAGTGTGTTCATGGTCTGAATCCCTCTGTGCCTGTAATGTCCTTGGCAATTGCGGTGGGCTAAGAGGGCCTTCACCATTTTGTCCCTGCTGCAGCTGCTTCCGCAGGATCATATTATGTAGCATGGCACATACTATGTCGATGTGGGCACACATGCCTGGAGAGTACTGCAAGGCTCCACCAGATGTATCCAAGCACCGGAACCGTTATTTCAGCATCCCGAACACACGCTCTGTGATGATTTTGGTTTGTGCGTGTGCCTCATTATGGTGTTCTTGCATGGGTGTGTGTGCATTTCTGATGGAAGTCATCATCCACGGCTCCAGTGCATAGCCAGCATCCCCCATGAGATGGCCATGTGGGATGTCCCCCATGACAAATACCTGATACAGCTGTGAGGCATGCCAGATATGGGAGTCATGGTAGCTTCCAGGGCTGCCAGCACACACATCCATTGCACACGACCTGGCAGTTGATGGAGTGGAATCCCTTGCGGTTTATGTAGCACCTACCCTGCTCACCGGGTGGTGACTTGATTTGTATGTGCGTGCAGTCTATCGCACCCAGTACCTCCGGGTATTGTGCCACACGGTGGAAATGGCGCATATTGCTGGCCAACTCCTCCTGAGTTCTGGGGAAGTATATCTGCTCATCAGCATGTGGTAACATGGCATCCAGGAACTGGTGTAGTACCCTGGATGCTGATGCCTGTGAGATACCCATTATATCTCCAGTTGGCCTTTGAAAGGTACCTGTGGCCAGTATTCGCAGGCTTACACATACCTTCGTGTCCACTGGGATGGGTTCCCCTCTGTTGTTTCTGGTTCTCAGGCATGGCTGGCACAGCTCCACTATTTGCTGTAAGATGTCCCTGTCCACCCTGTAATGCTCTACTATCTCCAAGTCATGTAGCCCCTGGTAGGATACCCTTGGTCTGAACACTCTCCTTCTCCTCCAAGGCCTGTGGTGGTTGTCGGCATCATCCTCCACAACACCGTCAGTCTCTAACACATGCTGATGAATCACAGCTATGGCAGCTCCCAACATGTACATTTTAAAAGTTCCGCGTGTGTTTACACCTATGGTGCGGTGTTTCGGAATACACAGGTGTGTGTTGGGTGCTTTCACACTTTATACTATTGTGCTGTGAACACCTATGATGTTATAGGGTGTGTATGTACGATCGTAGCTACAGGTTATCTTATGTGTTTTACTGCTGGAACTACTATTGTGGTGCCTTTGGTGTTGAATTACATTTGCCTGCCGTGGATTACCTCTTGACCTTCCCTTTACATTTCTGCACGTTGCACCTACCATTTTCTGGCGTGCATCCTGCAGCCTACTTTCATTTGTACTTTCCTGGACCTGGCATATCTTGCGTTATGTGTGCTACTGCCGGTCTGCTGTCAGTTTGCTTTGCTCTGCTGTGTCAGGTCTCCTATCTTTGCAATCCAATACCTCCCCTCCTTTCTTTGCATTCCAATGCCTCCCCTATCCTGTTTTGCAGGTTTCTGCAAGCAGACTTGTCAGCTGCCATCGATTGGCCTTAGTGGGTTGATTGGTGTTGATTGCTCATTAGTACTCCAATTACCCTACTTCAGCATTTCCTTCTTTTCTTCCCCTGACCTTCCTGTTTCTGCTATTGTTTGCGGCGCGTGCATCCAATTAATGGGTTTCGGGCACATTTTCATCCTCGTACACATGCGCTTTTGGGCACCATGTGTGATCTCTGCTAAACGATTCCTCCCCACCCCTGTCCTGCAGCTTTGCTTAACAATGGACAGGCCAGATTTGCAATGCTCCAATGTGCTTACTGCTACGGTGGCACCCCCCTCTGCTGATGCCATGTATCTCCTCTGAGCCACTCATTGGTGTTATACCGCTGAGCCGTATGGTACAACCTTCATCCGGCAGGACATTTGTGATTCAGTATTATCTGCCTCATTTGCATGGCATTGACTACTAAATCATAGTTACCGCGCCGAACACTATCGCAGGCCCTTAGCAACCCTTGCACCTTGGTTGTGGTGTTCCATGTCTACCATTGTGTATTATGCTGTAAACCTGATTTCTATTACATTGCGATTTTATGACATTTTTATATTATTTCTTTATGTTACAGCTTCTGCACACATGCCCTGTGGTTGTGCTGTGCGTTACTGTGGACATGACATTAAATGTTGTTATTTACGTGTTGTGCATCTTTTCTTATGCCATTGGCTGTGTATTTCACCTTTGGCATATGTTAACATTGTGATACCTGGGTCTGGCCCTCTTCCATAGCTCCGATGTTCTGTTTGGGAAAATGTAAACCGTGTTTTTTGGTTTACATTTCCGTGGCCTTACCCTACGCCTGCACCACTTCATGAATCGCTATATGCCTTCATTTGCATGGTGCGACATTGCACATGGGGTAATTAGCATACCTACACTGGGAGCTGCGCAGTTCTGGCGTACGCCAGTAGTGCACGTGGAATTGGATCGTACCTGAATCGCTCGACGGCCATATTTGGCGTTATACCGCCTACGCTATGCCTGCTCCTGGCGCAAGCTTCATGAATCCCGATGCATGTTTTTTCAGTTCTTGGTCCTAAGCAATAGGAATTTATCCTTTCTTTTCTTAAAAAATCAATTTTCTTACTACATTTTCCAATCAAAACTAAAAGTACATTGCAGTACTCTAGGAAAATGCAACTGCTTTCTTTCTGATTGTATTATTTAACCTCTTCCTTCACTATTTACCTCTGTATAGTTTGGTCTGAGTCTACTTTTCACTATGATTATTTTATTTATTTATTTATTTATTTATATTTGTTGACCGGGAGTGTCCAACTGGACGTAGGTCCATTTTCACCGGAGGACCAGGGAGAAAAGCTCCACAGTTAAAATAAGCAGACAGTAGTTACATTGGATTACATAGCAATTAACAATTTACATAGCAATTACTTACAACATATTTACAGATGAAGAACATAGTGCATCAGTAGACAACTAGAATCTTTATCTGTGAAGTACATAACAGACATTAACAAATGTTACAAGAAGAAGTTCTTGCTGTATAATAAGTATTGGCTTATGAGCATCTGAGATTACTATAATCAAGGTAGTGAGTGGAGTGGAAAGAAAGGTAGTGGTTGGATGGGGAGGGTGATATTAGAGTGGGAGTTGCAAGGGCATAGCCAGCATGTTTTTAGGTGCGCTTTTAGTAAAGTTTTGAAGTGGGTGCATGATGGTATGGAGGTAATTGTGCCAGGTCTGATGTTCACTCTTCTTATAATACATGTATATATTTTGTTTTGTCAATCACTCTGTATATAGTGCAGTGCTCTTTTGTAAAACTGGTATATTTTAATCAATAAATACTGACAGCTATTACAGTTGCAGACGGTTTTACCCCCAGAAATGCATGATAACTCAAGTTCCCTTATTCCATTTTCTTTTTAAGTCAGTAAAGATAATATTAAAAAAAAATCCCCTCAGTTAGGAGTTTTTGTCCCTGAGTATTTTTTAGTTTGTCCCTGTTACTTGAAGAAAGAGTCTGAGTGCTAAAAGCCATTGGAAGTTAACAAGAAATCCTGATATTTGCAAATTAGTTTACATAATCAATTTCAATAAGAGATACAAACAGTCTGTAAGATTGTTTGCAACATGTATGTATCTGGTGAAGTAGATATGGCATGACAAAAAGGGCACACATTATCGTTGCAAACTAAAGTCTAATCACAAAAATGACATCATCATTAACAATCAAGAAACAAAGGCAGACAACAATTGAAAGTTAGACCAGTGTGCTTCTATCAGAGTCATGAAATGATATTCTATAATTTATATGATTTATATAATTTAAAAAACTCCAAGGTTATCATTGTATTACTTTGTATCTCTGTGATCTGACTTATTATTGAAAACAAAGCTGTATTCTGTATCCTTTAAACACAGCACATATAAACAAATTGAAAGGGTAAACTGATTCCATACTGCAGCAAATAAAGCAGTAGACAAATTAAACTAGTCAGTCATATATCAGGAATTACCACTGCATTGCTTCTTCTACATTGCTTAGAGGTAACCCTGCCACTATATATTGTTTTATTTATCTATATTTATGGCTGAGCTATACAACTGGAGGAGCTAACATAAAGCTCCATAAACTAATGCTAAAATTAGGTATGAATAATAGGAACATACTATGATAGCTACATTGTGCAGCCTTTTCCAAAAATATGGAATAAGCTCCCCTTACAATCAATCTACATCATTTGTTAATGCTCTTACAAAATAGTCTATGTATGTGAGACGTGCTTGGGGTTTTCTGAGGAGAAGATGTATTTCCAATTATGAGGATTCTTGTACCAGTCTATTTTTTTATTTCATTCTTTTACATTTTTAACACAACTTTAATAAGCTCACAATTTATCACTCTATATGTATCCAAAATCAACTTCACTATCCTATAACAATCGTGCCTGCCTTTACTCTTCTAAGTTGTGTTGTGTTGTGTATTTCAGATTTTACTACCACACTGGGCTGTTATTCCCCTGCTATAGTCCTGGGGGATACCTGCAATATGGAGAGTACCAAGGAAGATTTCTATTAACCCTTTCATCTATTTAGTCACTTTTCAGAATCTTGATGGAGATATTACAGGGCAGTAAACAGATGGCAGATTCACATGAATCTGGCAAGCAATAGCTAACAAGTATCTATTTTATTTATTTATTTTACATTTGTTGACTGGGAGAGTCCAACTGGATTACAAGTCCATTTTCAGTGGAGGCCCGGGGAGAAAAGCTCCAAGAGAACAATTTTTTTTACAAAACATTGTTTTAAGGACAGACTTTTGACATACAATTTCCATAGAAGAGACTTTGACATACATATTAACTAACAGATAAGATACATTTGTTCTCTGCAATATAATATTACATTTAGAAGATATTCCTAAGTTTGGGATTCCTGTGATAGATTTACTATCAGAGTACAAGCAGAGAGACGTAGAATATGGCTCCGAGAGAGCAGATTATGTTCGCTATAGCTGAGAAGGATAACAAATTGATTTACAATATGTCTTTTCCTGGTTTTAGTTGCTTATGGAAAGCACAACATTGTTGGCGTAGTTTTCCCTAACTCCTGGAGAGATGGGATGAGCAGTAGATTAACAGTCCTAAGTGGGAACAGTACTGTGATTATTTATTTATTTATTTACATTTGTTGACCGGGAGTGTCTGACTGGATGTAGGTCCATTTTCATCCGTGGCCCGTGGAGAAAAGCTCCACAGTTAAAATATACAGACAGTAGTTATATTGGATTTACATAGCAATTAATTTGATTAACATAGCAATTAAAAATTTACATAGTTACAGATGAAGAACATAGTGCATCAGTAGACAACTAGAATCTTTATCATCTGTGAAGTACATAACAGACATTAACAATAGTTACAAAAAGAAGTTCCTGCTGTATAATAAGTATTTAGGCTTATGAGCATCTTAGCTTGCTATAATCAAGGTAGTTAGTGGGGTGAAAAGAAAGGTAGTGGATGGATGGAGTGGGTGATATTAGAGGGGGAGCTGCAAGGGCATAGCCAGCATGTTTTTAGGTGATTGGTTGGCTTAGCAGAGTTACTTAAGTTAGATGAAGTGTTCTAATGAGACATTAGCCAGGTGGGATACAGGAGCACAGTCGATTATTCAAAAAGTGAGTTTTAACAAGTTCCTTGAACTGTGATGGGGATTTGTTGTCAGTTATGTGGGCAGGAAGGGAGTTCCAGGTTTTTGCTATACAGTGGCTGTAGACAGACTTACCAGCTTCATTGTTATATTTGGTTACTTTGAGGAGGTTTTGTGTGCTAGACCTCAAGGGCATGGCGGTTGTATAGGGTTGCAAAAGATTTTGTAGGGCTGGGGTGTTATCAGAGTTATGTATTATGTTATATATTTAAGACTGGGGAAGCAATACTATGCTCTCTTGGAGCACAAGGCATTAAAATACATTTTCTCCAGGCAGAAGAACTTCAAGTAAGTTACAGAAGATTTAAGGTGGAAATAGATGACAAAGGTAATAGAACTCTCCAGAACAGTGTGCATCTGAGGGAAAATAAAAAAAATCTGAAAAGCAGTGATAAGTAGTTGCAGAGCTTGATAAAATGGCAGGGAAATATTATGTGTGTGGGGGGGAGACACTTTGTATTACAGGTAATATTAAAATCAACTATGCTAGACATGTCAAGTAAAATTCTTGAATAACACAGATCAGGAGGGAATATTTCAAACTCAGGGGAGATAAAACTACCTTGCAACACTGCAGGTACTACTGTTTAATTTGCTCCAGATTACTGTTCACCCCTCCTCAGTAAGCATAAAGCTTTCCTACCAATATTACACAAGAATAGGTGCAAGGCTATCAAATATCCAGCATTCCTGAGATTTGTGTTAATTATCCTTCTGATCCACATGGAACATTGTTGCTGATGATTCCTAATACAGTTAAAATATGAAAGGTAAATAATGCTCTTGCCCTGAAACACTTATAAATCCTGAGATGCAGGAAGTTAAAAAAAAGTGTAGACAAACAAGACCTTGTGTTGATAAACTGAGCTTTAAAGGGTCTGTTCAGAAAAAAAAAAAATGTTGCGGCCTTCTCTTTCTAATTACCTTCATTATGTTTACTGACTGAAGAATCAGGAGTTGAAGATGAGAAGAGGGAATTTAGTGCACCAGATCCTTCAGTAGAAGAACTTGAGAGTATTGAGTAGGAAATGACAGGCAGGCCATAATTTAGAGCCATATAATCAATAAGTCCTAATTAGGCCATCTATACTCAAGCCTTAAAGTTCATTTTATCAAAGAGATAACCTCATCTGCATTTGGAGCATCAGTGGTATCATTGTTCTTAATTTCATCTGAGAGTTTGTTCCATGCAGTCACATGTACATTGATTTCATCTAACATTTGTCTGAAGTCTAATGTTTCCAAATGTATACTAGATGACCTAAGCCCTAAATATTTGATAAAAATGTATTATTACAGGTGTTACATACAGAAATGATGTCATTAATAAAGTACCCATAAAACAAGCAGAAGAGAATCAAAAAAGATTTGAGTTTTTGCTAATCAGTGCGCACTGCCTACCTTGATCTTGCTAAGACATTTTACACCATCCCCCATTATGATGCTACTGAAAAGCTCATTCACCTGAGTACTAATCCCTTTGTTACAGGCTGAAAAGCACACACACACGCACACACGCACACACACACACACACACACACACACACACACACACACACACACACACACATAAATGCTCATGCTTTGGTGCACATTAGCCCAGTTATGTAGAACAGCAAATATGGATTAATGTATTATATTTCCTAGTCATTTTATGCTTTTATACTATAATCTATTGTTGTGCCTTTCTTAATACAAACTATTTCTAAGCAGACACCTACTACTGCTAGGCTTCAATGCTTCTAAAAGTGCTTAGAAATGAAAACTTTGATGACTGTATTTGTTTTTTTCTCCCTTTGTAACAATGTTTTTGTAATCTGATATCTGTAAAAAGTTGTATTGGAGTCTGCATGCCCTCCCTGATTTTGTGGGGGTTCTCACTAGGTACTCCACTGTTTCCTACCGCCTCAAGATATGCTGTAGCCATACTGGCAAATCAAAATTGTCCCTAGATATGCATGAGATATGTTTGTGTGATGTGGAAGAAAGGTCTGCAATCTGTTTCTGCTCCCTACTTGCCTACTAATTTCTGTGGAAGACAGTGGCTGTTCACAAGGTCACTAACAGGAGTCACATGTGACTCATTAGTATATGGCAATCGTTTAAATGCCATGTTATCCCGGGTCATGACTGTAAAGGATCCCTAGACCAGCCCACTTACTCAGTTAAAAAATAGATAGATGGATAAAAAGAGATAGATAGATACTGTATATAGATACATACATACATTAGCAGATGGATAAAACTGATACCAAACTGATTTAGCATGATTGATCACATTGTACTTTGCATAACTCTTTACCAACTTGGAAGGCATGTAATTATATTTAGACTGCATTCACTCATTTTAATCTTTTTCATTCATACTATAGGCTGTTTGATATTTTAAAATGCTTTGTATTAAAACTTGTATATTAATGTAGCTCACAATTTCTAGTAACAATACATTCCAACAGCAGTTAATGTTTCTGTGTCTCTCTTCCCACCTATGATTTAATTTGGTAGTGCCCATCATGTCATGGTAGACTGTTCAGTTGTTACTGAATGTTTTACAGATAGATCCCTCCTCCGTGTAATGAAGAGTGAGTGACTCTGCTGCATGTTCTCCTCACTGAGGGCCTGGGTGTGGGTTTAAAACAATACATGTATAATAGTTTAGCTTTGGGGGGATCAGCTACTCAATGTAGTAATGTATGCCCCAATGGCTGCAATGATTTTGAATTGTATATGATTGTGGCACTCCTTTAAAGTATGGTTCATTAAAAGACTTGGTGGGGAAACGTTCTCATTAGTATATAGTATGTATTATGCATTTTGGGTTATTCTGGTTAGGACAGTAACTTCTGTCCTTGGGAAAGTTTAATATATATGGAAGAGGTATTTATGTAAATTGAAAGTAAAGTTTACATGATCCAGATGTTGTATGAGTTATATTTAATATTGTTTAATATAGACGTGTCCAACCTGCGGCCCGCGGGCCGCATGCGGCCCTCAGAGCTCTTCCATGCGGCCCTCAACCACTAACTGCAACATTGACATACGCATGCCCCAAAAACACGTTTTTTGTTTGGTGTTTTTCACTCCCGTGACCTGTAATGCTAATGTCGGTGTGTGCATGCGCCAAAGCACCCTTCTAGTTTTGTTTTTGAGCCAAAAAAGGGTCAGTGTGTTTACGTCATTATTTTGCACTGAACAATCTGTGTGTGTGTGTGTGTGTGTGTGTGTGTGTGTGTGTGTGTGTGTGTGTGTGTGTTCTCGCTGAAGAGGGACTCATGTATGGATTTGCTGCTGTTGCCTTTGAAAGGGACAGCAATTATCTGTGTTAATAGGTAAATGGTGAGTGAGTGCATGCATGAAAGCAGAATTGTGCGTGTGAAAGTAGGAGTGTGTGTATGTGTGTATATGTGTGCATGACAGAGAAAGATGCATGCACAAAGAGGCTAAAAATGATCAGTCTACCTACTGAACACAAACAAGTTAGCTCACAAATACATAATACATTAAGAGTACACTTTCATTAAATTGCGACTTTCCTGACAGGGAGAGTGTTGTATTGAACATGAACTCATACCTCTTAACTGTATGGATTTTCAAAAAATGTCTGGATTTTTGCCTCATCTTCCAGTTTGTGTCTTTTGCTTAGGAAATAAAAGTAGTCATCCAGGGTAATGCAGTTCCAGGGAGTAAGAATGAGACAGCAGCCTAGGGTTAATGGGTCAGTAGTGGACTGACTATGTGGGACTGTAGTCTATAAAGTTGTATTGTTCAAAAAGCACCTAGTACTGTTTTTTCATTGGTGGGTTCTAAGCAGTGGTAGATTGGACAACAGTAAGCATAGCTTTGACGGATCATCAATACTGGCAAATCAAGTGGGCACAATGTCATTTTTTAAATGTTGGGGATTTTAGTGTGAATGTGTGTGCTTGTATTGGGAGTGCTGCAACAGTAGACGATTATTAAAGACAGAGACTTACGGACTGTGGAGAATATGTTTCTTTGTTTCAAAACCTAATACTTGGGTACACATGCCAGAAGTAGATTTTTTAAGACATAGCTTCTTGCCATTTACAGTGGATGGATATTTACATTTAATGGACAATGTATTAGCGTGGACCTGTGGGGTTCTGAAGGATGCCAAGTCTACCACTGCCAATGTCTTGTAAAGTGACCTGGAAATGGATATTGGGATGTTACTGAAAAAATATAGTAAGTGGGCTTAGAAATATAGTTTAATTAAACAAAGTGTACTTTCACTTTACAGGCCATAATTTAATTTCTTTCAGGTAGTCCAGATACTGGTAGATTGTATACCATTAGACTTAATTAGGGAGAGCTGTCATTCTGGGGAAACAAGCAACCCTAGTTTCAGTGAAAGCTCTGTGGTTGCTTGCAGGTAGGAAGTTGCAGGATGTTGATGCAATGTGCTTTATTTATTATTTTAATGCATTTGTCATTTCAAAGCATGGTTTTCTTTGATGCAAAATAAGGCAGGACTGAATGAGCCATATAATGTTTAACTGACAATAATGGGATAGAAAGATTATAAGTGATGTATAATGTTTGCAGCTACAGTTGTTTCAATGGTGCCTGTGATGCATAACTATTTTTGGGCCTGTGTCCCACTTTTATTTTTCGATTTGTCCAGATTTCTTGCTCTAAGGTTGAGAGGTATGGTTCCATACTAAATCAGAAGTTGTATTTACCTTGGAAGACTTTTCGGCATAATTATGAAAAACGGAGCCTTTTTAATATCTCTGCTTATTTCCAATATAAACTGCCATGTAACCTTGCAAATAACCTTCTTATTAAGCTACTTTACTTCTTTTGGAATTGACAGGTATGATTCATCTGTTCAGACATAAGCATAGACTGCTCATGTGATTTTGATTTCTTGTAGCAGTCTGTGGTTTACATAATCACAATAACTTTTCTGTGTTTCTGGGTGTGTAATCAGTTTAACAGTTTTAAAGATGTTTTCCAAAAATAACGTGCCCAAGGAGTGGCGTACGGCAACTGTTGTCCCACTCCACAAAGGCGGCGCCTCTACGGACCCTGGTACTTACCGCCCCATAAGCTTAACAAGTCTAGTCTGCAAAGCTATGGAGAGGATCATAATGGAGCTCATAAACAAAGATATAGGGGACTTGCAGACATTGGACCCAACCCAGTTTGGCTTTGTCAAGGGAAGATCATGCCTTTTGAACTTGGTCGACTTCTTCGAAACAGTCACCAAGGCCATTGATGAGGGAAAGGCAGTCCATACAGCCTACCTTGACCTTGCAAAGGCTTTCGACACAATACCCCACTCGGGTATTGTAGAAAAACTTACCAGCTTAAATGTAAACCCATATGTCACAAGATGGGTTGCAAACTGGCTTAAGGACAGAACCCACAGGGTTAGAGTTGCTGGCGCTGTGTCAGACTCCAAGCCGGTCACAAGTGGTGTCACACAGGGCTCGGTCCTTGGCCCCCTATTGTTTGGCATCTACTTCTCAGAAGTACAGGCCAACATAGGAGGACTTTGGCTGACAAAGTTTGCAGACGACTGCAAACTGGGCGCCATAGTGGAAAGTGTATCAGACACAGATATCCTTCAGAAGGGACTCACGGAAACAGATAGATGGTGCTAGAGCCATGGCCTGAAGTTAAACGCCAAAAAATGTATAGTCATACCCTTCGGGAAAAACAAGGTAACTCCAAGCTACCATATAGGTGGCAATCCACTAAGCACAGAAGAGGTTATCAGGGACCTGGGGACCCAGGTTGACAGTGGCCTTTCTTTTGACACTCACATTGCTAAAGTGGTTAGAAAGACCTTCTACATTGCCCACCTGATCATGAAGGGATTCACATCCAGATCTAGTGAGGTTATTGTTCCCCTGTACTCTTCACTTATCAGACCAATGATCGAGTACAATGCCCCATTCGGGATGTATCTCACCCGCCATCTGCAGCAATTGGAGAGACCCCAAAAGTTCCTCACCAAAAGGATAAAGGGACTCCAAAATCTGTCATATGCTGCCAGATTGAAGAAACTCCAGCTCTATTCAGTGCATACCGTCTGCTCAGAGGTGACATGTGCCTGACATACAAGGCCATGTCCAACCCGAATTAATGGACATGCTCCACCTCAAAAATCCAAATCCACCAAAACCACTAGAGCAAGCGACTTAAACCTTAGCACGGATATAAATAGGACGTGCTGGAGGGATAGATTTATCACTCAGAGACTCCCTATGCTGTGGAATAAAATCCCGGTC
The DNA here is from genome assembly GCF_019279795.1 of Protopterus annectens. Lineage (NCBI taxonomy): Eukaryota > Metazoa > Chordata > Ceratodontiformes > Protopteridae > Protopterus > Protopterus annectens. The sequence continues at coordinate 844,803,780 of NC_056727.1, read as the reverse complement.
CATGTGAGGCAGAGCATCTCGCTGACTCTGTTCAAGAGAAATCTAGACCTGTGGATGGGAGATCGTAGGTTTACCCTGGGAATCATCTCTGTGTCACTGCTGGACAGAGGCACAACAAACTAATGGGCACAGTATTTTTTCATATAAGGGGTGGCGTAAGCTACAAAATTTGGGCTAGGCTTATAAATGCCTTAGGGCAGATAGCCTAGTATAAACCTATGAACCTATGAAATAATCCTCTCTACACTTTGAGCTATTGACAAAGTCTGGGAATTTGTTTTTATCAAAAGCGAAGGTCAGCATTACAGCTCAGTAAACTGTCAGTCTGTGAGTAACTTCTGCACAAATTAAAATGTCTGAATGTCAAATGGCTTTAGATTGGAGGAAGTTAATTTTATTTATTTTATTTTACATTTGTTTACCGGAAAGTCCGACTGCACACAGGTCCATTTTCAGCGGAGGCCGGGAGAAAAGCTCCAAAATAATACAAAACAATATAATACAATACATGAGAGAGTGAGACCGCAAATTATGGATGTAGTACTCATACAATATGGCAGAGATTACATCTCGTAACAGTGAGAATCACTGGGGTACAGAATAAACTTAAAAACATTTTTTTTACAGTTATAATTACAGCAAGGCAAATATCAATGAGTTAAGTTTTTAGGAGAAAGCTGTTTGTACATAGCTGAAGCTCTGAAACAATCTGTTGGTATGGATTAACCTGGGGATTGACACAAGTTATATGTTGACACCAGTATCTAGCATTATAGTTTATGGTTTTCTTATTGATTTACTTTTTGCCAAGCAGTTGTTTGTTAATTTATTGATGGTCCTTTTGGTGGTTGGAAATTACATGGACGAATCCATCTCTGTTATGATTTTTTTTTCAGATATTTTGACTTCCAGACAATTCCATTCAGTGAGTTGGTGTCATGTGATTACTGAGGTTGCCTATTTTACAAGTAGGGGCTTTTGTGTGTGTGTGTGTGTGTGTGTGTGTGTGTGTGTGTGTGTGTGTGTGTGTGTGTGTGTGTGTGTGTGTGTGAGAGAGAGAGATTTAATATGTATACTGAATATAATTTTGCAAAAGGAATTCTTAGTTAAACATGCCCCTCTTCTTGGGCATCTAGACTTGAGTAACCAATATTAGATCTTAGCCATCCAGCTGGGAAAGGTTAGTATGTGGATTTTCCATCTGGTTTGATGAAGGCTATGCTACTTACCCAAGGACTACATTTATGGCTATCCATCCAGCCATCGTGTTGCTGAACTATATTGTTTGATAATGAGAGGAGCTTTTTACAGAAGTTGAAGGTTTTTGTGTCAAGATCCTGTCCATTAAAAGTGGCTTGTTTATGTTGCAGTGAAGGCTGTGGTCTTTGTAGTGAGCGTTTTAAGTATAACCAGTATTTCTGAGGTAGAGGACGTCTCTTAAGGCAGGATCTTTCTTAGCCTGGAAAGCAAGCCAATGATGAAATTTATAGGGGCCAGTGAGAGACAGAGGAAAGTAAGAAGCTTTTTAGTCTGTTTGGATAACTAAGTGAACTTAGTCCTTTGACCTTTTTTGTCAGAAATGGTTGTAGTCTTTCTTTTGGCAGGGTGTTTTGCTGAGGCACATGCCAAAAGGGGCATTGCACTCAATAATGGCTCTTGTAAAGGAAGAATACAGGAATGTTATGACCTCCTTGTCCCTGGATGAGATACAATCCTTACTAATGAAGTGGGCCATGTAAAAAGCTATCCTTACAATGGAGACAACGTGGTGGTCAAAAGTCAGGTTTCTATCAACCTGGGTGCCCAAGTACCATACAACTTATTGCGTGCTTACAACATTGTTATTAATGTGATAATTTGTGGGGACATCACTCTCCTCAAAGGGGATGATGATGCATTTTTTGGCATTTAGCTTGAGGCCATATTTCTGGCACCAGTTATTTGTTTGGGTGAGACCCTCTTGTAGCTTATTCAGAATTGTTTTATTAAGTCAGTAAAGTGAATTCTTTACTTTATTGCAAATTTGTTGGGTTATTTTTGTGGATTATAGTATTGTAGGACTGCTGATGTTGACATTTTACGTAGTTGAACTGCTGGAATGGTTTTCCCAGTGAGAAATGCTAGTGCTGTAGTGAATATCTGTTTATTTGTAAAAAAAAAATATATATATATATAGATATATATATATATTAACTAAGATGTTAGAGTTAACTGTTAGATTAGAGAATTAGAATGAGAATTAGAATTTTAAGGTAAATATTTATTACATTTATTCATTGTTCAAATGCACCTACAGCACAGCCAGGAGGTCGACTGTGGTCTTCCAGAGCAACAAAAGAGTTAACTATATGATATATTTTATATGCGGCCCCAAGATCATTTCTGTACACTCAATGCGGCCCCAGCAAGCCAAAAGGTTGGACACCCCTGGTTTAATAGTTGCTCTGTGGTTTCTATACATGCTAATATCCTTAGTTTCTAAGAGTTAGGAGATCACCTCTGATGTGTTTACTGTTTTCTGATTTTCAGCTCTAAGGTATAAGCAAAGTATTTCTAAGGATTGTTTTTAAGTATATGACTGGTTTAAAATGATAGGCAGAGAATCTTTGTGTTGTGACACCAATTGTCAAAAGACAGTCAGTTATATGGTCACAATAAGGTATGCATTGAACTGAGCCAATAGAATGTAAAAGGGCTGAATGCCAAAATTAAGACAAAGTGATTTTAGCAAAATTAACAGATATGGATGCAGACATACTTTTTCCTAGAAACCAAGCTGCAAATAAATACATTTGACAATCTTGTTTACATTTAGAAAAGGTGGAGTACTTTAGTGGCCCCATCTTCTGCTAAAAGGGAGATTGTACCTCATTTTACAGCTGTCTGAGGTGACAGAAGTTTAAAGCAAGAGCTAATCAACTGAAAGGTAATGTATGAAAGTTCAGTATAGGAAGGAAAGCTTGATGATTGACATGTCCAGTGGCCTAGTCATGAACATGCCAGAGCAGTCACTGAATTTTGAGAACAGGAGCTATTGAAGGAAGACAGACCCCCTCTCCATTATTATAGGTGCTGGCAGAAATGTATTACATGTCCAACAGCTAACAGGGTTCTCTCAAGAAGATCACCAATAAAAAGTTAAAGAAAACAGATCAGTGTTTCCTTTCAAATAATTATTGGTGTCTCAGAAATCCTTCAGTTAAGATCTATACATGTATAGTACCTGTAATAGGGGAAGCCAGTAAAACTGTTTTTTCTGTTTGTTGTTTTCTTCTAAATTAGTTTTGATTTAAAAGCATAGATAAACAATGCTTTTTGCTAAATGTGTGTTCTGTTTGGATCACTCTATGATCAACTTGTATATAGTTCACCTTGCTTGATGCAGGCAGGGCCACTCCTGTTGTTTAGAGTGCTTACAACTTACAATGTGTGACGAGCATGAAAATAAAAGGGAGTGTATAACCCAACACTGGAAACATAACGACAATCCATTACCTTTATGGCAATGAGGTGGGGACAGTTTTAAATATCAAATTAGAGGGAAAAATCTAGTTTGGATGGACATAGAATTGATGAGACTAAAAAGAAAATTGAAGTTTTAGAACATAGTGTTAGTATCATTGGGTTTAATTTTTAGAAGAGTTTGGGGTGGTCTATCACTGGTCATTGTTGCAGGGAGATAAATTAAGTAGTAGAATAAAATGTTTGATGTTTAAAGTTTGGTGGTAAGTGAGTGTTTGTGTCAAGAGCAGACTGTGAAAGTGTGACGGCTGGAATCATAACTGTGGAAGAGAAAATTAATTCAGTTCTCAGGCATTTCCAGTGCCTAATCACAGAAGTGATTTCAATTACTTGACAATAGAAAAAAAAAATAATGACGGCTATTTGTGTGAGCCTGAGAGGGCAGCTGAGACCACCAAGCAAAAGACCTTCTGATATAAACAATATTCTACTACTGTTTATTTCTGGGTCTATATCACGTTGTCGAACTTTTAAAAGTTGAAACTTCATATGGTCAACACCATATGATCTAACTTTTAAAAGTTTGAACATTTCAATGGAGAACTCCGTACAGTGCAGAATGGGAAGATTTCCCTTTCTGCACTGTTGTGCGATCTCAGAATTGTTATATTTAAAGAGCAGAGGTTGTGGAGGGTGCAGGGGGGCTTGCCACCCTGCTTAAACCGTTCAGGTAGGTTTTTTCTTTGGTTTATTTTTTTATTACATTTTCAAACTTTTAAAAGTTCGATCATATGGTGTCGACCATATGACGTTCGAACTTTTAACAGTTCAATTATGTAATATAGACGTTTTATTTCCTCCTCCTGAGGTGCATATCAGAACCATCATGTGGGACACAAATGAGATGGAAAAGAGAAAGTGTGGATATCAGGAATGATGCTAACATGCTCTAAAATGTCTGTTTGCTTAGCCTGATGCAGTGAAAAGTTACACAGTTATATATATATATATATATACACACACACACACACACACACACACACACACACACACACACACACACACACACACACACATATATATATATATATATATACACACACATATATATAGTTTATGTAAAATAGTTTCTCTGCCTAATATTAAAAAGCTAATATAAGATATGTTTGTTGGGGAGGTATTTCACATCTAAAATATACATTTTATTTAAGTATTTAATAATGTCTATTCAAAATCCACACACACACACACACACACACACACACACACACACACACACACACACACACACACACACACACACACGTGCGCGCGCACACACAGAGCTACGCGCTCGAGGGACTTGAACCTCAGCACTGAAATAAATAGGACATGCTGGAGGACAGATTCATAACCCAGAGGCTCCCTTCACTCTGGAATAAAATCCCAGTCCAGGTTAGGCAGAGTCCCTCATTGACTCTCTTCAAGAGGAATCTTGATGAGTGGATGGGGGATTGTAGGTTTACCCCGGGTATCACTTCTGTGTCACTGTTAGACAGAGGCACAGTATACTAACCTCGAAAAAGGGCATAGAAAAATGAATTTAAAATGGGTGGCGAAAGCCAAACACACTCTGGCTAGGCTTATAAATGTCCTAGGGCAGATAGCCTAGTATGAACCTATGAACCTATGAAAAGTTACACAAACACATGCAGTGTAAAGTTAATATATGATTCAAGGGCAACAAAACAAAAAAGTCAAAAAATATTTCCTAGATTTCACAGGTAATTATTTCCCAGATTTAGCACGTTAGAAAATTACATTTGTAATGGGCACGCAAGACACAAATGTCTCAGCAAATTTTGTACACTTATTATTCAGGGATAATCACTATAAACCTCAAACTGGAGGGAAAGGAGGTTAGGCCCTACTTACTCTTGTAAATGGAAAGTAGTATGTGACCTAGTAACAAATGGTTAGCACAGTTTGCAGTATGAGGCTGCATGATTTTTATTTCATTTTGTAAGGATATTATGCTAGCATTGCATTTTGAATGCTGAAGAAGAAGAAGAAACAGACAATGTGCACCAATATAGATCTTCTCTGAAGCATTCTGCTAGTACAATGTATTAACATGATAGTAGAAAATAACTAACATGTTGAATCAGACATACACCATCTGGATAGCTCACAACTAGCACTACTTGTCAAAGTAATGTTAAGCTTTATATATGGAAGGCCATAATTCTTACATTATTTAGTATTTTGTTACACAAGGAAAAGTATATTAGTACAGTGTCCCTATGTTCATAAACTAACTAGATATAGTTATTTCACAACCTAACTATGAATAAGTAAAGTAAAATGTTTAAAAAATGTATAGCATTGTAAGACTTGTAATTGTAGTTCTGTGAGCAAAATACATGAGAACAGAAATCATCAATAATACATTTTTGATGTGTGTCAGTAGGCTATAAGGTAGCCCAGTAGGGTCACCTTGAGCTTTACCTGTGTGACGTTTACCTACCTGTCCATCTTTTATAATTTTCATATGATGCCACATATGGTAGGAGCTTTAAACAAGACCACTGGAAAAAATATCTGTAAAGTGTTTATTTATTTATGTGCACCAAAGTTCTTGCTGACCATTGAGTTTTTCTTCCTAACCATTATTCTTGCCTATTTATTCTCCCATGGTGATTGCATTTGTTCCACAGGGCTGAGGACTAGGAATGGACTGTTTTTTATTATAAGGCCCTATTTCCACACTACATACATCCAGCACACTGCTTAGGCTTGGATTAGAGATTAGAGGTTTTTTTTTTTCCTCTCTCTGATTGTAAGGTGTGCATGACAGTATGACAGTTAGGGCTCCCAAAACTGACCATAACCTAAGCTCCGGTCAATATCTGGTTAAAATAAATTCTTCTTAGTCATCACTACATGGTGCTTCCCACCTATATTTCAGCCTACTAATATTTTACCGTAACTTATTTATCCCTGTTAAATAATTGCTGCAAACTTATTACAATACCTACCCAAACCTATTAATTAGGTTTGGTGCACAGTCACTCCCATAAGTGTATCATAGATAACCCCACTCAATAAAATTAAATGCTTGATTCCACATACCTTTCCTTAGTCCTCCACTGATAGTTCCTTCAGTCTCAGCCCTGCAGGGGTGTGGTGAGCCCGCTCCATTTGCTCCACTCCCCTACCCTGCACCCAATTCCCTCCCACCTCACTATCTCTAGTTTTATACATCACAGGCCACTCCTTCTAACCTACTCATAGGCTCTAAGTCCCCCTGACTTCATCACCTCCCACACCCAAAACAACTAAAACCCTCCTACATCTCACATCATGCACACATTAGTAACACCCCTAACTTTCTTTAACCTGCTTACTCTCTACCACCTTACTTCTCACAGCACCACACTACACCAACTAACCCCAACAAAAACTACAGCATACATATACCATAACTCATCCCAAAATAGTTACTCTATTTCACCATCACTCTTCAATTACAGAGACACCACCACTTTTCAGACCAAACTGCATTGTAATATACCTAAAATCAAACAATTATACATTTCATACACATACTCCATACTTAACTAAATTTCATCCACAATCTAAACCACTATCTTCACATTATTATGCCAAAGTGGAGATATTCATCCAAACCCTGGACCATCTCCCACCCAACATATTAACAACTCTACATCACTCTCAGTGAAAACACCAAAAGACCTTTGCATTGTGATGTTAAACATCCGTAGTATCTGCGACATTTGACTTCCATGCATGTCTTACACAGTATACACCTCATATAGTTGCTCTAACAGAAATCTGGCTCAAACCCTAGATATCAGACTCAGAAATACTTCACCCTGGATATCAGGTATTATGAAAAGATAGACTTCATAAGAAAGAGGGAGGCCTAGCATCAGTATACCATAATCACTTAAACATAATACCCCACCCAAAAATAATTCCCACCTTCAAAAATATGGAAATCCTATTAGCATCACAGTTTTTCAACACCCATAAACAAATATCTATTGCCACCATCTATATTCCTCCAGGTCGAAATATCCCAACACTGGAAGACTTCCTATCATGGTCTAACCACTACATCTCAAATGAAACCATCACCCTCAGTGACACTAATATAAATTGCCTTAAACTAACACCAAGCAACTTCACAAACTCCATCAATCTGTTCAAATTTACACAACTTATACAAACCCAAACACACACAACAAGCAATCACCCTGAATCCACCTTAGACTAGATATTAGTATCCCACCTACAATACTACTCCAATCCCAACATGCTTCCCAACACCCTAAGTGACCACTTACAAGCCCTGATACAGAGACTATCAGCCTCTACCGTAAGCATTCATTCATACAAGCATATCAGAAATCTAGCCAATTTTAGACAGTCTCACTTTCGCAATCTATTGCAAACACTAAACTGGAAACCATTTTCCCTTAGATGAAGCAGTACATTACTTCAATATTGTCTTTCTAGATACCCTTAACTCCACAGACCCCATACGACAAAAGAGAGCTAAACATAACCATGCTCCTTGGCTGTCTAAGTCAACCAAACCACTAGTGATTAATAGAGACTGAGCATGGCACAAATGGAGAAAAGATAAGACCCCACCCAGCGAAACTACCTTAAAAATACTTAGAAACAAAGCAAAACAGGCTATTAACCAGGGCAAAAAGACTTGCTTCGCTCAACAAATAATCACTCACAGTAATAATCCCAGACTTTTCTGGAAATCTGTCAACTCATTACCAAATCCTGGCAGCACCCAAAACCCATCTCCATTTCCAGACAAAAGCCCAGCTGAAATTGGTGAAATATTTAATAAAAACTTTGATATTATCCTTATATTAGTAAATGCAGGCAATACCCCAAACCCCATTAACCCATCCACCATACCTCAAGGCAATATCAGCTCCATACCATCCTTTAACTTCCAACCTATAGCAACCTCTCAAATACAAATATTACTTGGCAAATTGAAACCAGGCTCCTTATCCACTGATAATCTCCCCCCAGAATACCTTAAAATCAGTGCTAAGGTAATAGGTTTCCTTTAAGTATCCTTATAAAATGATCACTTGCAGAACATACAGTCCCCCAGCTCTGGAAAAAATCAATAATCACTCCACTTCATAAATTTGGAAACCCTCATGACCTATCTATCCCATTTGCATACTGTCCCCTCTGTCTAAAATAATGGAAAAATGTATCCACAAACAGCTGCTTTAATATCTAACCAGTAAAAACCTACTATCCCCTTCACAACATGGTTTTCAACCATCACATAGTACCATTACTGCCCTAGTCTCCTTCATAAATTTCATCTCTAATGCCCTAGATAGTAACCTACTTACATCAGTCCTGTTACTGGATCTCTCAAAAGCATTTGACACAATCTCCCATATTAAACTTATCCAGCAACTGCAATCACTAGGATGCTCTGATATCACCCTAACCTGGTTAACTAGTTACTTGGAAA